>NC_141466.1:129909652-130412152 GCF_009769465.1 Tauraco erythrolophus
TACCCTGCTTCAAATCAGACTGGCCCCATCCCCCAGGTCACCCTGGCTGGCTGCCCATCCACACATTTATGTCTGCCTTTTGAGTGTTTTCAGAAGCCCATTAAATTGTGCCTTGGCAGGCCAGACGCATTCAACTCGCCCTAAGACCCAAAGAGAGGAGGTTATCAAATTCCCCCATCTTTGCCAGACACACAAAGCTTGACGTTCTCTAGCCCTGTGAAGAAGCTATGCAGTTGCACAAAGTAAGATGTCAGAACTTGTAAACATGTCATACAATAGTATAATACGCCTGTGGGGTACAGATAGGCACAAAAGTTGGGAGGGCCCGGGGACAGAGAACCTGCCCTCTTGATGAAGCTGTCTTAATGCAATTTGGGGTTTGTGGGGTTTTTTGGAGGTTTTTTTTTTTGAGCCGATACAATTGGAATTAGCTTCCCTAAAGAGGCTGACACCACTTTCTTAAATCAGCCAGTCTTGACAATTTTCTTTATATGATCTTCAGTGGATCTTCTTGGCTGAAAGAGGAAAACAGGGCACAACACTCTTGCACCTTCTACTGGATAACAACAGAAAAGAGGAAAAGAGAGAGGAAAAGTTAAGTTCTACCATAAATGTAAGATTTAGAAAACGCTTATTACAAACTTCTGCATATTTCAATCTTTAAGAGAGGATGTTTACTGAGGTACCTTTCCCACTGCCTCATTCTCAGCAAGGGGCTTTCACTGGCCTCTCTGCAATCTCAGATCCTGAACAATAACTTCAGAGCAGAGCAGAATTCTGCCCACTAGTGATAAGTGTTACATGACTCAGGATGAGATGACAAGGTACCACTCTGAGCACGCAATTAAACCAACACATATAGCGTGAAGGTAAAGTTCATTCACTGAAAACAATCTGAGGGAAGGTGATTTAGAACGTGACCAGAAATACAGTAATCAAGAACAAAAACTATATTTAAAATACACACACACAAAAATCAGAACCACGCTGGACACAAGATAACGTAAACTAGCCTTGCCAGAAATGAGCTACAAAATACCTTCATTTTCTCATACAGTGAAACCCTGATAAAATCACAACTGTTAAGGTCATACAGTATATCAGGTGGAATCACAGTCTTTAGAACTCCATTATTAATGCACACAACCTCACAATCAAAGAGGATAAGAGCACAGTTCCCAGATGCCAATGATTTGATCCTATCTTATTTGGCTGTTTACATTTAAATAATGTGGCCGTATAAATTTAAATAATAAGAACCACCAACAGATGGAATGTAGTGAAAAAAATGTGCCTTCCACGAGACCCTGAACTACACGGTGCTTTACAATTTATTTGAGCAGAGCTCATATTAAAAAAAAAAAAAAGGGAAAAAAAAGAGACTCATTTCTTCTGCCATTATGGAAATAAAAGGACTAGTGCTTTAGTTCGTTGCTAGCACTGCCAAAGAAACATGCAGTTCTCTAACCTCCAGTACAATGTACCCATAAGGTACCAAGCATCAAAGCATATTAAAAGATATTAACTGCATATTTGCTTATGAACAAGATAAAAAGCTGTAGGGCCTCCAGGTTCTCAAGCTGTGAGTGGAACAGCTTTGCAATTTGCCTGCAAAACTGCATTTTGATCTTAATGAATATAAAATGGCTGCCATTAAAAGTAAAACAGATTATTTCAGGTCTTTTAGGGCCCATAGCTCTTTGACGGTCTTGGAGGGGCACTATGATCTTTCATTAAAATCTCACAGCAGGACTCCCTCACCAGCAAATCAAGCCTTGCAGTCGAGGAGATTGGCTACATTTAAAAGTAATTTTCAGAAATCTACACAGATTTTCAATTTGGTAATGAAAGCCATAAGAGAATGCAGGCAGCATTTTGTTGAATATTGTTACTAATCCAGTGCTCACATTCGTTAGAAATTAAACTGCCCCGTAACTATCACGCTGATGGCAGCCTGCCATTTCGGCTCAGTTGTAATCTCCGTTTGTTAATGAGTAGCATGTGCTAATTGTTGTCAGCATCCCTGCCATACATCCTTTCCATAACAACATATTTTACCTGCTGAAAGGTGTTACCTCTTGCACTGTCAGCATCCCGTTTAAGAGAAGAAATCTCAGAATAGTAGGAAAAAAGGTTCAGTTGCATTTGGAATAGCACGAAGTTAAAAGTATACATTTTCCTATCGATATCCAGACCCTCCCAGTGCCTCATTCTGTGTACACTACTTCTAACATTAATACATTAAGGTAAGACAAAGAAAGATGCTGTGCACTACAATGGCACAGCAAACAACAGAGGTAGATTCTTTATATTGTAATGCCAAGTAAGGGATGCAGCTCCCGGTGAAATGAAGTTGAAAGGTTTGAAAAGTTAGAGTGATCATATCTCATTATTGCAAACAATGTAAGGGGAGGGGGGGAATAAAACAAAACCCGACCTGGAGCTGCGACGAGGCCGGATTGGGACAAGAAAGACTGACTCTGAGTAAGTTAGTCAGAGCTGATGACTGTGCTGCCCTCAGGTGGAAGGTCTTGTCGGGAGGGGGAGGCCTCCACTTACAATGTAAACTCAGGAAAAAAAGGGAAAAAAAAAAAAAGAAAGAAAGAAAGAAAAAAACCCACAACAAACCCAAAAAAGCCCAAGTCAGCCTTAGTGGATGCAACAAACCAAGATATTCAGAAGTGTGAGCGAGAAGGGTTATACCACATGAATTCTCAAATAAACCAAATGTGAACTGAATTATGGCAGAAGAGAACCATTTTCATCTCGTGAATTGTAAATTGGGTTTGTTTCCAGTTCATATTTGAAATGCAAGCTTGATGCTTGGCTTTTCATTTTATTTTTTAGCTGGGGGGATTCTAACCAAAAAGACTGAGTTGAAATAACTAAAACCTTATTGAAGAGCTCTAACACGCGCACCGTGTGACTGACACGTGCTCTCTGAAGCATACTTAGTATCACTGCATCAAGCAGATTAGTTGTTCAATTGCCGTAAGCGACAATATCATATATTGCTACATGTTTAAAATTATTCAAATCAGTTTGGTACACATACATAGGGTCTTTTAAAACAAACAATTTTTTTCAATACGCAGGAGCAATCTGAAAGAAATGATATTATAGGGTATTCTGACTAACAGGAAACATCCCTGTGAACTTATTTCGTGTGCTCATTCACGAGCAGAGTACAGGGACTTTCCTGGGGATTTTAAGGGGTGTACAAAGTACCCACAACAATCTCTACAATAACAAGATACTTCTTCACTCCAGGGTAGCCAGCTAATCGGGGTTACAGCATCCCTCATCACTCTAAATGGAGTCCAAAGCAGAAAATCAGCAACTTCAGTTTCAGAACACGCATGAATGATTAACCGCCACATCCAAGTGACTGGAAAGACGAAATATGAGGGATCAGTCCAATCTGCTGGAATCTGAAATGATTTTTTTTTTTTTTTTTTGCCAGTTTCTTGCCTTTTTTTTTTGGCCAGAAGCAGTTTAGCTGGAACACCTTTACATATAATTTCAGAGCTTTCTCGCCAGTTTTGGTTTTTACCACTTAATATTTAGAACGGTTCAATTTTTCCAAAGCAAGAGACAGCAACAAAATGTGCTGCAAGTTTGATTTCAGAGTTTGATTTCCTCTTTTTTCATTTAGCTGAACATTGCATTTTCTAATTCCTCCTGCCACATACCACCTTACTCACTGTGACAGCAGTATCCTCATTATACTGATGTTTCACTGCTGTACACACCGTGGGCTGAGCGATGCAGCATTACCAACTCCGCCTAACACATATCAGCCCATTGAGCAACATATCATCTCCTTTTCCTTCTGTAAGCAATGCAGAAGCAGCAGGTGAACTTACAGAGCACCAGTTCTTCAAAGCTAGGACAGAGGGCATCTCTAGTGATTAGTGATGCTTTGCTGAACTTGGCAAAAACACCCACTAAGCTTTGGTCCTGTGCACTCTGGGCTGCTCCAATGGGCAAGCTCAGCCTAGGTTACACCTAAACACAGATGTGGCCTGGGCTCACAGCAAGAGATGGCAAAAACCTTGCCTTTCCCCCCTGATGTACTCTGCAGCTCAACTGTAAACTCACACTTGCATAGGGACTGGTGTCCCAACTGTTCAGGATCCAGAGAAGATTGTGTTTGAGCGCAGACAAGAAACACAGTGCTCTCATCCATCTCAAAATGTATTTATAAGGTTACAGCAGGTGGCTTTCCATTAACTGGCTTTAAACTGCTAGTGTAGTAGTGTAACTACAGCAGTGTTGAGCTGTACATCTGTGAGGCAACAGTCCTGCAGGCTCCTGGGCATGTGGATAAACTTCAGCTGGTTTTCAAACACAGAGTTTAGGATCAACATGTTTGGGAACTTTACACAGTTGGTTCTGGCATTGTCCATTGTTAGTCTCAAAAACACTACCGATGAGAACAAAGAAACAGTCACGCAAATATAGTTTATATTATCAACTTAGCTTTTACATCAAATAATTTTTAAAAAATAACTCAGCAATATCTATAATTAGCAGAGCATTTTTTGTCTTCCTTACAATGTTACTGTTTTGAAAGCAAATGGACCTAACTACATCTTTGTAATCTTTGTTTTCTTGCACAAAGTATACTAATTACTATCTGTCACAGTCGCTGATCCATTTTGGGAGACCTAGGAGAAGTGACACACCCTATACCTTTTTATACAAAGACAAGTAAAAAGGAAGTTATTTTTCTGTTCATATGTGTCACCTTCTGAAATAATTTGGCTATCAAAAAAAAATCAGAAAGGTATTAATTCGATTAATTTTCTAGTATAACTTCCTAAGGACAAAAACTGTCAGTTTAAACACGGCCTACGTTTTAGAAATATGATGAAAAAAACTGCGTAATTTGGGGTTTTCCACTCTATATCTATTCTCTAATCCCTCTTGCAGGAGCTTTCCATTCACACATTTTGCATCCAGATGTTACTGCTAGTTGTGGAACTTGGTGAATTAGCTCAGGACTTCGAAAGCCATTCCACATTCCTGAGGAAACAGGCCCTCCTGAAGAATTAGCTGTCCTAAGCATAGTAGCTGGCAAACAGGGAGGAGGAGAAAATAGGAGCAGGGTCAGAAAGAATCAGAAGAGAAGTGAAAGTCACATAAACTTAAAAATAAGAGTCTCACATGAAGAGAATTTGAACAAAACAGTAGGAGACAACAGAGCTAACAAAGCTGGAGTGCAACATGCCTTAATCAAACTCATATTTTATAAATACCAGAGTTTGATTCCCTCTTCTTTTCTGTGCCCTTTATACAATACTTTTGACTTAGGTTTTCTAAACAGTCCCATCCAGGAGGAGAACACCACAAATTAAAAAATGAGCCAAGTGTCACAAACGTTTCAGAGGGATGCAGAACCTCTTGAACCTGCACGTGCTGCCTATTCAATTGCTTATGTGGTCTCTCTGCATGCCGAAAGGAGTAACCTAACATCACCTATTGCTTCATTTGTTCTGCAAGTTTTTATTGCAGCATGGCCCCACTGAAGTGATGGAAACTCCAACATGACCACAACAAGCAGTTCAGATTCAAGAGTTCATTAGGGATTCACTCTTGATTCACGAGTTCAGATCTTCTTTGGTGAAAATCTGCCAGGCAAGCTCAAGCCAAAGAGGACCACATATAGGATATGAACTTGATCCCACTGAAGTATACGGCCAAAATCTGACTTCAGAGATGGAATTTTACCTTACAACTTGCCCAAATAAAGACAGGGAAACTGTAATATCACACATCATTGAGACAGAAAATGTCTCAATAGAGTTGAAAAAGGCTACAAAGTAAGCAATTTGTTCTTATCTCACCAAAACTGGCCTGCATCTGCCCTGTTGTTGTTTTTTTCACTATGGCTAAAACAGCACAAAAAGCTCTACATTCACCATCTGATACATGTCTTGACATATAACGGTGGATATTTAAACTGAAAATCTGTACTTAAATCTGTTAGACCAGTGAAATATCTTAAACAATTTTTTTCTCATTGATCTGCACTGGGTAGACCTCAAAATTAGCCAAGCCCATAGCTTCCAGAACAAGTCCAAGGTCCACAGTCTGTAACAGTGCTTACTACTGTTCCAAAACACAATGAATCCTTCCGGATGTATTTCAAGATAGCTTTTTCTTCCTCCTACCCAGTTGTCTGCAGACAGCCTAGCTTTTTTCCAACCTTATCTATTATTCACAAAAAGACTTATTTTTACAGAAGCTAATGATTCTTTTCCCCAACTTTTTATGATCAAGGTGACTTATAAACAGCTGCAATAAAAATGGTTGGGTTTTTGTTTTTATTTTTTTTTTCCATACAAAAGCATTCTCAATAATGTTTCAGAGAGAGCAGAAAGGCTAAAAGATACGTGACATTCATAGATTTCACCCCTGAAGCCATGAAAGACACACTAGCAATTTCTTCATTTGACCAAAATGAATGGTCATCACAAAAACAAATGTAAGTTTGGTATCACTGATTTGGCTGAGACAGCTTAGGGGCTTGAACTTAATAGACTTTCTCTGACAGATTAGGATCTTCTGGTATGTCTGCATCATCCTGTCACAGCAGATAGCCAAGTCCAAACCACAGGCATGGGACTGCCCTTGATCCATAACCTTAGAATACAAAATAACTGGCTAAAGAATGTAATAAGGCTCCCAAGAAAATACCTTTGAAGACAGTATTCATTTTACTTGGTGCTCTTTTATAGAGGGGGGGAAAAAAAGAAGACAATTAAGCATTAAGAACTGATTGATGCTTAAACAAAATGCCTAACAGTGAAAGCACATTTCTATATTCCAAAGGACCAGGCAAAGCCATCCCTAAGAAGGGATTAACTACTATCAGATGATATTACTACTGGATTAATGGTGTTTCGCATTCACTATATTTATATTTTTTTAAAAAGATCTCTTTTAAGGAGGATATAAGTGATTTGTATAAAACCTAAAAGTGAAAAAACTACATTTTATTTTTACAGCCATGTGATGGATAGTATTGTCTTTATTTATATGTCCTTAATTGAAGTAATTTTCCCCCCTTTGTCTGGAACCAGACCTTGCATTTCCAGTCAATTGTTTTGAGAGTACCACAGCCCATGAAAATAGTAAAGCAATGCATGACTCCAGAACTGATGCTTTATATTCCAGTGGATATTTTAAGCTGTTCTTATTTTAGAGAATTGTTTTTGTAATAGATATACTAAAGGTGATCATTTTACTTTATTGCTAGTCATTGCTGGCTGAAATATTTTGCCAGATGAAAGTAATTACTATTACTATGACTATATTACTTTTCTAACCTGTTCAGTGTATTGTAGCTCAGATATTCATAGTGTGAAATTCTGGATCCTCATTTGCGAAAAAAAAAAAAGTCACATTGTTCTGTGCTCTGGCCTTAATTATATAAAACCCATATAGATGTTATCCAGTTTCCTCCCCCACCTGTATATCTTATATCTACAAAAGGTTACAGGAAAACTCCAATCTTAATGCAGAATTGTGCAGATGACAGAGTGGAGTAACACTCCCGTGTTTGTTACAAATGAGAAAAAACAATCTGCTTTGACCAGAACAGAATCACTCAGGTGAATTTTTTAAAAGGATGCAAGGAAGACCCGTGCTTTTATTCGGCATTAATAGCTACTAGCCAAAATTACACATTAGAGAAAATAATTTGTTGAGACATCCTCAGGATTATATCCCCTGGCGATGGGAACAGGCCTGTGTTTCTCTCACAGAGTCATGTCTGCTTGGGGTAGACTTTTGTCAAGCCAAACCATAGTAATATATGCACAATAAACTCACTGTTATAAATATTTACCATCATATCCATATCCATCTTCTTGGTTCTCCTGCTACCCAAACGAGCAGCTATGCTACCACAAATCAGGGGAAGTATTCTGTAGGAGCAGCAAGCAGCTCTCATTGTATTTCTGGAAACAGCCATCCAAGAGGAGGCAAATGACACAAGAGACAGTACAAATTGTGGCAAACTCCACATTTCAAACTGCTGCAGTACTTCTACTTATGAGGTACATGTGGCATTCTGGGTTAAAGACAAACCAGTGGATGCAGAGATACTGGTGGAAGAGCTAGCAGTGTTACCTGGAAGGCTTTAGGTTATATCTCGATGAAAGCATTCAGATATCTGGGAGAAACTAACCACACCTAAGCAGTGTGAGACAAACCACCTCCACTACCAAACTCACTGAAAAATCATTCTTTCAAGCACACACACAGCTTTTGACTTCTTTTTTTTCCTTGCCAAGCAATTTTTTTTCTGAGCAGTAAAGTTGTTATGCTGTGTAAAGGACAACATTTTCCTCCAAAAATTGAAAATGTCCATTTCAAAACTGGCCATCTTTCCAAAAGAGAGGCTTACACAATTGCTACCATCACAGTCTGTGACATCTCCTTCAGAATACGGCAGAGCAGCCCATTGACATCCATTGACACTGGAGGAGGGTAAGAAGATTTTAACTTTCCAACTGCTCTATGACCTAACTTGTTAGGTCAGCCTAGTGAGCCCAAGTACAAGTGTTTCATGGTGGCTGCATAAATTTCCACTGCATTCAGTAATACTCTACATAAGGAACCTTAGAATAAAGAAAGGAGGTAAATACCACATAGTTTAAAACTAAGAAGAGGAGTTTCTGCACAGAGAGCTTGCTTTTGCTTAAGCTGATGCCTCTGTTTCTTTGCCTTGAAAATAATCTTATCTTGGTTATCTGGAATGCCATGAATGAGAAACATGAATCAGTTCAGAGGAACTAATCACAACTACCAAAAAGCAAAACCTCGCTCCTCCTTGTTGCATTCTAAGCTAGGCTCCATCCACACACAACAGGGCTAGAAACAGTAGTGGAGGATGTATTTACCCACTTTATTTTGGTATTTCACAACAGAGTTTCTGTAGGCATCCAGTCTTCAAATATCTATCTGTTGTAAATGTTTTAATCTCAATCCCTAGCAGGTAGAACTTAAATAAGTTTTTCTTCTGAAATATTTCCATCAGCGTTATTTGTTATTAAAGACAAAAAAAAGAAAGCTAAAATAAGATTTCTTACAAAAGGTAATTAAGCAGTATAATATAGTAATAAGTGGAATGAACAATAAGGAGTTGTGCTAAAATATATGCCTTGTGCAGTAAAGGACTGGTGTTTCAGGAGATTAACAATTATGATCACCAGTCCTCTTCTGTTTCTGTAATACTCCACACAATCTTTTTTAAATTACTTTATTAACCTTTCCTCCTAGCACAGAAGTGCCCGATTATAGATAATATTTCAAAATCATCTGAGGTGTAAGTGTGTTTGATTTGCTCAGTAATTATTTGTCTACTTTATTACATTGACCAAGCACACAAGCTCCTTGACCAGTTTTATTTCAAGTCCAGTTAAGAACAGGGTCGTATCGTTTTGTGCAATCGCTTCCTTTGAGCCCCAGAGAACCTGAAACCTCACAGGGAGCTGGTAACTCGGACACGAACACCTCACACTTTAAACATGCAGAAATGAGGCAGCGTGCTGTCATTTAAGGTTAACAGGCCTGTTCATAAAGGAAAGGTTTAGTGCACGTGTGAGGGGAGTTCATTTATCCACTGCGTTGCAAGCCAAAGACATCTAAGAACAGGCATGAAAATTTGCCTTTCTAAACCAAAAAGGGTGTAAAACTCCTATATATTTGTCACTGCAAGCTCTTTCCTGATAATTTATTCCCAACATTTCATGCAACACATTATTTCAATTTGTATCTGAAGTATTAGCCCATTACCAGCTCCGCTACTATCTGCAGCTTCGTGCTAAACACACGGTGATCACAGAAAAACATCCATTTCTTAAAACACAGGCCTGGAGAAAACAAGCAAGTATGAAAATGAAAAGTGCAGTGAAAAAGTTTTCCTGCTCTAACTTTGCAGCTTTGTAAGAAATGAAAATCATGTTTACATTTTTTTAAAGATGAAAATGCAATGAGATGAAACACGGTACACAGTTTATTCCTGAGGGCCACCACTAGGATAAAAGCATAAAGCCTGGGGACTTTGTTTACTGTCCACAATCAACAAATCCTGAAATCTCCATATGCAGCAGGTTTCTAAAGCTCTGTTAGTAATACTGTATATTGCTGGTCAACTCAGTCACCCATAGAATTACAGTGTAGGGTATGGATGCCAGTATTTTAGACCCAAACCGAGCATAAAAAACACAAAGTAAAATTCAGTGTCAGCACAAAGTTGACAGCGAATGATTATAACAGCTTCGAAGCTTGAAAAAGAGTGTAAATAACTAGGATCCCCCGCGGGCTCACTCAGCCTGCATACATAACAACTGTGATGGACAGCCACTATGGTAAAGTATAAAAAAAAAAGTCACTCTGCAAAGATGCAAAAATTTCTCCTGCAACGAGTCTTAACTGTCACCTTTCTGACTAAATCAGCTACTTTTATAGAGAAAAAGTATCTATATTGTAAGGTGCACATTTTCAGTACAGGCTGCTACTTTAACAGGTAAACCATTAATATAGTTTTCAGTGCTAATAAGCCCCAAGAATTTCTATTTCTTTAAAACAAATGATTCAAAGCTACATATTACCAAGTCCTTTCTCTCAACCATCACCCAATTAACTACAGTAAAGAGACAACTCAGACCACAGAGCAAAAGAATTTCAAACAAGACATGTATATGAGCGTTTATCTACCAACACAAACATTAGCGTGCTTTCTTCTTGGGACTTTTTTGCTCCTATATATGTACATATACGAGCACAATATGCACATGTAGTAATGGCTTTAAAGTGCTGGCAAATTGCAAGTGGGTAGATGCGCTGGGTCCTCAGACCCTGTCAGATATGTGTGACAGCACTGTGATTATGTGGTCCCTCCATAGCTCCTGGCTGGGAGCGAGGGAAATAGGAATTAACAGCAAACACTAGCATATGCCTACAAACTATTGCATTTAAAAAAAAAAAATAATAATTTGGCAAGCAAACTATTCAATTAACTAACTCTCTTTTTTTCCCCCCATTATTTATTCTATGTCAGTTTTCAATTTTGCATTTAAAAAAGCAAGTATTAAAACTTTTCTCTTTACCCATTTTGGTTTTATTTATCTGAACTAAATAGATGCCTTGAAATAACGCCTGTGGTCATTGGACTATTTGTTCAAAGAGCTTGATTTTAATTTAAGCTAAACAGGAGCTCATAAATATGACATAGCAGAGACATTCGTGATGATCAGGCAGTATCTACTGAGAAAAACAAGCACATCTAGCAAAAAGAAAAGGAAAATTCTCTCATGAGATAGTAAAAACCCATGTTCCAGTTCGTGGTGAGTTATGGAAAAACAGAACTTCTCCTCTTGCAAGACACTAAATGCTCTCTCTCTTCATTGAACATAGAGACAATCAAGTGTTCGACACTTTGTAGGTTGTGCTCATCAATTTGGTGAATCAGACACGTAAATTATGGTTTTATAATTTTATGGAGTGAAAGAGTCACTATCAGGTCTCTGATAATCCTGAATATTTTCAAGACTAACACTCAGCAAAGGGCTTACTTTCACCCATAGCTATGCAATCCTTATGTTTTGCTGGTGCTTTTTGATCTTTCCACTGCTGTTTATTCAGAAGCTTGCAATTCCTTTCCTCACTTGAAAGAACGGTGATATCTAAAGGCCGTTTCTGAAAGCCAGCACAGCTGCATGTATTTGTTTTAGGCCACTTTGTTTTCTTTGTGCTATGAAAATGTGTCACGTACTCGAGATGTTCCCTCAAAAAAGTAACCAGAGTGTATGAATGGTGAGATTGGTTAATCTTGTACAAACTTTCGCAGTGTTATTCTGTTCAAGGAAACACAACTCCTTACACGACAGTTGACTTGGCCGAAACAGCAAATAAAGGTGGGCACCCAGTGCTCTTTGTCAGCTCTTAAGCATACATTTACTTTCAACTGACAAAAGACTAGCTTGGTAGACAGCGTTAAGGAGTTCTCTGCACCTTGCTTACCTGCATAAAAGTGGCCGAATAATTACTAGCCTATCAAGCACAGCTTTTTAGCTCCTTTAGAAGGAAACCAGTTTGATAAGATTAAAGATATGTAAATTGTGATATTGGGCAAAATTTCCATCTGACCTGGTAGAGTTGCTGTTCCAACTGAAAGCAGCTGATCATTCCTTTCATATTTGATCTTGACACCACGATGCCAGCCTTAAGAAAGCAGGACAACAACGGAAATGCCTTTGCTTTGAAACCAGTCTTACTAAACCCACCTACTACAGGCAAGTTATTCCTGACTGGGGCCAGAAGCCTTTGCAAAAATCTTAGAAAGAATAACAGGATACAGGAGCAGCAAAATTAAACGGTTGTATTCACGGGAAAGTAATAACTCTAAAAAGTGAAATTCAAAGCCATCTTTTAACGTTTCTTCCTAGGAGTGACCGACAGAGCAGCAAGCAAAGCAGTACTTGTTAGCCATCCAAAGGTGGATTTGTAATCTTACAGAAATAAAAGGCAGAACGGTAGATATAGGAGATATTATTCCATACCAGAATTAGCATAACCCAGTACATCAGAATATTAAAATTTAACAAGGATTTCAAACCATCCTTGTATCATCAGCAGAGAGTCATGTCACAGGTTTTTTTATTGGTTCAGCAGGATAGGTGTAATTGTATCAATATTTTAATGCTTGATGCATATTGTCTGTGATAAATTGCTTGCATAAATAAAAAGCACCAATATTCAATTGCCAATGAAATAATCACACATTCTAGATCTTTATTATATCATGCATTATTTAATTACAATAATCAGAATCCTTTTGAAGGTAAAACAAGATTAAAAAGGTTTTGTTTTATTGGATCTATATATTTGATTTACACTTTATATGTTAGCTTTGCATTAAGAATTTATAAGGCATCAATTCAAACGGTGATATTACAAGAGTTTATTCCGTTTGTAATTAGTACAGTACTCTTAAAGTACTCTGGCTACGAGAGATAATATTTCAGTATTTTAATGAGCTTTTTAAGTATAATTGATGTAACAATCGTTGAATTACACATTTCTACCTGAAGAATAATGAAGGAAACATTTTAATGAGAAATTTAATCATTATTAGCAAATGATCTACTAAACTGCCATTTACTGACATTTAAAAGCTTAATAGCAGAAAACTGTATTTTTGTACATCTGCATCACCACAGATGATTATCACCTCAGTTGCTCAGATTTTCCTGGTATAACTTTGGTAGGTTTTTGTTGTTAAATTTAAGAAAAGCTTTCTTTAACTCACAATTGTCAGCTTCCTCTGGAAACTACAGGGTTTGACATGTATACAGATAATTTAAATAAATTAGTCCCTTTTCAGCCTTCAGCATTTTTTCAGTATAAAGGGTCTAATTCTTGGGAGTATTCCTGCTTGCATCAGCTTGGTTTTGATGAATACCCTGTAACCTCCCTGATAGCACCTCGGACATGGCGATCCTACCACAGCGTTGACAGCAATGTGTGATGCTACCAGATTTTCTTTACTAAAAAAACAAAACAAAAACAAAACAACCCACAAAAAATCCCCCACAACCCACCCCTAAACCCCCCCCCAAAAAAAAAAAAAACACTCAACCCTTGAATTTCAAGACAGTCATTGCACATGTGCCATGAGAAACACAGTACACTGCCTACCTCATCTCCTGCTTACTTCTCCACAGGCACTCACTCAAAGTAGCATTTTTCACACAGTTAACATCCTCTTTTCCACAGAATCTGCTCCATATCATCATCTACCTGTTATCCCAACACACAGAGACAACCTCTCCTTTCCAGTGCATTGACTGTCTCAGCTTGACTTAACGTGCTGCAGAACAGTGACATCTCATACTCCCAACACTTCTCCCAACCTTGCAAAAAGCTTGTACTTTGGTTCACGGTACGTGCTTGTGAAAGGTGCTCTCTGGGACAGAAAACTGTTCCTGAGACAGACTCCACAGAGTAGATAGTAGAGGTGGGTGGCAACACCACCTCCTCCCCGTACAAGAAGCCATCCGGACATCACAGATGTGACATGAAACAATGGCTACTGAGGAAACAAACATTTATCAATCTCTAGGCCCACCTGATACGGGATGAATGGAGATCCACAAATGGATAAGACACATTCTGCTCTACAGTAGTACAATGCCATGATATTACACAATAGAAATTCACATTTTTCCTATTTTGTTAGTTCCTTATTTAACCCAGCATTATTCATACAGTCGTGTGCCATCAGGCAACTCTGCAGTTTGAAGAGGGGGAGGAGGATTTTACTAAATTTAGAAGCAATCTGTAGAAAATAGAAAAGGGCAACAAATCACAGTGATACAGACATAAAACAAGCAGTACACACAACACGTGATCTCAGAGATACTGCTCAGCTTGCACAGAGCTAAGTAGGGAGTGACTTTTTCCTGCACTTAGGTTAAGATGTTTCTATACTCAAAGCAACAGGAACTTCCTTGCTTTTGAACTGATAGTGTTATTATTTTTGAGCAATACTGATCCACCGCTGCAGCATGCTACTAGATAGCATTGGCCCACCATAGAGAGGCTTAATTTAAGGATTTTAAAAAAATATATATAAAAAAATTGAGGTTCCATTTCGTTCTTTTTTAAGTGGTGACTCTGCCTCTGAACAATAATTGGGAAAGCAACACACGTAAAAATAAATTAGTGAAGCATTATTAGTACGAGGTTTCTCTCTCACTCATGACTGCAGTTTCTACAGCCATCCACTAGGAAAAATTTCCCTTTGTTCTGTGTGAGTCTTAAAAATTCCCTCTTTCCCAACTTTTATAGGGAGAAGATTCTAGAAAAGAGGTAAAAGAGAAGCTGGAGATAAAGACAACAGTTCTTTTGCTAATAATGTTATTTGCTAGTAGTGATAGAGAGTTCTGAGAAAATCCATAATCTAATCCAAACTAACTCCACTCCCCCCCAAAAAAACCCCACAAACACACAAACCCAAACATTCAACCATGAAGCCAGAAAAAGAAGTTAGTCTCCTCACCAGAAAGGTCTCCTCTACAGACAATTAGCTTCTATTCATAACACCTCCTAAGGTAATTCAGATCCATCAAGCTACTTATCTCTGGTACCTCTGGACTGCCTCATTATCATGTTTGTTAAGATTAGAAGAAAAATGTCTTTGAATGAATAGTAACACACTAGGAGTCCTTTTGCTCCTTTAGGATGAGGAGGATTAAAAGGGATGGACAGGAAGGAATGAGCTCCCAAAAGGATGCTCCTCACCAGATGTTGCCCACCTATGTCAGGGCAGCTTGGCTTTCATACACAAAAAAGGAGGACTTGCAGCTCTTTGCTGTAGGTCAGATTCTGCTCCAGATCAAAATCCTGGAAGTTCCAACAAAATCACTCAGCTCTGCTTCTGCCTGCACATTCCCTCACTGTCCCAAAAAGATGGCAGTCTCACTTGCATAAAACTTCTTTCTTCTCAGAGCCGGACAAAAGGATAGAGGATTCAAGGAAAAAAGAAAAGTAATTCATTCCCTTGGAATTCACGCTATAGTCTAATTCGCAGCTGTTTCAGAGGGCACAGCCCTTTCCTCTTTAATGCCAAAAAAATCTGCAAAGGGGACACAGCCATAAACTGATTGCCAAGTCTTGCAAGGAGCTCCTGGTGACCCTATGGGATCTGCATTGTATCTCCAATCCCTGTGCATCGAGCGCAATGAAAAGCCGTCTCTGCCCTCCCCTTGCTCAGGAAGAATGTTTCTGTACATCTTCACTTGGAGACAAAGTCTTTTAAGATTCCCCAGCATGGCTCTAGCTGGGTCTTCTGAGAACTGCAATCTTTCCAGGACAAAACTCACTCATATTATCATTAAGCAAAGGCTGGAGAGACCTTCGTATATGGACTTATTGCACAAAAAGCCTTTATAAAAGTAAAACATGTCTAGAAATTATATCCAATATATATATCTCCAGGCTCATAAATAAGACACATTCTGAAAATCAGGTGCACTGCTTAGCTGTTGCAATGATTTAAGTGAGCTACCAGGGAATATCAGCAAAAGTGACACAGAAACCAGAAGTGGACAAAGGTGAGTAATAAAACCAAGAAAAAACCTTGAGCCAAAAATATATCACAACCGACTCCACTGATGTGTTTTGCTTAGAGATGTAGTGCCATTCTCATCTGGTTAATTCCAATTCAGTATTCCTTTGATATATCTTTTATAATTTTCAGTTTAATTATAATGAAAATAATTTTTCTATGTGATTTTGTAATAAAAATGTTTCCTTACTTCTCATTACCTAAGAACACGATCTTGCACAGCTACTGAGCACGCTTACAATGTGTACAGTGTATCTTCCCTTTCCCAGCATTTAATCTCCTCATAGTCTACAGATGTTAAGAGGTTCAGATTAAGCTTGTTAAAGATCTGCTTCACTCTAACTCACTGATGATTATTTATTTAGCAGTTTTATGTAACCCTGTCATTGATAAGCACTCTATTAATTTGCTGAGGGACAAATCAACACTAGTTATTTTTCTACTGGCTATTAGATTCAGTGCTGCTGTTTGTTACAAACCACTTGCCAGTTAATTATAAATTATGGGTCCTCTTTGCCTATATTAATTGATATCTCCTCTGCCTTTGTATTACTAGACAAATAAAATGAAGGCAAGATTTATTAAGCAGCGCATGTCTTCTGTCTCTTGATTAGTATTCTTTACTTTTCAAACATTTATACTTGTTTATACAGATTTGATGGCAGAACAGTACATTAGAGAACTGATCCTTGGGGTGTTTTTGGGGAGACAGGAAGAGTTATTTAACAGCTTCCTACAAATTAGGTTGAAGTGACACACGATTTAAGTTAAGCAATTTTTAAATGCTCCTTTTGATTTAATAAAGTCTTCAGTTACAGTATCTTTCTGTATAGATACAGCACGCACATACTTTACAGAAATTGTGTATGTTCAGTAAGCACTATGCCCATACTGCTGCGTCCTGCACGCACAGCGTTCGTACGTGGGAACAGCTACGTGTGAGTGTGAGAACACACACACACGCAGCACGTACAGAAAGAGACACACATGGATATGCACACGCACACAGACCTATATATATCCGTCTCATACCTCAGGTAGCAGAGAGAGATTCTCTGTCAGCTATTTTCATGCAGAAAGAAAAGATTTTTCTGAATAGAGTTTCGTTTTCAAAACCTAAAGATGTAATGAGTGGTTTCAGAACAATAGGCTGTGGCCATTTTTAATTTGCATGAGTGTGAATTATATAAAGTAATTGTACAGTCTCCTCCATCTCTATATCATCACTAGCTACAGGGAATGCACCCTTTCAGAGATGCTCACGCTCCACAAAGAAGGGAGAGTCAAAATTCATGCCATGTACTTTTGAAAAGAAACTTAATTCTTTTGCTCCCTTGTCAGTGCCAAGCATAGAAGTATAATGCAAAATTCAGCTCTGGAGTACCTTCTTCGGTTTCAAAGGAGTTCCTAACAATTACACCACCCGTGAAATGGGCCCACAAGAACAAAACACTACACTATTTCAGTGAGTTCGAGTTTTACAGCATCTTATTTCCACTCTCCAACCCTTAAAGTCCACTCTCCTATGTAATAAGGATGTGACACACGCAAGTGTTCGTCAGGGTCATAAAAGGTTTTACCCTCTTGCCACTTGACAGGTGTCAGGAACCATTGATCCCAAAGATGACGGTTACATTCCAAACCTAATTATGGACAGTTTTTAAATGCAATTAATAGCTTCATCTGCAGCACTCTGAGTGTTTTGCTATATACTACGTTAGATAAATTCAAAGAATGCACATGCATGACCCTGTGGATGAATGCATCGCTGTATTGACTGTTCACAAGCAATACCTCTCATTAATTAACACCTATAATGCACTGATTAGTATGTGTGTATGAGTGTACATGTTTTCTACCAGACAGAACATCTGTATCACCCTCTGGAGGCTGGCTCACAAAGAATAACAGCCATAGTATTACTATAGTTCTCCTAATTCATGGTACATTCCACATAGCTGCATAATCATTGCCCTTTCATAGTGAAAACGCCCAGAAATACGTACCCACAACCAACCTGTAGCTCAAGTGCCTTTTCAAGTAAACGTGTGAAAGTTACCTGGCATGACAAGTAGCAAAATGTAAATTAATTATGGGCATTCTCGCAAGCATATAGGAAGAACTTGGGTTTTGTGTCATGGAAAATGAAATGATCACCTATGAGTAAGATTATCTATTTAAATTCAAAGACTCTATTTAATTTCTATTTTCTTTTTATCTCCATATATGCTTTCAGTGCAGCTGAGATTAGAACAGTCAGAGAAATCTTGCTTAAAAATAAATACTAAATTTATTAATGCTGTTTGTCTAGTTCACCAAAGCCATTATTCAGATTTTATTCATTAATAAGGTCTGAAAACCATTTTGAAACCTGTGGACAGACAGCACAATGGAAATGGAAATACAATTAGTAGTAGTAATGCTTAAAAAATAGATACACCTGTATTATACCTTAACAACAAGGCACTTAATCGTAAAAATAACAACTTTATAACTGAATATGATAGTATAACGTCTGAGTCACTCAAATCAGCCGAGTCCACACAAAATTTCAAAGCAAATGCAACTGCAGTGTCATCAGGCTGATGCAAATTCAGGTTGGGTGAGTGAGCTGTCTCTCTCAAACGGGCTGCAACCGGACCCAAAACGCTACGGACATGGTCAACACAGACTTTCCCCAAGAGCAATGAGTGTAGCTGGGAAAGGAGACAGAGTGGCCGTACGAACTGTTCCTTGGGTCTTGAACAGAAGCAGCAGGTATCAGAGATGAAAACCAGTTGAGCACAATTGCGATCAGAGTTTAATCGAACACAGACCAGTTTGGCTGTTTTTCAAAGAAAAGGCGGTTTGTACCCGTCGAGTCAGAAGGAGGAAGAGCAGCAACAAAGCATCCATCTCCCGGGGGAGAGAGATACACACACTTCATGGTCTGCGCAACATGGAGAGGTTACTGGGGAAGGGGCTGGGGTGAGGGTATCGTGCTGCAAAACCAGCATCTCTATTATGGCTCTTTTGTTCAGCTTTGTGCACGAGGTCACTGCAGAGCAACGGGCCCCTCTCCACCCTGCGAGAAGGCGAAAGAAACCGCGATCTACAGGCAGATCCTGTAAGTGGCAACTCGGCGCTGCACCAAACATCCACGGTGATGTCAGTGGATCCAAGGTAAGGAACGGGTAAATCATTTCAAATAAAATACTAAATGACCTGAACTGTTGCTGTAAACCAATTTTTTTCCAGATTCACGGAAGTTTGAACAGCTTTCTTGTTCTATTTTCCATTTGCTTTCAGAAGAAATGTAAAATTGAGGCCTTGACCACTCAAGGTCATTAAAAATCCCATTAACCTTTTCACAAGGTAGGGCTTAAGTAGGGTTAATTAAGCAATATTGCTTCACAAGGGTCTGAAGAAGCATTTTTCTTTCTAGTTTCAATATATATGCCAGTAGGTTTGCATGCCTCTCAAGTTTTGTTTTAAATTTTGAGTCATGTCCCCCCAGAACAAAATAATAATAAAAATTTAAAAATTCACCTGGTTGTAATACGCACCCTGAAATGCAGGAGTTCCATATGTCCTACCGAAAATGATACCCATGCTCTTTTAAATGTGACTCAGGGGCCAATAGAATGGTTTATACACCATACAAAATGTTTTGAAAAAAATATTTGTACACTACAGAAATACTCTCATCACTATAATGAATTAAAGAAAATACTGAGTCATTTTCCGCAAACCATAAATAATAATTACATTTATTCATTGCTGGGTGCTGCGAGCATTCTCAGAAAAAGAACTCAAAGCAAAGATAAATCAGTCATAAAAAGTGAGAGAAAGATGATAAACTACATATTAGGCCAGAGAAAAATCTGCCATACAGAGCTTGGAAACTGTCACCATACAAGAGGAATCTGTGACTTCCATCTGTAACTGCCTTCAATCATCTTCCTCCATACCCTTCATCAGAACTGCCTGTACACATCATTATTCTATAATTATCAACATACATAGATAATAATAACCAGTCAGAATTGCATTTGCAAGGATCTTCTTTTTAAATACAAGGGAAATGTAATTCAGAACACTGCAAGACTAAACTTTCTTTTTCATAGAAATCCATGTTGAGTCATGGCAAAGCCACTTAAAAACATGCAGAAAAATAAACTTTTCAGCCTGTTTTGTTCGAGAACTTAATTATGTAATTAATTAAATCAGACAGTAGCAAATTCAAAACAGATAACTTTTTTTTTTAATACAGTGAACAAATAGACTAGAGGACTTCCTGCCACAAGATATCCCTGCTAACAACTCAGCTAAATTAAAAACATTAGACATTTATGCGGCTAGCAAGCAAACATAAGAGCAAAATACACAAATAATGCTAAAATAAAACACATTTTATCACGCACAGATTTATCAAGAGGTGAAGGGGACTGCATCTCCCACAGCAACAGCAACACTGAGTGGCACATGCTTTTACATCCCATGGAAGGGTTATTGCAAGTTATGTGTTAGCACAGGAACCTTTCTTTTCCTGAAACACTTCGTGTTAAACAACTAGAGAATGACAACAACTGTTTACAGCCCAGCTTTGGGTGACATGAGGAAAGCCTCTCTGTACTTCTTCCTCTCACTAAACCCAGTAAATACCCACCTAACAGTGCTGTGTCTCATGGCAAACTGAGCTGGAGCCTGTAGGTAGGATGGTTTGTAAATGGCATGAGTGTTTCCAGACAAAGCGAACTAAACATCGCACATCATCCGGTTTGTTTTGTGACTCTAAAGTGTGGTGATCCTTCTCAAAGGGAATACATACATTTAAACATATTTATCTAACTAGTTGAACATGAAATCAAAATATTTTAAGCCTTGACTTTATCCTAGACTGGATAAAGCTAGTTGATTTTAATGACAGTCCTTAGTCCACACTGGGAATGTCAAAGCTGGATCTATTCTGAATTTCCTTGTTCATCTACAATTTAAAAAAACTAAAAAAATAAAATAGTAGTACATAAGAACTATGAAAAAATGACGTCCTTAAGTTTTCCAGGTTGGTTGTGGAGATATAGGGGGTTCAGGCATTGTACACTTATACAAAGGGTACTTGAAATCTTTACTAAACATTCTGAGACAAAATTTCATCCATTGTTCGCCAGGAATCCAACTTCTCCTCCTCCAGAATCTTTACAGTCATAACTGACTCATCACCTTACAGCAACTGCATGATGTACTGAACACAAAACTATCTCCATGCTATGCATAGAGAATTTGGATGGAGAGGTGAGTGATTGGCCCAGAGCCACAGACAAATTCAGTGTTATAAGCAAAATTAGACCACAGAGTTTTAACTCTCAAATCTATGTTCACACCACCAGATCACGTTTCCTTACAAAATATTACCCAACAGGACCCATATTTATTGAAAAGGAAGTATGTATTTTCGGCTGGAGTGGGAAATACTTCTCTTTTTTTAGCTGCTAATACTCATTTTATGAGTTCTGTGTCTGAAGATCATTATGAATGTCTTCTTGGGATTTCATTAACACCACAAAAAATAAAAAAAAAAAGAAAACATAAGACAGTTTTGATGCAAAGCTTACTTTAAGTGGGTAAATTCCCTGGGTTTTTTTTGGTGTTTTTTTTTTTTTTTTTTTTTTTTTTAAAGCCAGAAAGGGTCGATAAAAGACCTATAAAATAAATGCTGAGTGAATAGGACTCTCGAGCTATAGAACTTGTGCTGTGAAAATTCTACTTTGTCTGGCAAACACTATTAAACAGAAATCTATGAACAGCATTTTTTTCTCCCATTTCATACAGGGGAAAAAAAAGAAATCAGATCTGACCCAGTGACTTCGATGACAATGGCAAGAGTCCTACTTTGTACAACGAGTTATAAAGACAGAATTTTTACTCTTGGGTGGGCATTTTAACATTCCTAGCAACAGAGCTTCACTACTAGACTTGCTGAGATCACTTACTAGAGCTCTGGTTGTTGGCATGAGCGACTCTGGTATGTCAGAGTAACCCTGACGAGCACTCCTCTTTGGGTGTTTTTTTTTTTCAGATTAGTTTCTAAATTACACAATACAATTAAGAAAGTGTAGTTAAAGTGCAGATTACTATCACTGTCATCTCTGGTTTTGAATGCTTTCTGGAATTGGAGTTTTAGGTACACAAACATCATATTTTTACGATAATTTGGGTCATTTCCAATTGGAATTCAAAACCAGGTGTCAGTGGTGAAGTGCCTCGAGGCTATCAAAATAACTGACTATGTCACCTTGTCCTCCTAATGATCCTTATATATTTAACATAAACATCATAAAAGTAAGTGCTTATTCAAGCAGGACCACTACATATGTTTACCTGGGCTTGTTTTTCTAACTTGCACTGACTATAAAAAATAACTAGGAAGAGAAAAAAAAATGTTAACTGCTATAACAGAGCATCAACTATGGGTTTGGAAGCCTGATGCTTGCTGATGTTTCAAATAAACCCCAGAAGCTATTCTTGTGGGGGGTCATAATGGCACATGCAACCTATTTTGAGACCATTTCTTTTCTTACAGTGCTGTGTGCTTCTCATTATAATGATAATATCCAGCATTTATATGGCTATTTACATCTTTTAAGCGCTGTACCAACAACTAATTAATCCTCACAACACCCTGTAGGGTAGGTAAGTATTATTATCCCCATTTTATAAATGGAGAAATTGAGACAGAGGGGTAAAAGTGACTTGCTAGAAGGCACTCAGCAAGTTATAGGCAAAACTCAAATGAAAACACAGGGAGTTCTTGGCTCCCAGGCCCAAGCTCTGTCCACCCTTGCCTCTGACAAGAACTGTTTACATCCAAGCTTGTCCAAAAAACCCTGTACTAACCAGCACGCATTGCTTCCATTACGCACTCAAAACATTTCAATCATGACAACGTCAGGCAGCAGAACAGCTTGCCTGGAGAGGTTGTGCTGGCTCCATCCTTGGAGCTTCTCAAGACAAACTCTGAGCAACCCAGTCTGATCTAAGAGATGATCTCGCTTCAGGCAAGACGTTGGATTAAAGACCTCTGAGGTCCCTCCCAGCCTGAATTATCCTATTTTATGAAGTAGATGCGTTCTGTGATGGTTACAAATTTTTCCATCACTTCACACTGTCAACTCTATTTTTTTCATCCAGGTTCTTCCTTTAGGTGCTTTAACCTGCACCTATCCTTTGGCAGCCACACCTACGTGCAGCACTAGGTCTGTACCAACATAAAGAAATAAGTATAATGGCATCATATGGCATTTAGCAGTGAACTACAAAACTATGTCATTTCTGTAAACCAATTCCCTGCTTGTATCCAAATTTAAAATCATCACCAAATAGAGTCTTTTCCATGGGAGAACACAACCTTCAGATTTTGTTCCAGCTATGTTGCCTAGAAAAGTCTGATCAAGAACGAGGAAAAACTGAAAATAAAATCTTGAGGGTTACTGTTAGGATTGCCAAGAGACAGGCTAAGGCTACGTGGTGTTGCCACTTAGGTAAACAAGTCCATGCTCTGTATTACAACACAGAAAGAAGTTCTGTCCCTGTGCAGCCCCATCTTCATCAAACAGCACTGGATTCAGGTCCAAATAAGAAATCGGTGATAGCAATATAAACGCTTTTGAAATGATTCTCTGCTAAACGACCCTCCTTGCTGCAGTATCACAGGTACGATCAAAGCTGGGAGCCCAAACCCCAGAGGTACTCAATCTCCTCAGCAGCAACGACAAGTTCCTTGGGGGGAAAAAAATGTAACAAAGTTTTCAAAAGCGCTGGGTATCCTGTGGTTCCTACTAAAATGAAACCAAGCTGTTTGGGAACTTTAGTTATTTCATTCTGATGCCTAATGGGAACTGTTGGATGCAAAATTGTTTTAAGAATTGAGACTTAAACATCCTTATCAACTCCTCTGCACTCCTATAAAAGATTGTTTGTATCCTTTTGCATATACTTCAGCAAATAGGAGAAATTACAACACTCTGACTACTTGAAAGGAAAATTAGCAGCCACACTGTCAAGTAGGAGCCAAAAGATGAGGCTACACTAGAAGCCGGTAACGCCAAAAGTAAGTGTATGCTTTTATACGCGTATTATGCAGGTTAAAAGCTTCTGTTCACAGACACTTACATTAAGAAAGAAGAGTTTGACAATATGAAGTTGATAGTTCCGTTACCTTTCATCTGTGTTGGTAATTCCTCAGGGAGAAAACAGTAGATAGCAGGCAGGAAATCTTACCTGATACTACAGTTGTTTTGTTGCAAAATCTGATCTATATACCTACCTCCAGTCAAGCAGAACGTTTTGTGCTCAACCATATTTCCTAAAGAGTAAGGACACCCCAACAAAATCCAAGAGGAGCATCTGAGAGACATGAACTTGTATGAAAACTTTTTTCTCCTACTTTTCTTTCTCTGTGCTATTTCAGGGGTGAAGCCGAAGGCTAACCTGTATTTACTGTTCTTGGAAGTCATGTTTAGAAATGTCTACAAATAAACTCACAGGTATTTAGCCAGCTAGGGCTGTCTGTTAGATACTTGTTGAAAACATTGCATTCTTGCACTCCCTGTGAGGGTCACTGTTGAATCAAGGCACTGAGAACTTCTCCACTGATCTGACTCCTGAACATCCCTCTGTGGCTTTGCCACGTGGCTAGCTAGGACAAGAAAATGGCTAGATGACAGAAGTGGCAAAGCTAATACAGTAGCAGAGTTTCTCAGGCTCAGAAAAGAACGCAGCACGATAATGTCAATAGCCTTTTAAAATAATATATATACACATGCACGCACACACATATAGCTCTTACATAAATCAGTGTCGACGGGGTTCGCATTTGTGATTACAGACAGCAATATAGACAAAGCTACTACGGTTAAACCCTTTGTGAGAGTTATTAAGCTGTTGACAATATGAGAATCAGATGAATTTACCACTGGTTCAGTAATTGTCTTTCATATATGAGCAACCCCCTACATACAACTTTTATGATTCATCATATTTATTTTTTGTTTCCTCAAGCAACATCTTTTATTAGTTGCACACTCACTACAGAAATTTAATTTCTGCAAGAGAACAACAAAGCAGTTGATTATTATTATTGAGAATCTGGTACAACACAGAGTGAAATAAAATCTATAAGGCATTAAAATGACAGATTAGGCAAGAGCTGTATTCATTTACAAGTGTTAGAACATCATGTTAATGCCTCACAAGCACAACATAAAATGAAAATCAACTCTTTCATGCTGCTTTACTAATACTGCAAAGCTCCACGGAGCACAAATAGTAGTCCCTGTTAAAGAGGTACTGCCCTTTTGTAGTTTTTACATGCAGCAGGTTTATCATTATCACTTGATGGAAAACTCTTTTCTGGTACTTACTAGCCATAAACCTTAAATTTTTACCGCTTATAGATTTAAAGATGATTATTACTGATCTCTGCTAGACTAAGTGTATTAAATATATGGCTGTCCCTTAATGAAAATTTAGAATTTGCTCACAAAATCTTTTCAGTTAGAAGTGTTCGTTTGGAAAGCGCTACATTAAAAACTTAGCTTTTCACAATCACTGCAAGTCTACCATATCTAGATTTATATTCATATTAAGTTTTATTGCAGCTTTATTTACTATCAAAATCTCTGAACATAAAGTGACAGGACATGACAACTTGAAATATTCACTTCACTCACGCCAATCCATTCCCTAGTGTACGTATTTGATGGTATTTGTATTCTCTTGATCATATTCTACATTATTAATGTCATTATTTTCTTGGACATATCACCCTTCTTTCCCCATTCTTTTTGCTTAAACTCATACCTCATCATAGCTGAAAAGTAGGAAAATGATGCACTGCTTTGGAATATGATATTATTTGTTTAAATTGCTGTATGTCTTGAGGAAAGGAAAGCAGTGGATTTTGCTTAGTAACAACAACTGTACATACAAGTTATTCTCATTTGTTCCTCAATGCATTCTTAATGATTAAACACCTGTAAACATTTCAAGGGATGTTCATACTGAACAGGATACCTGTCATTCCTATAGACAATGAGGCTATAACAGTACAAAATTCAACACAGTATAAAAAAAAAATAAAAATAATGAGCTGGATAAACGTTTTCAGATTCAGCCTGTGCTGAATGCCACATGGCTACGACTACCTTGCTGTGGCCACTAAAGCTGCCATAAATATGTCCTGCCTATGTATAGCCATAACTTCTAAACAAAGACACCTTTTGAGCAGGTGAAGAGGAGCACAGGACACGCCTCAGTCCTGGCAAAGGAGCAGAAGATGAATGTCAGAACATCACAAGTGAGAGGAGAAGGTGAGGACTCTGCCATGTGGGAAGCAATATTAGCAAGGAGGAACAGAGACAATATTTTTCTCCCTACAAGGCAAGGGTAGGTACCTAATTTCCATCTTTTGTTCCATCACTTACTTTGGGTTCCAGCCACAAAGAGAATAAAGCATAAGGAACAATAGCACATACAACAACAGAATGGTAAAAACTTAAATTATGCATCTAAACTCAATAAATTGTAAATAAATCGAATATTGAAGCACAACTATCCTCATTCTGAAAAATGCTATAAGAAAATTAACATTACGCACACACTCGACTTCATTAAGGGTTAATATCTTTTGTGTAACATCCCTTGGATATACAAACTGCAAACTTTCTGATCTGACAAACTCACTGATTTCTAAGCAAGCCAGAAGCAATCTCATATAGTGTGATGCTGGATAAGTCTGTAAATTACCTAAATAAGGGAGAGTTGATCTTTACCCCACTGAGAATATACTATCCTTCGATGAGATTATAAATAATAAAAAAACAACAGGAAATAGCACAGCTTAGGTTCCTAATTCAGTAACAACTGTACTAATAACAATGAAGTTTGTTTACTTTAAACTGCAGGACAAAAAAAATATCTCTAGTTCCAATTTTAACAAGTGAAAAGCTGGTTTCATGTCAAATCACATGTCAATATTGCACCAGTGATCAGAAGCAAACATACTACTTCATAACTGGGAGGCTCGAGCACAGCACTGAAGCACACACATCGTGCAGTCCCTGCCCAGGCCAATGTCAGGCAGGCTAAAAACCTGGAGAACCGTGCCTGAGACTATTTGTTGCACTGTTACAACACAGGTACAAAGAAGTAGCTCATGCTCTAAAAGCATTATTGAGGTTCCCTAAAGCCAGGTGCTCTCATAAACACGTGGGGCAGGGAGAGAGATCCCTCCTTAAATAACACAAAGATATACTTAGAAAGTTGCCAGAAGAAGAGTTGGTATTCAGAAGACACAACCAATGGTGGATATATACTTAAATATTTATCCACAAAACAGTGAATGACATGATATTAAATCCTAAAATGCATCAGAAAATTATGAACAGTGCTTTCCCTAAAGGCGTAGCTGGAAGTTGTAACAGGATTTCCCCTCTCTTTCTTTGCAACTTTAAAATGTCCTGTCCTCGTCTCACTTGAAGGGTGAATGACAGCTGGGTGAGAATTCTGTGCAGGAACACTAATCTTATGTGCTAACCTGCTTGTGTACCGTAGTGATAATGTCACCACACCAAACTACCTTTTCCATAAACCTGAAAAATTATGTCCTCCAGCAAAAAAAAGCTCTTCTCCTGCCTATGTTGTCTCCCTTCCAACTCATTCAGTTTTTAAATCAGTATAAAATTTATCTTACTCATTCCCCTGAAACACCACCACCAGATCCAGCGAAAACTCCCAAAAAAGAAAAATTATGAGGATTACATGAGTTGCACCAGATCTAAGTGTGTAGACACCTCCACCTTTACAACTCTTGAACCACAGAATGCAATAATGCACTGTTCTGAACCACGCTTTACCCACGCAGTATGTTAAACTTTCTCTCTACCCACCATCTGAACTCAAAAACTATGATTATCAGCAAGACATGTTTGGGTTTTTTCCCCCATCAGTTTGAATCCTAACTACAGGTGTAGGATTCATCTCCCTTATGGCAGCGCCCATTCTTTGCAAACCCACATCTAAACTAGACACATTGTAGTGGAAAAAAGTACTTTTGAGGCCACTTTTCACCTGGCCTATTTTAGATAATCTGCTTTGTGACAAGGCAATGGCTCACAACTGCCTACAAGGGGCCTAGTGTCTCGGACACAGTAGCCACAACGCAGATATTTGCACTTTGTCAGCTGAATCTCACTGATTTACTCTTTACCCTCCATAAGTTTGTATTTGAGTTTTAATTCTGCACTGAAAAAACTTCAAGAAGGTTCTAACTACTTGAGCAGTGAATATTTGGAGAATGCTGATTCATATCATTAGATAATATCCTTCAAAAGCACTGCAGAAATCACTGCAAAACCTCAGAACCAGATGTTTGACATTATATACGTCCCAGCCACACTTTTTCCTTTTTAAAAATGAACTAATGGAATTATCTCCTCTATTAAAATGTCACAAAGAACTCAAGCAATACGGCTCGATAAGGAAGATGTTTGGATTTTTCTACTAGAGGTGTTCTTAAAGATAGATTGATAAAGTTCTGCAAAAGAAATTAAAAGTACATATTAAAAAAATCCCAACGCAGTGGGCATGGAATAAATTACACAAGCTTTTAGGTTCAGAATATCATTCCACACTTTCATTTTTCGTGTAATAGCAAGAGAGGAGAGGAATGTGCACCTAGATTTTTTTCTCCTCCCTGCTTTGACCTGTTTTATGGTCAGTGTTGAAGTGTTGCAGGGATTTATTATAATTTTTTTTTTTTTTTTAAACAAAACACTTCAAACTGTGCATTTCATTCAAATAAAATCCGACTATGCAAGGCAAACTGCAATAGCATTCCAGTTCTATGGATCTTGTTGTTACAAGGAACTAGTAGCAATTACAATGTCTGGGAACCAAGGCAGGCAAAAATACAGAAGTACTGCTCCATACCAGAAAAAAAAAAAAAAAAAAGAAAATATATATATATATATATATAAAAGGAGAAAAAGAAATAGCACTATCAGGCAAGTGCAGCATTTTGGATGACATGGACATGTAAACTGCTGGGAATGAAAGGGAGTAAGAAAATAGAGAAATACTCCAAAGGAAGGTTATTTCTTCAAGGAAAAGGGAAGCCTGGGAAAAGATCATACCTCACCAACATCCAGTTGTCTCTCAAATATGGTCATTCATTCACAGACTTTTTTAAAAAGCAAAGAATATTCATTTTAAGGAAAAATTCAGATATACATTCGCTCTTGTGAAGAGTGCATATTTGTACAAGCACCTTTACTGAACGATCAAGAATCACCTGGACTGCAATTTACTGGATAATTAAAGAATTGATAAATATTCAATCTATAATACAAAGATACTTTTTATTGCCATACATGTTTCATAAAAGCAATTTTAAAAATGATTGCTTAATTCTAACTTGTTACTTAAGTTTTTTTTTATTCAAAATGAGAATCTCCAACAATGGTATTCCTGCACTCTCTTTCCTTTACCTCAAGGAATGCAGGTCTCAGTATCTTCCCTTAAACTATTTATCCCACAAACAAACTTTTGACACCAGTGTCCTGCTGCACGGCGTATCAGGAACGGGGTATCTATATGGAGCTTTTTAACCTGCCACTAACTTTCTCAGTACTCAGTGGTTTTGTCCCAGTTGCTGTCTGTCAGCCTCCCACGTAAGGGAGAAGGGAAAGGAGCATTTTAGATTCGAGTCCAAAATGTGAAAGTGATAGGTGGTGTGGCAGACTGAGGCTTTTGTTTCGTCCTCTTTGTAAGAGAAGTCAGTCATACACACAGAAGGTTATTTTACGAGATGCTGACCTTTGGTAATGTGTATTTGTCACATAGCTGCAAATCAAAGGTATCTGCAGCTAATGAGAACTGTTGACTCCCTACGTCATCCCAGAGAATGAAAGCCAAGAAAGTGACATCAGGTTTATTATTTGCAGTCATACCAGATATTAAAACGTATTTCCCCAAGCTGTAACACATTCGAAACTGAGGGTGCTCTAAATCGCCCAGTAACTGGTGCAAGTTCTACAACAGGAGGAGGATGATTGAACAGGCAGCTGAATCCTCTCTTGACCAGTTAGATTGCTTTGGGACTAAAACCTTAGGAAAACTAAGGTGTATGAGAAGAATTCAACAAGAACAGAGCAATAGTGAGTCCTCCAACAGTAAGCAGAGAGAATGAGATTTGAGGACTCTTAATACCGAAACAGGGACAAGGGCTAACTTTGCTCAAAAAGCTCAAACTTTGATAAAGGAGTATGGAAGGAAAGACGCAACGTGGCTTGAAAAAACTGACCCATAGAGTTATTTTATGAAATTTTATGCGTGTGTCAAGCACAAGTACCTAGCCAAGATGAAAGCATGGCTAAGGACAAGCTCATCCTGAAAAAATTAGACAGCCTCAACTTGGAAAGGCATTTAATAAGAAAAAGGGACAACTTATTCACTACACCATGAAAAGGGCTATTTGGTAACGCTTCTGCTTCTTCCTGTTGCAGAGTTCTCAAAGCACTGTGATGCTCTTTCTTGTCAAGATATTTCTGCTTTCTGATCCAACAAAGATAACCTCGTCACCCATCTTGTTTGACAGCCCTGAAAGGGACAGTTGCCATATTATTATCAGCATGCCTTTCCCTATGCTTAGAGCAATTCCTTCACTTTCCCAGTCCTGGGAAGAAATAGGTGCCTGGATGAAAGTCACTGAGTTAAAGTTCAATCTATTATAAGGAGACCAAGCCTATTGTCAAAAGGAAATTTCTAAGACTGTGCCAGCACCAGTAACTGCTCCGTTACCTACGGCCGGAGATCCGTCTATTGTCACAACTATCCACAGTCTCCAAAATTCAGTAGATGTATCTGCACTGACAAAAGTCCTAGAGAGCAAAACGGACAACGGCAAACTACTGCTATCTCTAACTTTGTCTGAAGGCACATTTCCTTTCTGTTTTGTTGCATCTTCTCATCCACATTTTTCTTATTGGCAAGTCTTATTAGCTGTAACATTTCCAAATTGTAATTAAATGAGAAACCAGGGAGAATCTTGATGGAGAAAGGTTGCCTATCAGGTGAGCAGAGCCCATCTGCAAGAATATAATTCACCTCTTTCCTACGTTTTCTACCATTCCATAACTGGATCAACAAAGCTCCAGTGGGATTATGGTTCAGAAAACTCAGGGACTGCCTCTGTCTGGTGCATAAGTAGCAGCACCTCTAGACTGAACGTCAAGTACCCGAACAAGAACCCTCTCAGATACACAGAATTAACCCATCCACCTAACAAGCAGCCTGGACCATCTCCTCGTAACTGACAGGAATCACAGCTGCAGGTTTCACGGAACGGCTACACTAACAACTTGGTTTGCTCCTCACTGACCAGCGGAAATAGCTACTTCCAAAGGAACTTCAGGCTTGGTGTTTCTACCACTATCATTTCTCTCCATGAGCAACGGGGCCACTTGAAAGTCTATGAGGAGACTCTTAATTAGCTGAAACTTCCTGTGCTGTGAACAGTCTCCGTAGCTCACTCTTGTACTTGGTGACAACAGCTTAGAAACAGCCAAGGAGTTTCACCAGTTTAACCAGGATAAAGGAAAACCAATTCGGTCAACTATTTCTCTGGTGACTGTTAATGCACAAAAGTCCAGGTACTCTTGCAACAGCAGAGAGTAAAGCACCACCCTGACCTTTTTCTAATTCTCTTTGCTAGAGCACACAATGCTCAGATCTAATTTTGTAACAAAGGAAAAGTTTATAGAAATAGGAAAAAAAATTGGGGGGGGGGGGGAGTCTGTAATAGAAATTAGATTATCGTTCCTGCTAAATGCAGGTTTTCCTTTGGTGGCAAAACAGATCTATTTGGAACTTTGGCTGATGCTAATAACTTCATAGATCAACGTACGGTTTAATTGATGGAACAGATGGAAGACACAGACTCTGCAACATTAAAGAGTTATACTTAATGCATTGGAATAACTGTGACTTGGTTTTAAAATGTTCTCCTAATTGTCTGAATGGTTTAACAGTGGCATGAATTCTACTGGATATTTTCACTCATCCTGATTTACAAGTTTATAATAAGATTTTGTAAAATTGATGATTTCTGATTTTCTTAGTGGGAAAAAAAGTGTATGAATTAACAAAAAAAAAGAAGAAAAGTTTTAAAGAGAGTTACCCTTTGCAGGACAGAGTGCTCTGCAAAACAGAGACCAGGATGACCCAGCTATCAGGTTAACAAAGCATACCAGTACATACTTCAGTCCTCCCTGCTCACTAAAGAATCCAAGCATACATTTAGACCATTTGATGAGAACAAATGGCTTGCATGGGGTCTCAACACTCAAGAGGAACACACTGAGCAAAAGAGCAGAATCTTCCAGAATTAAGGTAAATATAAACATCTTAAAGTGACAACATTTTAACTTTGGATTCCTGTGCACCTTCAATGTTAATTACACACGATTATTTGTATACAAGAGGGTGGTGAATTTGTTGATAAATCAAGATTTCTCTTCAAGGCTGCTTGACCCTGAGATTTTTCCTGAAAAATCATCCTTTCTGGCAGCACAGTAAAAGCTAATTTGATAACAATATCTCTCTTTCATTTATATCACTATAGATAGACAAAGTTTGACCAGGCCTAGTGAAGAAAGACCCACAATTCATATAAAGTGGCTGGGGCAGGAATGGGGGGAAGGCAGTGGGGGTGCTGTATGTTGAAAAAGAAGATGAAGCTATCCTAATTTGTCATTATGCTGCCTTCAAGTTAAAAAAGACAACATACATACTACCATTTTTTTCTTTGCAAATTATAGCACTTGCTATGGAAAATAAAATAAAGACTAGGAAATTAATTCAGGCTGGATTGTCTCTTCTGGACAAAGGCAGAAACGTGCAAGTTGTCCAGTGCCCAGAATAGCCTCAAAGAAACTCAAACGACTTGGAAAACACCTCACCCATCTCCAGTGGCTCCTCTTGTGTTCACTGTACCATTGCATTAGTGTGATCCTCCGGCCAGTCTAAAAGAACGGCCCAGACTGGGCTTCTCCCTGCACTGTTAATTGCTTTCCTATGGGGTAATTCAACACCATGTTCGCCTCCTTATCCCAGACTTCCACTCCTGTTACAATCTAGCAAGAAGGTTTCTGTAGTCTGTGCTATTATATACCGACATTAGATCAGCCACAGTCTTCCCTGATCTGTTTAAACATCTGTCTTGTAAACAGCACAAACAGGTTGACATAAAATGCTCTAAAAGGGCAGGCTTAAAAGACTCTAGTCCTCCCTGACCATATTTTAGAGGCACCAGATGTCTGAAAAGCACCTACCTCCTACTGATTTCTAGCAGAGTTAGATGCCTACGTATTTTAAAATCCTATTCGGCCTCTTTAGCGCAAATGCCCAGAAAATCTGCCCATTGCCCTTCAAAGCACCTGGTGGACACTCAGAATATGGAATTTCTTGTCAGTGCTAATTAGTAGAGCACAATTACAGGTGTAAGCACTTTCTAATCACTCAGTATTAAAAATGTAAAGAAGAGCTAAACTATCATTTCCCTTTACACGCATCCCCACAAAGAACAGCTCTCCGTGGAAAGGGGGTGGCAGTACCCAGCCGATTTCTTCCTTATACTTTAGCACAAGGTGACTCTTTACCCAGTAAAACCCATTCTGGTTTTTGTACAGAAAGGAAAAACAGAGAGAAGCTCCAAAACCACTCACTTAACAACACATCCACTATTAACTACTAGTAAATTACCCAGTAACTAGATAATTCAGAGAAAAGAGTAAGCAGAATAAACGTCTCTGCAAACATGCTGCAGAGCCATCAACGTGTCCCTCTGACACCTTGTTACACCTCATCTGACTCAATCAGGTTTTTGTCTTATTTTCAATACGCAAACAGCCATCCAAACTCTGCCCTAATAGTAATGGTAACTCAAAAGAAAAGAAGGGACCCCCTCCCACCCCCCCCTCCCACCTTAACATTCGTCTGCCCTTGATTACGCAGGTAAAGTTGTTTCATGAGTTGTCAACAGAGAATACAGCAGAAACCACCTCCCTGCTTCAAACAGAACACGCACTCTGGGAGCGGACTGGTGTAAATTGTGGCATTTCCATCATATATGAAATTCAATGGGCTTTTCATTTCCAGTATAAACCTAAACTAGAGTCAGTGTGTGGAAGTGCCTCTGCTACGAAACAGCGGTTTGCATTAAAATTACATTATATTGTTTTGACATGTCTGAAGCAAAGGTTAAAATCATCTTTTTGCTGGACGTTGTTTCTGTAATATTGCCCCACTGCAAAGCTTCGAGATGAACAAGCCCAGAATGATGTGAAATATTTCTGATACAAATTTTTATTTTTATGTGAAACTATTCAAATGCTGCTGTACAACATGAACTACCTGAACCAAATCAAATCCTCAGGTCAATTCCTTCTTCCGAGTGCTCCTTAGATAACAAAGTCTTGTTCTGCGAATCTGTTCAATATATTAAAGTTGATTCACTCGGACAGTGTGTAAGATATAATACATTAATCTGGGCCATTTCAATTTCTGAGGCTGGGACTATAAAACTGGTGTGCTGCATATCTAATTTTTTTTGAATACCTGATTTATGCATCCCTCTGATGCATAGTGTCGATGGTATGGTGGATGCGGCTGCTGCATTAACAACGGGCTGCATCAGCACTCAAATCTTATCTTGTTAAATCAGACAAATGTAGCTCAATGAAAAGGAAGGAATAAATGCCTAGGATGGTTGAAAGGAGTGAATTTTAATCCTGTTTGTTAGGGGACTTTCATGGTGGGGGCTGAATGACTGAGGCAGGAATGTCCACCAAGAGCTTATGGGACTGTGAATTATTATATGCTTATACACACAACTACACATGCAGTATATACAAAGACTCAGTTTTTCATTTTATTTCTAAACAGACAGGTAAACACCCACACACCAACACTCATCCATATACAAAGACACGCATTTTTAAAATTGGAGAAATGAATGCCTTTTAGGAAAAGTAGGTCTGTATTTACAAAGTGTATATTTCTATCTCTTTCTGATTCAAGAACAACCATAATTGCTTCTTGGTATATAATTTATCATTTTATGCAGTGAAACAGAAGTTATCACATGGACTAAGTATCTAGAAATAGATTAGATTTTCAGAGTAATTATATATGTTTATATGATTTTGTGGATAGACGGAGTACTGCTGTCGCTCTATACACAGTCAATATTAATTCTCAAGGAAAGAAAATGTTCCTGTGTTTGCACAATCAACGAGACCTTTAGAAATAAGCTTTCTGCCAGACAAGGAAAAGTTTCAATGGCACACACTTCGCAGGCTCAGCCAAGGTATTTATAATAAACGGAAGGTATTGTCGGAATTAATTCTTAGGGAAGACCCTGAATCACTGATCTTTAATTTGAATTCTCCTCTCTAATGAATTCTTGTATTTTGTCTACAAACCGTGAGTCGGTAAAGAACCTTTGTTTATCAATAAAAAAATCTATTTGGGGACAGGGAAGGATCATAAAATCGTTGTATAAGGCTATGACCATTGTGGCACCAGCAGCATAAAGCAGAACCAGTACGTACAAAGCCCAGTTATACCTGGAATTATTTAATTGGCTCAAAGGCAAACTTTCATACCTAGTAAGGCACTGGAAATACATTATTTAAGCATACAGCAGTTTAGCCTTCAGTGTCTTTCTCTCCACAATGACCGATTCCAACAGAAAAAAACGTTGCAAATAGTAGAGCCCATCTTCACAACCTCTTCTCCCTTGTGTTAAACTACAAGGTCATAGTTCTCCGTCTGTAACGCCACTGCTGCATGTTGGGAGAATTGCTGTGACGTCACAAACAGTATTAATGTATTTAACAATGTACTATTCATGAGGGGAAGGGTTGAAAAGCGCCTGCCATGCACAAATACCACATGTAACACCTCTCATACCTGAAAAAGACCTAGCACCAAACCCCGAAAAAAAGGGGAGCTATTTCAATGTTGTTCTTTTATTTCCCTTTTGACTGAACATGAAAGCTCATCTTTAAAATTCATGAAATATAAACAGTTTAGACTTCCTACCTTGAGTTAACTTAACCCAGTCCTCAAAAAAAAAGTAAAGGGAAGCAGTGACAGAGGCCCAGACATGACAGAGCCAATTCATTACAGACCTTTTTTGATCCAATTATCCGGTAGAGGTTGGGATATGCAGCCCAAATATGTGCAGGCTAATGGAAAAGAATACAAATAAAGGCCACATTCTCACTTTTCCTAAAAGTTACAATGGCTTTCCTATATACCATGCATATAAATAAGTGTGCAGATCAATTCAAAGTTGTATTCCTGTTCAGAGAATAAAGGAACAACCAAACCAAAAACGTTTATGTCAATGATTCCAAATTTAACTAAAAAAAAAGTTCATGGCTCTGATCGCTTTGGAGAACTGTGCTGTGAACAGAGAGATTCTACTTCTTCACTAGCCTGGTGAGCACTCTATAGCCTGGAAAACCAGAAGATGTCTTCCAGGATAAGAAAGGAAACGCTTTGTGTGTGTGTGTGTGTGTGTAAGTGACGTTACACTGTGCTACAGAACGACGGTGGTCCACAGATGACATGCCTCCAGTATGGTTGGTGGCTGCCTTCCCCAATGACTTGCTCTCAGCTGAGAGCCCTATTCAGGAGGAGCAGTGGGGAGACAAATGAAATGGCCAAACCTTGGGGAAAATACAGATAGAATGAGCAAATCAAGATAATTGTGCTAATTATCATAATGAAGGAAAGATTTTGTGTTTGCATGAGGGCTCCCCCTCCCCTGTTATGTGCATGATGCTGCGGATACATTCAGGGCAAATGAGTTCCAGGCCTCGCTAGACGCTGAATTTCTGTCAAAGTGGCTCCATTACATATGTGTCCCCCAGGGTCAGACTGCATTAGCCGACTCCTCTACGCCATACATGATCAACTAAGGAGTCGGCAGTGTGTTCCAAAAATGCCTTCAAAACAGACATTTTCAGTGTCCGCAAGAACTTCAGCTCAGTTTAAAGTGGGGTGGGTTTCTTCGTTTCTTTTTTTGTTGTTTTTCTTTTGGGGTTTGGTTTGGGTGGGTTTTTTTTGTTACATGGTCGAAAAATAAAACACAAAATGTCTTTAAGGTCACGGAACAGTGACCTCATTGGCTGGGCTAATTTGATTGTGCCAGAACAATAGCACTGTACTCCTCTGCCAGCGAAGTGCATGCTAATTATGCGATTTGCCCTTGATAAGACCTTGGTGGGTCATTCAGCAGTTGTGATCTGTCACTGACTTCTAATCATGTATTATCGTCTGGGTGAGTCAGAATGGTACCCTAAGCTTTCTGTCTTTACAGCAACGTGGCACTCTAATTACCTTATGCCAAGTGGATATGCAGAGACTGAATTAAGTGATCACTGTGATTGCCTTCAAAATCTTCTCTTTATCCTTTGTGTTGCTTCTCTGCAATTTACATTTTAAGATGCCGAGAAGCTTTTGGTGAGACTGAAAATGCCACTCTAAAAAATAATGATTTTTTAATTTAAAAAAGCATAACACTAAATTTAAGTCATGCCAATTTCTAACAGTATTTAAATGCTGCCAAACAACATAGCTCAATAAGAATCTTTCAGTAAACTTATTGGAAATTGTGCGATATCCTTTACCTTTTAATTTGCAACCAAAACAGAAACAAAAGGAAAGAAACCTGATTTTATAAAGTTTAAACAATTTGTAAGTGCTATTTAATAAGCAAATTAATTATAAAATCTTTTTCCACATTTATTATGCCTATGAAATGTACATACCAACGTAACAAATACTATAGATCAAACGTAAAGCTTAAAAAGCATCAGTGCTGCGTTCATCACGTTCGTTACCAGTAAAGATGGGTCCACCCTGTAAATCTTACAAATTTGGGAGCGAATTTCTCACCTCTTGGTTAACTCATGTTGTGGCTTAAATTGCCACAAAAATTGGGATCTGTGTTAGGTTAGCTATGAAAATGCTCCATCTTTTACCCAGTACTTTAAAAATCAGTTAGAGCTGCACCGTACTTCTCCATTGTTGCATAGCAACTCTCAAAAACTACAAAGCAATCTGTTATGGTAAACCAGTTGTATTAACATCTGTATTTGCCCAAAGAATGATATAATGCCTTTTGCAAAGAAAGTGTGGCGATATGTCTCTAGGTTAAATAAACAAAGTAATGATTTATAAAATTTGATAAGATACATTTGCCTGAATCATCCTTGAAAATATGAACTCTGAAGTGCTACTTGAAAGTTGTCATAAAACCGACAAAAAATCCTCACAATGCTAAATTTATAGTACCACTAACAGAAAATAAGGATTTTCAAAGCTTTTCTGTGTTGTATGTCAATATTGCAGTATAATTTTTTTTATAGAAACAAACTGGGGGGGAAAAAAAAAAGTCAATAAAAACCATAAAGGACAATTGAGAAAAAATTGCGAGCCTTATTTTCCTTGAATCACATGATGCACAAGCAGCATTATTTGCTGAAATCCTGGTTTGTTTGGGGGGTGGGAGGGAGAAGGAGAGACAGAGAGACGGACTGAGAGAGAGAGGCAGAGCGCCTAGAAATAAGATGCATTCCCTGGGTGGCAAAACAAAAGAGCCCAAGGAAAAAAAAAAAAAAAAAGGAGAAAAAAAAAAAAGCTGTAGAAAGTTGACACAGTCAAGAATAATGGCTAAATCTATCAAGTTTGATCAGGTCTGCTATAATGAAGTGGAGCTTCATATTCCAAGCAGGGACAATGAAGACAGAAGTCAGGCTCTAGAAATGTGCTGCTCACTTTGTGCTTGGAATATGCAGCAGCCAGCAGGGAGCCACAAGATAATTACACAGTATTTGTGTGGTTCCAGGAAGCTTCCTGCGCAGGTTGAATGCCCGCGCTATATTAAAAGGCAGCACAGTGAAATGTTTTTAATGAATATTTTTGTCAGAGAAAGGAAAGGCATTTGAATGATTTTTGTGTATGCAGGGAACGAGAGGTGGAACATCACTGTCAAAATACAGGTACCTTTCTTTATGTTTACTCCATTATTTACAGTTTCAAGAGCCTAATGTCCTTTCAATAATACAAATCGCAACACTAGGTTACTGTTATTTAGGGCTAATTGCACATGCAGTCCCCTAACTAATGTTTGCCATTTGTGTGTTTCGCTGAAATCCTACATCAAACTGGCTTGAAACTACTTTTATTTTTATTTCCAGTAGGAGCTGAAATGTTTAGACACATTTAATCAGAAAACTCAAAGAAGAAGTAACACAGATGTTGATACTTACTATTCAGTAGCCCTTGGCAGTGATAGATCTAAACCACAAGAATACATTATTTCAGCACTCTGTAATTCTCACCTAACAGATGTGAATAATCCACTGCATTAAAACACCCAGACATGATACTCATAAATGCCCGTTTTGCAGTGCAAGCAATCATATTGATCAAAACCTGAACTTTGGTAAAAAAAAAAAGTTAATTTGAAAGGTTTTTTGTTGGTCCGGATTTCAATATTATCTGCACCCAAGCAAGTGTCTGTTCTGCTGCTTACAGCCGAATCACTTCTGGTATGCACGGACTGAGACGATTCGCTGCTACGTGCTGCTCAGTACCCTCGTGCAGGATTAAATAAGGCCCTTTAGAATTCTGGTGGAGGACGGTGCTGTAAAATACAGGTACAGACACCTGCTTCCTGCTCCAGATCAGTGACCACAATTCACAAGGATTTTTTTTTTTTTAAGGAAATTTTAATTTTCAAACAAATATCACGGTCAGTTTTATAATTAAACTGTCATTCAATAGAGAGAAACTCCCCGGGCGAGAAAGGGGAGCCCCAGCAAACCCTCTGGTCTGCCAGTAGGAATAGCATGGCCTCTCCACCTGCACTGCCCCCATCTCCTTCCAACCAAAACCTATGCCTACACCTGGTCTACTGACTGTCAAATACTGAACGAGAGACAGAAGGTTTAGTTGCTCTTCAGGGATTTTATTAGGCATATATTTAATGACTATATTATTTGGGGTAAAAAAAAAAAACGAATAATTTCTGGACAATTCAGAAATGAGGAATGTTATTAAAAGGGAGTCACTTTGGTGACGACACCTAAAAGGTCACATGAAAGGACACCCACTGCAGCAGAAGACACAAAAAGTTCCTGAGCATCATCATGAGAAGAGAAAACTTTCACCCTTCTACATTTTAAACTCTGCGCCCACAAAAACAATAGCGAGTAGTTGTGATAACAGTCCTGGGAAAGCAACAATAAAATAGAAAGATGTTCCCTCTGAATTAGGTTATTAAACAAAATAACCTCATGGGTCAATATAACGTAGTCAAAGAGATTTTAATTTTTGGGTTTTTTTAAAGGGCACTAGAAAATTTTTGGGTACTTCTGATACTGCCACCAATTTTAAAAGTCTAAGTCTCTATGAAGAAAGGTTGAAGTGTCCCATGTTACACAGAAGAATAATTAAGGCTGCAAATTCATCCCCAGTGTAACTTCAGCTATTTCCTATTTTGCTACTGCATTCAAACGCATCTTTGACTTGCACTTAAAAAAAAAACAAACACAAAAAAACCACCACAGCAATAAACCAAAAACCCAACCCCTTAAATTCCAAGTTGTGAAAATTCTTGCTCAGAAATACTTTTCAGGTTCAGTTCTTGAATATGTTTTTTTTGTTTCCCAAAAGAGATCAAAATTAAACTTCAGTGAATCACTGAGCACTTCAGCAATGTAACTTAGTCCTTAGTTACCCACAGAGACCGATTCTGCACCTTTGAACGGATTTACCATAGGCAGGAACAAATCCTCACGCAAAAGGGAATAAAAGGGTTTCACATATATAACCCCTCCTCCTTTTTTTTTGTTTGCATTCCTATTTTAGCAACACGCAGCAATATGTTTTCTGAAACGAGCACAGGACTAAGCTGGAAATCCCTCTTTCAGAATTATCAGTGCTGTATTTTTGCCAGGGAACTGAACGCGACTTCTACTCCACTCTTTGTCTACAGCAGCTCTAATTTAGAAGGAAATCTTTCAATTACCAGATGAAGAGGTAAACAGCTGTCACATTTGGAGCCCGAGTAAACATTATAACCTACATTCCATCCCCCTGAGCAAAAAATACAGAAGAACTTCCTCCGCCGCAAAGGCGGCAACGGGAGCTAAGTGATAGCTTTCATTTTATTTTTGGCAAGTTCTTAAAATTTTTGCAGCTCCAAATTTTGAGCTCATCTTTTAAATGGAGGGGAAGATAATAATTACTCCTTTGGACCTCTGGCTGTTTGAGGTTGCCTTTTGCGATTAGAGCAAATAGTTGCAACTAATCAACCACGGCAACTCACGTTTGCTCGGTTCCAAATAGTTCACTCTACCAAATATGTTTTTAAGCAACTAAAATATCTAACTACAGCTTATAGCTCACTTATCAAGACCTGCGCTTTCATACATCCAACCACAGTACTCAGAGCCTACGCTCAGCAGTTCATTTTTGTTTCAGTGTTGTTACAAATAAGCTGAAAGAATAATAAACTCATTGGGTCAGATTCGCATTTTTGCTACGCCTGTCCATGTAATTCCATGTAAGCCAGTGCATTACACCAGATTTACAGGAGTCTGAGTGACAACAAGATTCACTCAGGGTGAAGGAATCCACTTGGGTTTACACAAGTTTAAGTGAGAGCAGAATTTAGCCTCTGAAACAGAAAAAAAGAAGTCTTAATACCACCATTGCTCTACACTGTCTTCCCTTACAGCAGCCATATAAACTGGTTAATGTAGGCAGAGTTTCTTTTGCATCTGTATATTAAACAGTTATTTTGCCAATATTTATACGCTCATATCCCTCAGTACAAGCAGAGCCAGGAATATCAGCCATAGCTGTTAGTCCCGTTGCATGAGATGAGCTTTGTATCAGAGGAAAAAAGGCTCCTCTCCATCTCACATGCTTTATTTTATTCAACCAGCTCTTTTTCACATTGTTATATCCAGTGAATATAGCACGGTTGGATTCAGAAGAGAACCTTAAGCGTTATCATAATGCTTAGAAGCAATGGCTTCACACTGTATAATCTATCAAAGGTGTCAGATTTACAAAATGCAGATTTTCTGTCACATTTGGGCACTATAAGCACTGTATCTTTTCACTAAGGTGCTGACTGCTGTTTTAATGAGGCCCTTTGGTGGCTGTAAAAAACTGAAAGGAGAGGATTATAGGGGTTACCCTAGGTATTGTCTATTTGTCTTACAAATTTCACACTAACTACCAATTACATCGCCATAAACCTTTTGGCTACTTCAAGCTATATGCCATATAATACATAAAAAATACGCTATGTTAACCTCTTCCATATTATACGAGTAACTACAGCCACTGATGCAAGTAACATATCTAATGAAGCCAATAATGAGCCTCTTTAAAAGTAGTCTTGTTATAGGAATAATATTAGAGCAGTTCAGTTAAAGGCTAAGGTCCATTACGGCATTCTTCCTATGTTCTCCGGTCCCAGGTCTGAAAAGATGCTGACACGCTAATTCAGGCTCAAGAAGGGCATTAATCTCACAACCTTCTACTTGTCATGCTTAATGGGATATCCTGCCTAGGTGAAATGAACCTGATGTATTCAGGTAAACATAATTTAATAAGGAGAAAAAAAGAAAAAAAAAAAAAGAAATAGCCAGGGTCCGACATAATGGCAAGGGGAATAGTTACAATTTTGTTTCAGTGGAGAGGATTGTTAACGTTTGACTGAGAACCAAGCAATGTAAGAAGAGGAAAGAAAAGGGCAAATAACGCTGAATTTGTTTAAACATCCACCACTGAAATATTAGTGCATTTAAAGGAACACGTTAATTTGGCGGAGGAAGAGATGCGCTAATGTGGGGCTTAGAGCACTTGAGTGTAAAATAGAGATCTGAAGCTATATAGTATGATATTTAAAAGGCAAGCATGAATGTCAGTGAGTAGCTGTAGATCCTCTTTTGGCTGTCATCAATCTTAAGCCTAATAAGCCACCTAAAATTATGTCACAAGATACGGAATAGTACCAACCACAGCGGTGAGAGAAGCACGTGCCCTACTTACAGACTGGGTGGTAAATGCAGGACCCATCTCTACATCCCCAAAAAGCACAAGGGCCTACAAGGGTCTCTCTCCTGAACTCCCCAATTTTTTACAAGGAAAACACAAATAAAGTGGCCAAACCTTCGGGAATACACAGTATACCACAGCCCTGGTGTTCTGTGCTGCTGGATATAAAGATGTTTATGATCATTCCTTAACTTAGCAGGAGATAAAATTACAAAGCAAAAAAAAAATAATAAACCCAGCTACTTGGAAAAAAAAAAAAAATTATTTTGATTCACGAATTGAAGTCAGATACCCAAGAAAGCCAAAACATTAGGATGGACCATTTTACCCAGTACGAACGGGTCTATTTCCCCAGAATTCGCCCTTCACTGCCCCCCAAAGCCAAAAGGTTGTGCTGCACATTTTTGTGCTGTGTGAGAACACAGGATGAAATCATCCCATGCTCAAAGGGAATACAACTATCACGGACACTACACGGTGACTGGAGTGAAGAGGGGACTTCTAGAGAAAGCAGAACCCGCCACACCACGGCAGAGCAGGGCTGGCGTCCTCGATCTCTGTGTGGCTTTTTTTTTTAAAAACTAACTACAGCTTCATTCCTTTCGATCCTGCACAGCTCAAGTGTCACTGTAGCATCAAAAGCTCAGGGGAAAAACTGTGGAAGTTCTTTGGCTGTTGCTGGATTTTCTTTTCATCCATAACTGTAGCCGCTGTATAACTGGGCAGTGGGCTTGCGTCGCATCACCAGGATAACAGTGTTAAGAAATCAGAGAAAATTAAGTAAATCCGAAAGCATTGTATTTGTGGAACTGTTGTATTGCAGCTGTATTGTGTTCCAGAAAGGGATCCAAATCCACCTTTCTTCCAGCGTTATTCCCCTCTGCTATGCTTCCAGCTGCATCTGACAAGAGAAGCCCAAAGCGCACTTGTTTCACACCAGTGAGAAGAAATCAAAACTTCTCTTTAAACCAGCCAACCCAAAAGCCAGGTATGGAAGGAACAGTGTTCAATCGGGCCCTTACAGGCCTGTACGCGCAGACGTTCATCTTGTTAAGCCTCAAAACGCACACTCCAAACAGGCCCGTGCTGCCTCACTGGCTCCCAATACACCTTTTGGCCATAAACATCTGGGTATTTTATCTAGGCTGATTTTTGCAAGCAGTTTACTCTAAAACCACTAATACATGCTATCGCAATGGGGCTCAACGGTGCCTATTAGGTGCTGGCCATGCTGAGCGAGGGTGTGGATTGCGGAGACGTATTGCACCACGGGGAGCTATAGGAGACACTCTGCTGCTGCAAGGCAGAAAACCTCCTGGAGCTCTCAGGTGCACAGAGGAGTGCACTTGCTATTAAATTATTTCACAGGGAGAGGCCTATTACCTATGAAAGCTGATCCTGCTCTTAAAGGCTAGTGCAAAGGGACCATAACCCTCTTCGGGTGGAGACGACGTGTCCAGAGGAATCAGTCCCAGGTCTCCCAAGTGGCCAAGAGCTACAATGACAACAGGTACTTCCCTGAAGTACATTTGATGCTCAGTTTCCCATCCTGCGTCTGCCAAAGGATGACTCAAAGAAATCAGTAGTTTAGAAGTTCAACAAACAAGTGTCTGGTTGTATCTCCTCACGCCAGCAGCTTGCAAGAGACTTGCAAACAGAGCCCTGAGGACACGGTTCAAACATGCCCTCCTGGGAAGTAAAGTCATTTCGAACACCATTTCGACTTCAACTTGTGAATTTTGGAATAAGCCCCAAATCTACATTCTTATTCTATCATTTTGAAATTTCAGAGATGCATTTGGGTAACATTCCTAGATAGGTTATAACAGGTAAAATGGTTTGGACAACAAACTAAACCACAGTGAGATTACCATATCGAGCTGCTGAAGTCTAACACATGAAACAGCAGAAGGGAAAAGTCGTTTTTCAACTTCATTAGCTGTTACAGTACAGAAACGTTCGTGTTCCCTATGCTGGCATCAAGTTAATATACCCTTTGGTTTCAGGTCTCAGTTTTTCACATTGGTTTTTCAACTGCTATTTCATAGAGAAGCAGATAGATCTTGGAGATTTGTAGGAAATGAGCTCACTATATGGTAGGTACAAGGCTCTGCCCTACTACCACCAGCTGAGGGCTGAGTAACACTGCTCCCAGAAACAGGGAAGCTCAGTGATACCTGTCCCTGGGGATGTATCGGCCCGCACCGAACACAAAATTGCAGTGTGAATTTGGAGACTCAGAAAACAGGTACACAGTTTAACACGTGAGCACGCAGGCCAGTAATTGCAAAAAGTTAATCACATTTTTTGTTTGAAGGCATATCCATTTCCTTGTGCCATCTCTGACATGCACCAAATTCCATCGTTCTGACACAAATCCATCATTTCTGGCTAGCTTTATATTGCCCCAAAAGCACTGGCTAGCTCTATTGGATCAGTCTGTGTTTATCACAAAAGCTTCCCCTGAACTTTGAGAGGAAGAAAAAGAATCAATGATACTCCCAATATTTGGATTCGATGCTTTTGAATGTATTAGCTCTACAACAGTTTTGTAGGAATAGATATTTTTTTCCAGCCTCTCTCCTGAAGTTCCCCGGGTGTTGCCAGGCTGCTCTCCCCAATTTTATTTTCCCCCCCCCTCATTCAAATGGGAACTGTATTCTACTCTGTATAAAATCAGCTCCACAGAGCTGGATAAAAAATGTCACCTTAGGCACCTGAATTAATAGTTTGGTTATGTACTCTGTTAAGTCTTTACTATAGATCAGCATAACTGTGCTAGACAGATAATTCTTTAGAGCTAATGTTTTAAAAAGCTGCCAAAGCCAACATGCCTTGGAGATCTCACTGAATTATCCAGATTTTTTTTAAAAAAAAACTAAAACACCAAAACAAAACCAACCAAAAACATACAGAGATTTTTTTTTTTCCCTCCTGCAGTTTTCCTCAGTACCACCAGAAATATAAAATGGCGGAAAAAGTTGGCAGGAATAAATACTTCCACAGAGTTTCTAAAGCTGCAATTAATGTTAATGAAGCTATACCTTATATGGCAAGAAGATATAGTATAAATTGGATAAGTAAGAAAAACGATCAGCCATCGTGCTCTTCCAATACAGCACATGAGGGTATTGCCACTGTAAAGCTATCTTTATTTTAAACCATTAAATAAAACAATATAAATCTGCGAGCAGGTGTTTCTTGTTGCGGGAGCATTGAAAGTTGTAATGCAAACAACCTAATTTTAGCATCTATGTGGAGTGTGGAGTAAATTTACTGATCACTGATGCATTGAGCGCAGGGAGGACACAATCAGCGGGAGCTTCCAGCAAGATTATCCTATTAAAGCAGGAAGACTTCACGCGGCTGTTAAGGAAGTAGTCGGAAGCAGGTGATGGAAGTGGGGCTTTGCCGAGCAGGCACGGGCCCACTGTACATGTTAAGTTGTTGTTTTCTGCTCAGCTAAGCAGCAGAGAATTGATATGTTCGCAATGAAGTGCAATGACAATTAAATTGTAACTGACCTACATGTTACCATCATTACGCTTTCTCTTTTTTACTGCTTTCCCTCTTATTTAATCACACAGTATGGGGTTTTTATTAGGCTGTAATGTTAAAATCTTCATCCATTTAGCCATAAATGTTTGACTGGATATCTATCAGACTTCCTTGCACTATACAAACAAAACCATTTTGCTGAATCATTGTTGACTTGTTTGTGGCCTAATTTAATGAGTGTAATAACTTACATTACTATCCAGTTAACATTTAGGAGCCCAGAAAAGACCCGCTAGCATGCAGCAAGCTACTGTATACGTTTCCTATTCATATTGCTCCTCTTTGCAGTAAATTTTATACAATAATATGCACTTCTTGCAACGCTGGCTTTGCCTTTCCTCAGCCCAGGTTGAATTCTCCTCAGCCAGGCTGTAATGCTAAAAAATCAAGCGCCTCAAAATTTCAAGGCATGGGGTAACTGCTTACACAGCCATCAAAACATCAAGCAAAAGAAGCCTCAGCACACATCCATCACATCCTGCTCATGCAGGAAGCGGTATTGCTGAGGAGGAAAATACCGAAACAATTACTGATGCTTACGGAGAAAAGGTTTCTAAGTCAAACATAAAACCAGAGAAAGCAAAACCCCGCTTTGCCAGACCTCACTTCAGATTAGGTGAAACAAATGTCGCCGTCTTTGTCACTACCTACACTTTAAGCATTCATCTGGCAGCTGATGGTCCTGCAGATCAATTAGCGAACAAAATAAAGTCTCCATATTCAAACACTAATTTAACACATACTTGGCAAGACCAAGGCATTTTCCTGCTTGCAGGAAAACTCAAACACCAATACATAGAGAAGGTAACAATTTGTGAAGTGCAAAAGTTGAAATTTTCCATTTTCCACAGGAAAAAAAATAAAAGTCATTTTAGTTTAACGAAGGGACATCACCAATGACATTTTATTGCAGAGACCCTTTGCTAGTTGCGACGAATCAAGCTGTACCATGGAATCATGACAAAGTCTCTGTTGTAGGAGTTATGCTGTACTAGGTAAATCCCAAAGAATGGAAGAGTCTCAGTTGCTGCCCAAACATCTTCAAACAGCCTCTTACTTTTGTCCATAGGAAAAATAAAAACCAAAACACATTACAACAGCCAAGAAAGATACTTTTGACTCAATAAGCATGAGCCTGACCACACCATCCAACTGCTCACCATCTCCACAAAGACATTTTTCAAGCTCTTTAGGCTTCTTCGGGCAAGTGAGGTTACTTCACGCATTTTTTTGAAATATATTCAACCAAACCTTAGGAACTAATTCTGCTGCCTGTTACCTCCCCAGCTAAAACTGTCTTGACACTTTTCTCTCTCACATTCTCCTGGTCTCTTTGCCCATAACACTGGATGAACTGAAAGGGGGGCAGGAAAAACATACCTTATTAAAGGAATTAATAGATCGCAAGTGCCTTGAAGTAAAAGCAAAATTGTGTATTTCATCACTCTGTAAAAAGAGTCTGCGTGTTTCTTCACAACAAGAAATCATTACTTCAAGACTTCACAAATTAAAAAACAATTAAGCTGTTTTAAATCTGCCCAATCTGTGCACGCCGCTGTTTGTGGAACGCTTCATCCATGGGCATTTTGACCACAAAACTTACTGTGCGCCATTTTAGTACCAGCTTTAATAAATATAGCAATGAAACCTCGTTAGTGACAGTTACCAAATGAGTGTGTGTTACCGTTGCCACTGACAGCATTTCACATGGACACAAAGCCTTTTCAGGACAAACCTCACAGCCATTTAGCAACGAGATGCTCACATTGGAATTAAAAACAAGGATTCCTCAAGTTCCTCTTAAATCTCTCATATCCCTTATGCTCAAATAACTTGGAAACACATCTTTTACAGACTCCCTCTCAACATTAGCTCGCATAGTTAGATGAAGTACTTGTACTCATTGCAGCATGGATACAGAGTGATGAAAACTTATTTCCATCATGCAGAAAAGTAGTAAGCAGAGCATAATGCAGACTGGAAGACGTGGTTTTCAGAGGAAAGTACATTTTGAGGGGCATGCTAATTCCTCATAAACAATGTTTAATTTAGGATTTTGTTTTATTTAACTCAGCGCTTCTTTCAGTTCTGGATCCCAACCTGCCTGTGGCGTGACAATCCAGAGCTTCCTGAAAAACACAGCCTGGGGTAGGCTCAAAAAAAAAAAAATCATGGAGCTTTTAAGGTCAGATTTATTACCACCTCATTGCAAAGTATAGTATCAGGGGAGGCAAAGATAATGAGCTACAATCTGGTTGGGAATGCCATATACTGAGCTGGGCAGAAACCAAAGACAGACTACTTAGACAGCCGGGAGCATTCACACGCGCGGGAGTTCCTTCAGCACCGTCCTGGAGCAACTGCAAGAAGATTTTTCCAATGCACATATCAATGCTGTGAAGTGCTCAAACTTGGAAAAGTCTATAATGTTACTTTTTGGCTACAGAGCTTGATGTTTGATTTTGCAATTTTAAATCTCTATTAACCACAAAAACTCACTTAGGCACAGGAGACGTTGCACGTGTGAACGTGCTTAGAGCTGCAGTGGCAGTAACCTCACGCAGAGCGTTCCAGCCAAGCCACAGTCTGATCAACCTCTCTATCAAAGGACTGAACACAAGGATTTGAAGTACTTTTTGGCAGGATGCTTTCCTAATTGTTACAGCCATGAAATTCTGTACACGGCAGTGATGTGGAGATGCTGTGTAAGTGAACTATACAGTTCATATTGACTAAGGTCTGGAAAGGTTTTTGGAAAGATATCTGAATTCAATATATAGTTCTATTTGGTTTTAAAAGCCCTTCAAACATCTCAGTAATAGCACAACGTGCAAATCGTCAGAGCTGTGTATTTCAAAGCATTACCAGAGCCACCATGATTAGTTTTATTTTGAATGGATAACAGCACACACTACGCGGCCCGGTGAGTCACGCTGAAGATTTCTATTATTAAATCCTGCAACCTTAAATATTTGATGTTTTTTCATGGGTATTTCTGACTACTCTTATATTCCACTTGTAGGCCTGAAAAACGGGTCTGGTAGTAAAAAAATCTGATGAAACAAGCCTCTGACTCACAAGTTCTCTGCTTTTCCTTCTCACTTTCTTTATTACCTTCTCAGCGTGGCATGGAAAGCATGACCCATATATGTTGAGCACATTAAAATGTGATGCACGTCGCTAATCCTAACATAACACTGGCAGCTTGGCACTTCTTACTCAGCTCCACGCTCCGAAAGGCAAAGGCACCAGCCAGCCTCGTAGCTGAGCTCACGGGTTTTGCATCTGAGTCACCAGAAATATGCAAGACAAACTGGAGAAGCAATTCATTTTTGCAACTTGCCTTGGAGCAGGCACAGTCTAACAGGAAACAGCATCCTGTTTTCCCTTGGAAAAACAGCGGCGACTCGAGATAACTTTCAGGCTACAGCTCAGACAACTGAAAAACAGAATTCCCCAATGCACAGGACTCAGCTCCCTGGAATCCAGCAGGAAATGAAGGTAATATTCATAATAGAATATAGTTTTCTGCAACTTCCTGAACAGAGGATCTGCAAAATCTCCAAAACAAAAATTCTACATTATTTTTTAAAACTTGGGCTGCTGCTGTTCATGCTGTACAGAAAGCCCTGGGTGGAAAACTCAGGCAGATAAACTGGGAGTCACACTGCGACCCAGGGTAAAAACTAAAAGCTTTTATGCTGGATGAACATACAAAAGATTGATGATAAAGTTAAATCTCAGGTTTAAAAAAAAAAAAAGAAAGAAAGAAAGAAAATCTTCTTCCAAATACAATTTCCAAAGTGTTGCTCCCTTCCTTTGGTGAAGCTTCTTCCCTAACTCTGCAAATTTAGTTATTTAATCAGTTTGGCTGAAATTCATAAAACATTAAATTGTTAGTTGTTCCTTAACATTCCTTATAAATTGCATTTATTAATTTCAAGGAGACTTGCCATTGCTACAGTAATTTAAATTAGTACCACATGGCTACAGGCCGCTGCTAAATGATTCTTTGGGGCAAAAATCAATTCTTTAAAGATCTTCAAATGACACTACAGATAAGTTAACCAAATTTTTTATCCAGGAAGTTACAATTTATCAAAAACGTAATAAACCATGGACGAAACATCCATTGTAAGCACCACATAATGTGGTCCATGAAATGACATTTTAGCATCTCTCACTGTGGTCATACTAAAGTTTGCTGACAGCGCAGGGTAATGCTCCATTGATATTTAACAGTCCCCATCTAGATGGTACTTTGTGACTTTATACACTCCAGTCCATTCTCTCACCGGCGCTAAATCAGTCAACTTTGACATACAATGTTGTTCCATTTTCTTTTCCTAGTTTTAATGCTGTAGATGTTTTAAACTTCCCAATATCACTAACTTTGAAAGCAACTGGGGAAAAGAATCACTTCCCAATTCTCTCTGTGCTTCTCGGATACACGCACGTGCACACCCCTGTGGTAAGCCTCGGCATACTTCTGGTCACAGGGAACATGATGGTCTCTGCTGGTGACCACCAGGAAGCAGTAGCTGTAGAAATTTAACAACTGGAGACTCTTTAACCTTGATGTAGTATAGTCAAGAGTACATCGGCACCTCCTATAGGAGAATCTGGATGAACTCCGCGTATAAAATAACAAAATAAATGTATAAAATAATAGATTCATCTTCCTGCAGCTAAAGATAAATATTAAATAATCCTATCTGCTTCTGGCTGAAAATTAATTTCTTCTAAGGCAAATAGTGTAATACGTATACGCGTTTCAATTCCCATTTGGCAAAAAGCCTATTTTCAGTATGCAGTACATAGACTTTGGAACTACTGGAACTGTGTTCATCACAGACACACTTAAACAAACAAAGTTTTCTTCCTTCGGGTGCCAATTCACTGTGGTCTAATAAAATACATATATATATATATTTTAGAGCATCAGTACTCTCACCAAATCCAGATATCTAGACTAAAAGCAAAGCTTTTTTTTTTAAAAAAAAACCTTCCCTTTTCTTCTTTGCAACATGAAGAAAAGGCTGCATCAGAAACACTGAGTGCCATTCCTTTAAAATAGCCACCGAGGTACAGCCACACAGTGCCACGCGGTGATTTCTGAGAGCTAGGTCTGAACAAGCTGCCAAGGTCCCATATCTCCACGCAGAAACGCGTTATGCTGTTCAGACATAACAAAAGTGCTGGGTTTTCAAGAGCATCGTGCACCTTAGCGAGACAGATTTTTCTATATGCCTTTACGTACTTATGCCTAATATATTTAATTACTCCAGAAAATCCCTCGGGGAGGGTTATCTTCAGGCATCCAAATACCTCAGCAAAACAGCACCGAAGCTGACGGTCCCCTTTTGCAGCCCTGTGCACGTAACAATGAGAAATGTATATGTTTAAACATTAAGCCATCCATGCAGGACTAATTAATTCATTCCCTGAGAAAGGATGGGAGGCCAGACAGAGTGCCCCAAACCCAAAGTTGGAGAACTCTCTCTCACAGCCTGGGCTCGGATACAGACGTCTCCGTTGCCCCGTGTCTTTGCCCTTTCACCTGCTGCCATGTGCTCAGGGAACACCACTCCGTGAGAACGGCTTCATGGTACTCGGCGCCAGCGTGCAGGATGCGCCAGGTGAAGATTTTTGACGGAAAGCCTGAGGTGCCATGACATTTTGCAGTATTGTCAGCTTCCTGGTAGTACACATTCTTCTCTACCCCTTCCCCACCAAAACCCTCTGCTCCTGTTTCAGAAATAGCCTCCAATTGTCTCTTGTACCATCCTCCACGTATCTTTTCCCATGGCATATTTTAACTATATTTTTTCTTCTCTCGGCTATTTAAAAAATTCCCTCCTTGTGCTTGGAGCCCTCAGGAGCAGTGGGTGAAGTTGCTCATTACCCAAGGTTGGAGAGCTTGGGTATCTCTGCAGACCCACATGTCCTTGCCTGTGCAAGCGTATGAATTTAGAGGTTTACTGGCATGTTCTTCATTCTAGACTGTTCTGTGGTCCAGCCTGGGCTCTGACAGGAAGTTTGTTGCATAGAATTTTTTCTCTGAAAACTTTTTGAGATATCTTCATCTCAGTATCTTACCCAGGACCTATTCGGTAGTATACAAACTAGCTGCTCTGATGCAGGATGCACAGATAAGATATTAGACCTAGCTACCACGGTGATTGATGTTCTAAAAATATCTAAGTCAGCTGTACTGACAGATGGGTTAAATGTATGGCTGCACTATACCTGGATTGCAATCTGTTAGGATGAGGATGCAGATAAGGACCAGTGAGAGTAATTCAGTTTACAAAGTTAAAAAAAAAATAAAAAAGCACAACAAAGTATGCATAAAATCAACATTATGAAAGTCTATTGGTCTCATATGATAAGAAGGCATCTTTTTTATTTTGTATCTTTCTCGTATGGCAACAATATCTGGTACAGTTATGCACATGAGGAGATGACAAATATGTAGATTACAGCGGTAAGCAGAAGGGATCCAGTTCCCAGCAAACGTAACATGACAGAAAGCGTTTGTTGCTGCTACTGAAATGCGTGTATCCAAGCATTCTGTGAAGTCTAATGTGATCTTAGGCTGCCTGCTGCCTTGGAAACTAGTGGTCAGATACTCTCAGCAGCAGGCATAACCAGCTAGAACATTTTGATTAGACAAAATTTCATGGAACTGAAATATTTCACACACTGGGTTCAGTGAATTTCTCTCAAGGACTGAAAGAGCAAGCGCTCCTTGAAAAAAAAAAAAAACAAACCACAACAACAAACAAACAACTGCCCAGTATCCTAGTGGTTTGGACACCAGTATGTTGGAGCTCTAGATTCAAACCCCTGTTGGACGAAGCGATGTGGAATTAAATCAATTGCACTTGAAGCCAGCAACAGGCTAGCCAGGCTACCAACAAAGAGCAAAGTCAAAAGATTAAACTTTCAGCTAAGGAAAAGAAAAGAATAATAAAAAACAAATACATGCTTTCTTTTCCATGTTGTATGACTCTTCATTGCGACTCTGAAGTCTTCAGAATTCAAGTACGATTTGCCCATTTGCCCAGAAGCAAAGCACTCGGGTTACAAAAGTTGCCTGTACAGAACATTTCAGGCAAGGGCTGGTTTACACAGGATCTAAAACTACTGAAACATTGGGTAATGAGGGTTTCACTTCCTAATAATCTTGCTTTGGAAAAGCAGAAATTCATTTTCCTCAGATACAATTTTAAGGTTACAAGGCTGAATAAAGAGTATCGTTCTTGTAGGCGTAATAGCATCAAATTAGCATTGTTAGGTGCGTTTCCACCTGCCTCACCTCTGCAGTACAAGAGCTGGAGCTCGGTGGATGGGACAGCTGCAAAATATTGCCAAATCTTGCTTTCCATCCTGCCAGCAAGGTTGGACCTTGACGTGAGTACATATGATGGGTGTGGACTTTCTATACACGGCTGTAAACCTGAACGGCCATTTACAAAACATGAAAGGCAATGGAGCTGCTGGCATACCCTCCGATTCGGGAACGGCACGTCTTCTAATGCCCCTTCTGGTACCGTGAAGCACCATGGCCAGGATCTCAGCAATGGGTCCAACTAGAATTGCGACAGCAAGATCCTGCAAATTGCCTGTGACTACTCCCCATTAAATTAATGTTCTCTATTAAAAATGTCTTTTCAATCACTCACATTTCTTCACATCCACATGCGAACATTCCGGAGATTTTTTTTTTCAAGGTCAGCTGTGCACGTGGATGCCCCTTTCTCCTATTTCAAAACCACTGAAATGACAACTTCTATTTTTGTCTTTGGGCTCAGAGCAAAGCTGCCCTTTGAAAGTATCAGGTGGGTCACACTTCCCAACAACAGCCATTAGCAGGTGTGCCTAGGATTTTGAGTTCAGCACATTTAAATGGAAATCATCCTTTTGTTGTCATTTTACTCCTTATAGATCATTTCAATATCAGGCTCATAAAACCAAGTGATTCTAGAAAACAAACAGATATGAGCGCATTTCTGCAGAAAATGCTCTGTGCAACAAGAAACGCTATTATGGCTCTGCGTTCTCGGAGGGCTGTGGTCAGCGCAGGGAGGGTTCCCACCTTCTCCTCCTTTTGCAGCTATCGCCTTTTTACAATTTCAAATTTAATACTTTTTCTAATATATTATACGTTACCTCCCATGTATTTAAACTGTACTTAAAAGCATGCTAAGAACTGGTAATTCTTTAATGGTTGTTCACTTACAAGCGATTGTGGGTCATTACACAATCATTTAAAGGGCATTAATGAGAACCATTTAATGGTTTTAGTAGAATATCATTGTAAGGGACAGGGGAAAAGTTACTGGCTGTAAATTTTTATGACCATTTCTTACAAAACGTATTACTTTAAAGATTTATGTATGTAACAATGAGTACAATAAAAGCCATGCTAAAAATAATTTGAAATCAAAGTAATGCATATAGATAAGGTCCTACTTGCTGCAGTTCTGCATGCATTCAGTAAGGTTTTCTTTCTTTTCTTCTAGATACCTTACGACTTGCAGTGCAGCTTCAGATCTCCTTCATGAAAAGTCATAGCAGAAAAAAAAATTGCTCAGGTCTACGTTTTAACAAAGCATAAATTGTCCTTTACGGTCTATATTTTATTTTTGCTTTTCACTCATTGTTTTGCATATAAAGTCAGTATTTTTTCAGCTTTTCCTCGGATACAGTACAAGATGACAGCTTTTAACCAGAACGTAAGGAGAATTACTTTTATAAAGCATCTCAAACTGTACATTTGGTTGGCTTTTTATAAATGGAAAATAAAGGAGAACTCTGCATGCCAAAATTAAAAGGTTGACTATTTCCCCACAGGGAAATTCTTTATTACTATACTAGACCAGAGCATACCTTCAAAACTACAGAAACTTATTTTGAAAACTATTCATATGGATGCATTAACCTTATTAAAGTGCTTTAATAACAAAACAGTCATCATATTATGCCTGGTTTTGTCCATTTGTGATTTGCATGGAATACGTAATGAGGAAGACAATGCCCTTTTTTCCCCAGTATTCTTGCATAAGTAGGAGAATATTTCTAATTAAAAGGCAGAGTTAGTACAGCACATGAATTGAACTGAACCATATCTCTGGAAATGCTGATATTTTTACTGTTTGCATTAAGTAAGGATTGTATTTCTCTCCGAATCTGGCCCAGTACCCATTACCAATAAGATTAAGATTTAAGATAACGTGGTCAAAAGATGGTGAATTATAACTTTTAATTAAAATGTAGAAAATAGTTTCTTTAAAATAAACATGGTAATACTTTCAAGATCATTAATTTTTTATGTAATGAACAACAAAACCAACCTGAATATTTTAAACGGTGACATTGCAAAGCCAAGGAAAGAGGATTTTTAGAAACTTCTCAATGCAACAAAAGCAAGCAATGCAGTTAATCTGCAGCTTTTTTTGTCTTTAGAAACACTGTTACTCTTTCATCATGAGTTTTACTCCTACACTACCTTTCCAAAATTCAGCTTAAATTCTAATTGAGATGACAAAGATATCAGGATGATTAACAGGGGGTTCAGTTACTATTACCATGCTTTCTTCACTTACTATTTTACTGTTTTGTTCCTATTTTGAAATGACTGAAGAAATTCAGGAGCTAGTTTGATCTGATTTGCTTCTGTGTTTCAAATTCTGTACAAAGAAACGTTACTAATGATCAACATCATGTGAAACGGTGTCACGTTTACTACAGATAAACATTCTATTGGCTTCTCAGTAATTCTTTTTGCTGTGCATCCTTTATTCTACTTAATACAAGACCAGAATGTAACTAATTTCATTTAAATCTTGAAAAACATTGGGAGGGAAATGTAAGGCTCATGGAAGTTGGGAACTCAAGTCATAAGACAGATGAGAGGAATCCACTCAAAACTCCCACACAGTTCAGCAAGCTAAGATTTCACTGTGTGTGGCAGAAGAAGCATCTACACATCCCAGCCTCTAACTGTCATGCTATTCCGTTCCTTGAAATCTCACAAACAAAAAATCATCATCATCACCTGACTGTGGCACAGCCATAATATAGGGACCAACAGGACCAGGATGAGATCAAATCCACTTTTACCTGCAACCTGAACTGGGATTTAAAACCTGAATTTCTGAAACAAAAGGGCGATACACTAAAATCAATGGACCACTTCATTCCCTGGTTTTGTGATCCCTCTCATTATTTGCATTTTTCAACTCTCTCCCGTTTTATTTTTCACTGGATATTAATCACTGCTAACTATATTTTCCCATACCAATTCTTCACCTCATCAGAAAACAGCACCCGCACTCAGAGCACAAAATTAAGAGATTCATAAAAATCAAGGAATGAAATGGCACATTGGTTTAGAGCATCAGTCTTTCACCTCTAGGAATTTAGGACTGAGAAAGAGGTAGGCAAGGGGGGAAAAAAAAAGAGGTAAAGAGAACAAGAAGCACAAATTTAAATAAAGAAAATAACAGGGACACAGACAGGAAGAGAGGATGTGAGAATAGGATGACGGTGTGTGAACGTAACTGGAAAAGGAAAAGAAAAAGCAAAAGTTGGGTGGATGAAAGATGAAGAATTATATAAAATTATTTTCTTTATACACATGTGCTACAGCACACAGTAAAATGAAGAAAAAGGTGAAGGCAAAGCACCAAAATTGTCTACTTTTTTCCCTATAGCCTCACTGAAAAAAAAGAAAAGGAAATTAAATGCCATCAATATATTCAAACTTTCAAGATTTGATTTACAGTAAGAAAAGCAAATAAATTGTGAGTAACGATTTGAGGTTGTAAAGGTCTCTGAACACTACATGATTTTTCTTTGTCATGTGTGTTGCAGTATCTAGATTCACCAAGGTAGATTCAGAACAGAGTTTCTGCCTAGTTTTTTTTTTTTTAAGATATTTTGCTTGTGTCGAGTTTCCTGCCTCTCCTTCCTCAAACAACAACAACATGGACTGCACAGGCACCTTTGAAATTACAGTACTGTGAGTCCAACAGTTGCAAAACAATATGGTATGCTGCAATGACTGCCTTCACCCACACACCAGTGACTGTTCTTCAGAGCTTTTAAATTCAATAGTGATTCCTGCTAATCCTTTGGCTACTCATACAGACAAATGTCTGCAACTGACCTTGAGGTGAGTAGTATCCTAAAAATGCTGTATCACAGTATGCAATGAAAAGGAGAAGCTATTTATACACAAAATACACCTTACTGTAAAAATATCTTAGTCCACTGGGAAAACTACTGTTCAGATATATACAGACACACACACATGGCTTTAATCCTTTGCCTTGTCTCCAAAATTGTTTCAAACAGTCATTATATTCAAGAAAGCTGTAAAAAATTCTGTTTTCTGGCTCTGCAGAAACAGTTAACCGAGAATGGAGGGAAAAGAAAACAAGTATGGAATTCAAAGATAATTAATTTACTGTATATTTTCAAGGTATCAAAGTTTATCAACACCTGTGAGTGACAGAAAAAAAATGAAGAATAGTAGTTAAAGTACCTGACAATACCCACTGCACAAAAACTGAGGAGTAACTGCACAGAACCTAGGAGAGGACGTTTAAGGCAGTGTAGGTCTGTTTAGCTCCACTGATCTGACCCAGGATATCTTCGATGCAAATATGGCCAGCGTCTTGGAAAAGTGATTTGGGATAAATGGTGACTTGGAGGTTGTCACTGTAGACCCACAGGTGCCCATCCAAGCCAACCGTACAAACGTGTGTCACCAAGGCCTGACATGGAAAAGTGAGGGAGCACTAGATGAGAAAAGCATTTCCCAAGAGAGACTCTTTGTGGGTACCATTGCTTGAGAAGTACAGTGCAGCTACAAAGTAGACACACCAGTCCTTACACTGTAGAGAAAGCCTTCGACCTTTTCCTCCCATTTCATAAATTGGAGACAGCATCTTTCAGTATTAATTATAAAGAAATTTGAATTTAGCAGTGCACAGCTCATGCAGCTGACCACAGGACAGCCAGGTCGGAAGCTGTGCTCTGCCAGGTTAGGAAAGGGTGCTTTTCTGTGTCATCACAACTTCATTTCTCTATCTGGCTCTAGATTTCAGACTCAAAAATATCTTGCTCAGAAATATATTTTTCTGCACAAAACACAGAACTTGAGCTGTTAATAGCTGATCTAGAGGGTCACCAAAAGACAGAAGGGGTGTTTACTGCACCCAGGAAGATTCAGAGATGCTACATCAGGGCGTTCTGCTGATCAATAAAAACTATTTTAAGATACAACAGCAATGAAAGACAGTTAGAAACGGCTTATTAAACATGATTGTATTCTGGACCGCAAAATTTCCATGGTGGGGAACTCATTATATAAATGGATAGAGCATCTACCACACACTGGAGCCCAGGCTCTCTCTGGCTTCTAGCTGTTACTAGATGACAGGAACAGCTGTTCCAGTACTCGGGGACACGGGTCACCACCATTGGTAAGGCATGCTCACTTCTTTCGAAAAAAAGTCCTAGTGACTTCTCTAAGAAGCTTACAAGCTAAGAAGTTAGGAAGGTGAGGAACTTTTGAGTGGTTGTGTATTCCAATAATCCATTTGATTCACATGCAGCGATTGGGGCGGGTATAGTGATCAAAATAGATTTCTAGAAGCATCTGTATGAAAATCTAGAAGGACAGGTAGGAAAAATGCCAGTATTTCGCTTTTCTTTCCCTCACTATCTGCAGACACTGCTGGTATACCTCTCTGAAGTTCTGGTATAACATATCTACACAAGAAAAAAGTCCATTTTGACTTGTGTTCATCCATATGTGTATACTTCCATCACACCAGTATGTCAGCTCAGCTTTCTCTGTGCATTCTTCTGCATACCATGCCTCTGGGCATGTGCACAGCAGAAAAACACCAAAATACAGTTTATAGTAAAAGTTTGGGGTTTGTGACTGGGGTAAATGAGCAGCTTTTCTGTGAATCACTGTGAGAGACAGCCCTGTAAGCTCCACCTGAATGTGCAATCATGGTAGAACTGATGTGCTTTTTTTTTTTTTTTTAAATCTAGGAGCACATTTTTAGCTAACTCCGATGCAAACAGTGCACTCTACGAAACAAGTTGGGAAGCAGAAGCTCCCCAGCTTCAATTCTTGCCCGAGCGCTACTGACTCCCTGAATGATTTACCTCTTTGCTTCAGATTCCCCATGCGGAATCGGAGAATAGCAACACTTACCTACTTCACAGCAAGACTCTTGTGAGAACTAATTAATGTTTGTTGCACAACACTTTGAATTTGTAAAATGCCGTTTAAGTGATAAGTATTATTGCCATTATCGTCAGTGTTGTCCTGGGTACCACAGATACATAAAACAGGCTGCTCTAAGAGCTACTTAAAACATTAAAAACAATGCACAAAATAGTGGGGAAAAGCATCAAATCCTTTTCATTTTCTTAGGAACACCAAGTGCTTAAAAAAAAAAGTTGACAAACATCTGCTTGTCTTACAGGTTTCTTTGTTAGAGTGAGTGTGGCAGAAAATACAGACCCTGAGTAGTGCCTTGTCCCCCAAATTGCTGTTCCAACTGGTTGTCAATGGGACCCACTGTGTATCAGCAGTGGAAGCCGCCACACCAGGAGCCAGCTGAAACTGAGATGCTGCATATGTGCAGTTTAATAAGTCTATTTTTTCCCAGTTTCACTTCCTGTGGAACCTCATTTCCCTTTTTAATTTCGTTTTCCCTTTCTAGACAGCAAAGGTAAGGTCATCAGCCAATGATGTAATAAGCTAGTTAGAAATGTGCTGGAAAGTGTACCACATGATAATAACTATATTTAGTTATAAAAATTCAACACGAATTATATTTCAAAATCTATTTATACAATGCCTTCTGTGGATAAATTACAAAATATTATTTAAGTATTCATATTGGTTGGAAAAAAAGTCTTAAATTACGTCCAAAAGGTAAAGATGTGATTTCGTATGTGAGGAAAGAGACTCTGAAGGTTTATTCTCTTCTGAAAGGCAGGGATTCCTATAAAATCCTGTTAGTTATAACCCTGGGACAGACACATGTCCAGTTTGGACCTTGTATGGTACCATCTCAGTATGCTCTGAAAAAATGAAACAGCAGCACGAAGGACTGCGGTTCCCTGGTAACTTTTTCCTCATTAACCTGAGGTTCTGGAGAATCAACTCCAATAAGGAAGATATTTACATCCAGATCAATGGGAAATGAGACTACCCAACACGGATCATGTTCTGCACAATATTTTAGTGTCCCAATCCTATTAAGTGCTATGAGATTTATACCATGAAGATCATGTACCGTGCTATAATTTACATTTAAAAGTTGGCTTGCAGCTGCTTACCCTTGGCCTGTTCTTCCATTATATCCAAATTAATAATGTCTATAACCTGGGCTTTCCTATGCTAAAGGAAATGAAAGGGGTGGGGAAGGAAATAATGACAACAACAAAATCAACACCAAACAGCAAAATTTCCAAACTGTCATAACGCATCCAAAAAAAAAAAAAGGCTCAATTAATGCATCTATGATATTGTGAGCTAAAAATAAAAGACTGTCAATGTACTTTTTGTGGTTTTGACTTCTCAAATAAGTTCCTCGGCGAGAGATTGTTGTGGCAGCTCACAGTATGCAAACTACAGAGGGCTCAATAAGTTGTTCTTTGTTAAACCTCCAGTGATACCGCAAAGCACAGATAAGTGTAAATAAATAAACAGAGAGATAAGATAAGATATCAGGGTACAAATCACAGAGATAAACTTAAAACTTGAGAAAACAGCCCCTATATTTATAAAGTGAAGGATATCTTCACTTTAGACACTGTAAACTGAAGGACAAACTACCATTCCTTAATACAGGTTTAAAATACTCCAATTTAGATTACAAAAGAGGAGAACTTATGCACAAGAAGCAACAGTACGCATTTCTGCTTTAATCTAACAATGGTGAGGGTTTTCAAATCGATAGCCAGAAAGGTATCTCTCCCCAGAGCAAACAAGAGCTGAGTATAACACAGGTAGCAGCAGCGCAGGTCATGGTACCAGTCTGCAAATGAGCATCAGCCCAAGCAAAACGTCCCAAAAGTACAGTTCGGTTTGCACTGTCATTCATTCAACTGCTGACTCTGCTACCGGTGCTGGGAAGAGGAGAGGGAGGCAATAACTAACACAGAGTATCAGGAAACCTCTGATGAAACCCACCTGAAGCAGATGCATTTCTGTTGTGAAACCAGGTTGAGACCAAAAGCACATCTCACTAAAGGCATGAGAATATTCAGTTGGCTTGAAAGAGGAGGTGTTGCACCGCACAAGTGGGCAGAGAATAGACATCAGTGAGGTACATGTAAGCTGTACCTCTACTCCACGAGTTGAATTCAAGTCCTCTGCCAATACCTGGATTTTTCTTTCCAAGTAATTGACTGCACAATGGGACTGAAGGATCCAGAAAGACAAAGAGCATCATGGAACGTAAATTACTGAGCCAAACTACCCAAGGCAGGCACAAAAGGTGTTTCTGCTGCACATTCTATTTCTCTTTCAGAAAGTGATAATAAAAAGCTGGAGCAGAAGAAGAGTTGATGTGTATAGGCTGACAGGAGTTTAAAACCGTACTGAAGACCAGAGAATGAGCAGGAGCTGTAGAAAGGGACAAGGGTTGTGTTAAACATACAGCACCCTTAAGAGAAAGTATTCCTCATCCCCCTCTAGTAACAGGCACACCAAACCCTATCCTTTATTTACTATATATGCGCATACTTTGACCTATATTTTGAGAGCCCTTAAGAATCCAGAATAAGGACAAACAAAAATAAGAAGGCAGCTTTTTTGCTGCTGGTGGTGTTTTTCCTTGCCTTCTCTTTCGTGTTAAATAGCACAGCCTCAAGCCATTCCTTACAGTTGCAAACATGTTCAAATGAGACCTTCAAAGACTGGAGGCTGAACTCTCCAGGGTGGACTCTCTTGTAATCATTAGGCTAAGCAGAAATATAAAATCGCTGTAAACAACGAACTTCTATAAAAGAGAATGTTAAATATCATGCCACCAAGTCAACAGGAAACTGAAGCTGTCTTATACACAAGTCATGGTCATGATGCACACTGTGTTCGCATCAAAACGTAACTTGGTTTCCTCCTGGTTATTCTTCTCTGCTTATGACTCTGTGTGACAACGAAAGCATGCAGGAGAGGAGAAGCAAGAAGACAGCTAGTCATGGTAAGAACAATACCGTCAACCACCTTTTGCCCTCCTAACAGCACCAGGAAGACAAAGAAAATAACCATATGCTGCAAGTTTATTAAGTAAAATAGGAGGTGAGAGCTCCAAAAGAGAGCACGATCCAGAAACAGCAGATTATGTATTAAACTAACACCGTATTCCTATTTAAAGATAGAGCTTTTTCTTGTGATAAATAATCTGAAGAGTACAGCCCTTTAGCAGGCAATAATAAGGTACAACGTTCCTGCCTGTCTGCACATCCTCTCCACTGAGTAAATCGTTTCCTAGTAAATTGTTGGAACAACTCATCGCTTTTGCCCCAAATATGCGAAACTTGCTGTAGATGCCACTGTGCTTCTCAGCTGATGACTAAGAAAAGAAACGGATGAATCTTCTCTTTCTTGAACTAAACGAACAACTTGATTTTTGTGACCTGTGATTCCAAAACTACTGTTTGTGTGATGAAAAGATGTAAAGGGCAAAAGAACACTGCCCCACCTGCGGGCACAGGGCAACGTTACGGGGTTAGCTGCAGCCAGCGCTGCCAGATGTACGATAGAGCACATCAGAGAACATGTTCCCAGTGACATAAAAGCCAAAGTGCATTAAATGGTAAAAGTTCTCAAAAGAACCCCTACAACCACAATTAACGGAATATATTGTATTTTAACTTTCTAATGTCTTTAGCCAAGAACATCTTAAGCTCTTGAAATTAGCAGTAAAATACATTCACTTAAAAAGAAAGAGATGAAATTAGAATTAATAATAAACACGCTGCTTGCAAAACCACTGGTTTATAAACAGCATATTCACTAAAAGCACGTTCCCAAGAGCCTTGTGTTCCAACTACAACACTTTTCTTTACAATTGTATACTCTGAATAACAAGTTTAGGCTTAAAGAGCTTCTACATTTAGCTGCACCCAAGATCTATGCAGTCACATCACAAGAAACAGTGCATGCTTCTAATCCTAAGCTGCCTGCCTAGGCATTACTGTAATTTATACTATGGGTGTTTTTTCTGGAGATAGTCTCTTAGTGAAGGACAGGGATGACAGAGGGGTCCACATTCAGTAAAATTCAACTCCAAGCACAAACAGATCTATGTGTGACAACGGGCTGTATTTTGACTGACCAGGAAAGCCCAAAGATCTGCCTCTGCAAACGTGACTGTGATTTCTCAGTTGCACTTAACAGATGAAAACCAAACCAAAACTCTCAATCCATGTACTACCTGGCAGAAAGAGAGAAACTAAAAGCTATAAGGACTTAGATTAATTAAGTTTGCACTACAGGTCTCACCTTCCAGCAAGCTGCCTACGTTGCTCTACTACTTTGGGTATTCCTTCTCAGCGTATCCACTAATATCATTTAATGCTGATATAATTCACTTGGCAGTGCATCCCACAGTTTTGGCTGAAATAAGTGCTTCTAACATTTACAGACCCCTGCCCCAACAACCCATCCAAATGGAAGCAGCTGTTCTCCTGCCTCAGCGTGAAGCTCTTGTTGGCACCTCGGCCACAGCCGCAGCACGACTGTGAAGCTTGTAAAAAGACTCGACTGTAAGGAAAAGACCATAAAAGTTCTAATCAATACGGATCTGATCCGTATCATGACTCCTGTGTCACGTAACAAGTAATTTCTTTTGTTCAATTTTAAATTTCACTTAATGCATCTATTATTCTGGCATGGTTTAAAAATGTGAAGCTGAATAACTTCTTGGTAAAAATTACAGCTTATAGGTTTCCTCCTCTATTCCCAACATCTCTATGATACTGAAGAATCAAACCTCAGAAACTGAGTTCCTCCTTCCTCCCCTGCTACAACCAACATCAGCCTTCAGAAAAGTAAAAATAACAGGCAGTGCTCTGTGTTTACATTCACACAGCTCCTTTTGGAAGTGAAGTTCCTTGTATTTATCGGATCCTAGGACAAAAATTCTTAAACTACTGACACAACAGGTGTTCTGACCTGCCTTTCCATATAAAAACACCCAGTTACTGGAACATTACAAGTTACTAAAAGTCAATACAAAAAGTTTGAAGTATTTCAATTAGAAGAATTTTTAGTAGGAGCACTCATTAAAGAGAGCAGCACTGCTCCATAGTGCACAGACCGGCTTGGAGAGGAGCACGACACAGGCAACTAAGGAGGGACATTAAAGCCATACAGTAATTTTAACTGATACTATAGCAACACTGGTATCACAGGTTTTTGTCTGTGTTTGGTGTTGTATCACATGACCATGATTTTCAAAGATCTGCAAAGATTAGGCGCCCAGCTCCCACCAACATTCATTCAATGCTGAGCTCCTTGGCAGCCCAACTCACGTGCAGATCCTAAGTTGTCAGAGTCACAGTTGCCATGGCCATCCAAACACTGGGCCTTCAAACGCAGCCAGGTATTTCCAAGACTTGGATCTTTAAGGTGAAATTTTCCCCAGGGGTGCTAACTTTTTACTTTCATAGGAGCAGGTTTAGGCCAATTTTGAAAAAAGATCTGCTGTAAAACTGTATAGTCGCATCACCGAGCTGTCTCAGGAACGCAACGGTGATGTGGCTTCAAATGCAATAAAGTGATGAAGACAGTGCACCAGGTATCCCACTGCACAGATCTGTGATTCCTTTCCTGTTTTCTGATCTCAGTTTCAGCCATAACACAGGAACCTCTGTCAATGGAACGAAGAGGCTCCACAGAGGCATGTTCTTGAAGGGAACAGTTGAAATGAAACCTCTGCCTAAGCGTTTCGCTGGATCACATCCAAATCAAGCCCCAATTCCTTTTGTTTTGACAGTTTTGTAATGTAAAATAGAAAACACATACAGTAGAAATACAATCAAAGTCCTTGCTACTTGAGTATCTGTAAGTCTTTCCTGTTTATCAATAGTGAAAACGTATGTTTATGTAAAGGGAAACACTGATTTACTAGAACTGATTGCTTCACAGTCTAATTACTTTTCAACTGGCTGTTCCAAATTAAGATGTCATTGATGGCTTTTTGTGATATATTTCATTTTAAGCAAATTTATTCTATAATAGAGCACATCATAATGGAAAGCAGAGTTCCCACTCTTCCCTCCTCTTTGTAGCCTGATATCTTGACAAGTAAATTAAATTTAGCAGTTAAAATGCTTCCATTAGTAATTTTATTAAGTTAATTAAGGAATGTCTCTTTCTGAATTTTAACTACCTTCATTTCAGCACAAGCTTGCTTTTTTTTTTTTTAATTCCATATATTTAGTAACCATGATGGTTTCTAGGACAAACAACTAGCTATACAACATTCTTGAGACTAGGACAAACTTAGTTAAGGAAAAAACAGAAATATTTTTAAAACCAAAACTTCATTTTATCTCCAAATTATTTTGCTTTACAAAAAAATAAGAGTCTCCTACTCAAATCTAGGGAGAACGTTTGCTATGAGCAATTCCAAAACCTACAAGCCACAGCAGAAATGACACATCTAGAACATTTAAAATAGGTAAAGATGTGTAAATTGGTATCAACACAATGAGAATTAGCTGAACACTCACCTGTTGCTTGAGCCAAATTCATAACTTCTGGTTCAAGAAAAGTCTGTGTTTAATAAATAGTGCCCTACCTTTCATTTACCTTTTGCATCTTTCAACACAGAGCACGGATATAACCAAAAATTTTGAGAACAATTGTTCTTTTTTATATCCCCTGGGGATGTGGGACTATGAGAAATCCTCCGAGACACTCAATTGTCCCCAAAGCAAAGAAGTCTGGGTAATTTATATCCAAACTATATTCATACATTGTAAACATAAACTAGTAAATTGCTTTATTTTTTCAGTCATCACCACTGCAATATGCAAGAAGCCTCTCGCAACATTTTCTGATAGTAAAAATTCTAATTTATCTCCTCACCTAAAGGAAGGGGATTTTTTCAATAAATAGTCAAACATTTAATTTGCCCCAGGACTAGGGCCAAACTAATGATAACGTCCACTTGACATTCCACGGCCCGCTGAAAAGAAGTGTCTGCAAGAAGTAAAATACGATTATTTAAACCCAAACACTAACCACAGGGAAGGCTGACATTCATTGCATATGACAAGGCCACCCAGGGGCATGGCTCAGCGCAGGCAGATTAACGTGTACGGATGTAACGGTGCTCCCTATCACAGCTAAACATGCACAAGTGGAAGGAAGAAACAACAACTGCAAAGGGTGAATTATTTGCTGTACAAAAGATCAGATGATACAGGTATGGAAAAAAAAAATTCGAGATGGCAGTATTAGAATGGATAGAAACGCTACAGGACTCATTGATCCAACCTGATCTTAATAAAGGTCAGGTAACACCTCCAGACAGTCCCCGATGTACTAATGGGTAGAGAAAGCTTGGGAGAAGGATGGTTTATTAGCACAGGGGAGAAAAACCACTTAGATGAAGCAACTGTATGAGGGTCACACATTAAATTAATTACTCGACTGTGAACTACTTGGACATCTCTTCCTCACTATAGGCCTGGCCAACCTGTAGCACGAGCCCTGTGTAGCCCACGAGTGGTCCAATCATCAGGACAGCACGGGCTGCACTTACAAATGTATTTCTTCTCCAAATCTCTGGCTATGGGTGGCAGGGCTATACTCAGTCCCCCACCCCACAAAGGTGCTGCTATTGGCACCTGCTGAACACACACCAGGACCTATTCTTCCCACAACTCTCTCCAGTAACACACACGTGCCATGACTCCCAGCCACAGGAACATGTTGTTATGGGAACCCTTAGATCAGCACAGCACTTATTTTGCTCTTCCGGGTCTATAGAGCATCTCTCAAACTTCTCTTCCCCTGAACAGGAAGAGAAGTTTTTCTCACAGGAGCTTTCCAGTGCACAGATGACGTGACAGGCAAGAAAGAAGAACGCTAGGCCAATGATGAAGTAAAATTAGAAGTCTAAATTACTGTAACACATATCGTCTCTAATTATGTCACAGTTGGGCTACGGATAAAAATAGTCATAAAAATGACTATTTAAAATCATATTCATACAGTACTGGTGGAGAGCTGCCTATCGATATGTTGATCCCACTTTACAATGCGGTTCCAAAAGCACTAGGTGCCTTTTGCCAAGTGTTTCGGCTGAAAGATGGGAACGAGGTCAAAATATGGCAGAATTTCTCTCCAAACAAGAGCAAACACAGAGACTGTGGTTTTTTTCATTAGTAATGGTCAGAGGACTTTGGATGAAACTTTTCCCAGCATAAAAGACACTTAGTTATAAAATTTGTACCTTATAATTTATTTTTGTGGAAAGACAAAAGCCTCAGACAAATTTTCCATAAAAAAATAAACAAAGCTCATCAATTTGAATAAAACCCCTTTGTTTCATATTTATAAATCAAAAGATCTGCGTTTTTTACGTTCTGTAATTAAAAAGTTGACACACTGCATTTAGAGCAAGATTGCAGTCATAGGATAAAAAAACAAAACCAGAAAACACATGAAATCTTTAAGTCTGTGTTTCCTATGTCAAAGCAAAATTAAGAATAGCTATTATATCATTCTTGATGTATCATTAGCATTTAAAAAAGAAAAAAAAAATATAAGAGAAACAAAAAATCCCCTACACACATCTCCAGTGATGGAAAACTCTCTACATTTCACAGACAAGATACTTGAGTGCTTCAGTACCCCTGGCACTGCAGGCTTCTCACGCGCCTAACGTGAATATCTTGCTGCAAGCTGATTCTATTTTGTCCCTCCCTAGACTAGCTGTGAAAGGCATATTGCTCCTCTCTTCTCTACAATAGAAGTCTTGAAGGAGGAAAAGCAAACAAACAAATAAAAACTTCTTTCCACATAATGACTTTTTTTTTTTTTTTAAGAGAGAAAAGGTGATTATGTCTCAATTCCAAAGGAAGGAAGTGTTGAAAAGCAAAAAGTTTTGGGAGTGGATAAATTCATTACCACTCCTCTTTTTTTTTTTTTTAAATAAATGTTTCTAATACTTAGACCATATACGAGTTTGCAGAACCAACCAGCCAACTTCCCCATCCCCAAGATTTAACATTCACTAGTTACCTTCTGAATCTTAAAATTTAGAACTGATTTATAAATAACAGTGATCAAGATATGATACACAAATCCTCAATTTGTTTGGCCTGAAGTCTAAACTATTTTTACAGGTAGAAAAATAACAAAACAAACAAGCAAGCATAAACAGTCTCTGCAAAGTGATTTTCAAAAGCAGACTGGACCACCACTTTAGTTCATTCACTACTTCATTGTTAGAATCATAGAATGGTTAGGGCTGGAAGGGACCTTCAAAGGTCATCTAGTCTAACCCCCCTGCAAGGAACAGGGATATCTCCAACTAGATCAGGTTGCTTTAGAAATATTCTGCACCTGCATTCTGAACAGGTGAACAAAGCTTCCAGAACTGATGTTACAAGCATAAAGATTTTTTTTTTTTCTGGGCAAAGATAAGAATACCTGAAAAAAAAAAAATCTAGAACATGCACAGCCCTGATTTGCCTCATTTTTAATCATCTTTTTCACTTTCTGGTAGCTCACTTGAACACCACACCTTGCTAACACAGCACTCTGTTAAAAGGTAAGAGACAGCATGAGACAAGCTAAAAATCAACTTCCCATCAGGCTTCTAAGGTCTGCGAGTAGGATATTCAACTATGAACGGAAGGATCCAGATTTTCACTACATGGCAAAAAGCAACTTGCCAAACGCTATCTAAAACAGGAGGAAAAAGCAGAGCTGTACCAGTGGTTTATAGGATTACATGCCTCAGACTCTCCCATTCATGTTTGCAAGAATTGGCTTCAAAATATGGTTCCTTGAGCTCTGTGTCCATACTTCCACCTGCAGTTGTCCACAAGTGTTATCTATCAAGTGATATTAAGAACAACAGCCTTGCTTTCCCTCAGGAATCAGGCAACCCAGAGAGGCTGGCAATGCTTAACCCTAACAAATGTAATATCTTTCCTTAAAAGTTCCTGCTAGGTTTGTATTTTCTTTCAGTAACTCCAATGATTAAAGATTACGTGAACAAATCAAACAAATCCTGCTGAAAACAGACACCATTCTAACTCGTGCTCTCCTCTACTACAAGAAAGGAAGCCATTTGCAAAAAACACAGAAACATGAAGCTGGAAAGGATCACGAGAGGCTGGAGAGTCCCTCGCTGGGCTCTGAGACAGGATCAGGTGTGTATGCACGGGTTTTAAACAGGTGTTTTTCCCTTCTGTTATTTAACACCTCTAATTGCAAGGCTATGCCATCACTCTCAGCAGTCTATTCCCATGGTTAGAAAGTCTACATCTGTACTAAAAAAAAAAAAAAAAAGAAAAAATAATAATCAACCTTGCCAATAACTACATCAATTTATTCACTGAGTTCAGCACTCAGTGAATATGGAGAATGGTTGTCTCATAACCTTTTATATTTTAAGACTATTCAAGCACCTTTCCCAAAAATGCTTCTTCCTAATCTAAAACAATTATTTTTAACAAGAGATTATTTACTTCCAACAAAACTTAAGAAGCTCCACAATTTTCATTTCTATCTGTGCTACAGCTTCCACAATTATCTCAGAAGAGTCAAAAAGCAAGCACCAATTTGCCCCCAGCTGCAGTTTGAAAACTCAAAGTTCAGAGTCAGTCCCCCCCCTCACTGACACCATGGCAATTTTCTCTTTTTCATAGATTGAGCCAGCTATAATCTTTAGAGCAGAAACACAGATTTCCCTCCCTGTAACACATGGCATGGCCTCGTCTGAAAAGCACCATTTGGCATTTTACACAAAACCAACAAGCGATGAGCTTAGGTAAGGGTTGGGTTTTTTTCTGAGACTCAAGCCAGACACACGGTTGCAACGCTTGCTGGACAAGGGGAAGAGCTGGAAAACACACACGCTTTCTTTCGTGGCGATGGAAGATCTGCTTAACCCTACAGAGCTGAATCACTCAACATGCCACCGTGCCTCAGAGTTCATGTTTTGGGCACTGGCACTTCCCAGTCTGAACACTAGCGCACACACAGAGCTTCTCATAATGTTGAAAAATCAAAAAAATGTCCCTAGCTGGTTGTGGAAATACAGAACTCCTTTTTTCCTTAGCATTAAGTTACTTTTTAAAGTCTTATCAATGCAAAAGCATGCTTTTTGTCATACCTGTTTCCTTCATTAAAAATATACATATTTAACTCAATGGCTTTTACTGATGCGCGCTTGATTTACAAAGCAAAAAAGACACACAAAACCAGGGTGAATCTTTCAATAATATGCATCACACAGTGTAACAAATAAACACTTGTAAAACTTGAACGCAAACATAAACTTACCCTTGGAAGAAAGCCTCTGCGTTCTCCACACACCTTGTTCCACTGGTGCTAGACAAAGGACTGTCCCTGCCCACAGGCAGTCACTCAAGACTGGCTCAAACCAACTGAAGGAAATCTGAAAATCAAATCTAGCCTTCCATAATCTGATTTGTAGAAAATCAAGGAAGAAAGCTTTACAGAGCGATTTTAAATAAATCATAATTAATTACATGTGCAAATGCATCAACTAAATTTGGATGCACAATTAAATAACTAATCACAGTTTGGAAAGGCTGAAAATTGCAATTGCATGCTGAAAGGGCCAGCCTTGCCCCCAGGCATGCCCAGGTGTTCCAGTTTGCTCAGACAGTCAGGCATTGGCTTCTTCCTAACGAAGGGCCACCTGTTGAAAGCACCTGAGTCAACTCACATTCAAAATTCAACGACTTTTTCTTTTTTTTTTTTTTTTCTAGTGGGTCAAATATCACAATTTTTTAAAAAGTGTATCCAAGAAGATCTTTCTAGAATATCAACCTGGAACAAAATCAGTCTTAATGCAATAACTGGAGATATAAAACACATTCAGTTAAGAACAATCAACACAATTAGAAATAAGAGCTCCTCTCCCAAACTCTCTCACGAACACTGACATTCTGTTTAACTCCACTGCAAACCCACCCTAAACAAAAAAGCACAATGATTTACCTAGTGAGCATTTGTGGAAGTTGACAGAACACTAAATTCATTCTGATCTCATTTTACCCTATGTTAAACAGAAATATTGCGTAAACTGTCAAGTTTCTTTCTGAAAGATCTTCTTTTCTATTCCAATTTTATCCTGCCAGCAAGTACAAAGAGCACATTGAGATGTTTGGAAATGTTATCTCATGACATCGAATAAATACACTTTTAGGTCAGAAGGGACCATTATCTTGATCTAATTTGATTCCAAACTGTATTTTCCCCATCACTGGGGCCAGGATTTCACACCTGTTTCTCATCTGCCTTGCTGGAAATTTCCTGCTTTACATAATACTCTTGAAATTTTTCTCTTCAAAAACGATAAAAAAGTGCTACTAAATAACTCAGAAAACTTGTTTGCAAAAATCTAACCGTTCAAAATCGAACATACAAACTTATTTTCAAGAAAAGTATAACCCTCCCACTACTATTTCCTAGTCCATGTTTGAAAGAGTATCCCTATGGGAGAACATACAAGTTGACACACAGGGATGACTTTGGGGTCAGAGGGGGAGGATTTTTTCTTTTCTGATTTTCCACTGTTTTTCTTGTACTATAGTAAAAGGCTCCTGTCAAAAAGAGCCTGTAAATCCAACGATGATATAAATAATAACTCAGAAACCAAATACTTTATCTGAATTACATTTGCATTTATTATTTAGAATATCCTGAGTTATGGTAAGCAGAGGAGAACACGAAAACAAAGATGTGGGGTGTAAGAAAACAACAGTACTTCGTGCCTTTACTGTAATGCATGTCTGGACAGAAATAGCTGAGACATTTTCTGTTCCAAGGAGCTTGCAATCTAAACAGCTGCTGATCTCTAACAAACCTGTTACCTGCATGTTTACAACTCCCATTCAAGCTGTGCTGTTTGCTGGTATTTACCTGACAGGCTGGGCATTGCACTGCTATATATAAATTGCAATTATAAACTTATTACACCTGTACATTAAGCATCTTTCCAGGCATGCATATGGTCAGATGGCAGCTGACGGTTTCATAATCCTCCAAGAACTCATGAGGCTGGTGTAATACAGGGCTAAAACCTATTTCACAAAAACTGGCAGTTTTGGCCCTTCGGAATTTGAGGGGGATGAGTCGGAGGCAGCTGTAAATGCAATTACACCAGAGGTGGACAGGCTGTGACTACGGACTACGACGGTTCGCTCTGGAAGGCGTACGAGGGGTGGAATTATAGTTCTAATGAAATTGTCAATAGTAATCCTGTTACTGGGAGCCTGAAAACCCTGTTTAATGAACTAGACAGTAACAAAGAAAATAAAAATACTTTAAAAGCTAGAGTATGAGAAAATGAGAATTGGTCCAGATTTCACGTCCATGATGAAACGCACAGGGATGGCATTACTGCTGAGCAGTATTATGACCTATCAGGGGATGCTGTTTTGTCAGACTTCCTGCAATTATCCATTGGAAATGGGGGCTTGCTTTACTTGCACAAATTCTTGGTCTTTCAGCACATAAAATGGTCAAAAATATAGTTATGTCTGCATAGAAAAGTTTGCAAGGTTTTAAATAATTTGATGCTGAAAGAAACACATAGTACATCTGGCAAGATGGGATGTCACATCCTGCCACGATTTCTAATGCTCTTGATTCCTGCTCATGGCAGACCCAAACCAACGGTGTGCAGTAGTTCCACAGCACCAGAACCTTTGCACAGGCACTCTATTTTGGGTTTGCGGGATTTCTTTTTTTTTTTTTTTTTTTAAGGAAACTAGATTTTCTTCAAATTTATGCGACTAAGATGCTGCTGCACGCTTCGCGTAGAATATATAAAAATATGGAAATTCGAACAGCGCACAACTTTTTGCAAGCACTTTGTGTTTACTGGGAAGGAAGGCAACGCAGCAGTGCGGAGCTGAAATCTTTACCAGTTTCCTGTACCATACTGAGACCAACTCGAGCAGAATCCCCAACACAGCAGAAATAGGAAAATAATTTCCTCAGCCTACTGTTGTGAAATTTAGTAAATGAGACTTCCCCCCTGAAATGAGACAAAAGATTTGATTTGTCCACCCCAGTGAGTAAGGAGAAAAATCAAGATGGATAGTTTCACCTGTAAACCTTTAATAACAATACCTCGTTCTGGCAGATCCCAGAACGCTTCTGAAGCACTTTTAAAATACGGGGAAAGTGGGATGAGAAAAGACTTGCCTTTCTCACAGCCTGTTAGCAGCACAGCAGCAGGAGCAGCATCCTGAACCCCAGACGTGTGCTCCATCCGTGAGATCACAGTCACTGCTGTTCATGACAGTGTCGGGCCCGGAGCGTGTCCCCCACTGCCCAACTGGGGACTGCCCTGGGGCCACCCTGACCTGCAGTGCCGTACAACCCTCTGCTCCAGCCCCACAACGACTCCCAGCTAACCCAGGAGAAAAAACAGAAACCCAACCTAGAGAAAAGAAGATTTTGCAGAAAGATAACCTATTGGTAACAGGCCCTTTTAGGCCTTTTGATGGACACATAAAATGATCAGGACTCGACACAGGGTCATATGTGAGCAACAGAGCTACTGGATCAAGTTACGTCTGCATAGATAACTGGACCGTTCGGTCTTCCCAGTGACAACCACATACAGAATTTTTGTTTGGGCCAAAAAGCCCAACGCTTACTTGCAGGCTAGCTACAAGTTACATGTAGCATTATTAATTATAAATATGCATCTAAGAACAGAGGTTAGCAACCCAGATGCAATTCCCTTTCATTGCATGCGGAGTAAGTATTACAATATTAAAAATGTTCTAGTTTTCTATAGGTACCTTCTGATTAAACACACAGTTTAAACACCAGGATGGAGAAGATCCATTTGCTGTTGATAAGTCCTGATATAAAATGGACAGGGACATCAACATCTTCCTGTTCACCAGAGGACAATGCTAGTTGTATTCTTTCCATGGAGGAGAAACCAACTACAGCATCACAGGCCTCCTCTACAATAACTTCATCTGACATCACCTTAGTCCTCTTCCCTCAGGCATTTTAAACTTTCCTCCAACACCAACACTGATTTAAAGCCAAAATCTGGCCTGTGTTGCACAAGCTGCTGATTTGAGGTCAAGAGACTTTACTCAGGATTACTCTTCTCAGTGTACAGGGAGGAACGACTTGATGCATCAATAACAGCACTAGGTCTAAAAGCCTAAAGTGAGGCATTGTCCTTCGCAGAGGAAATCCAGTTATACAAAGTTTTTTGATCGTTCATTATTCAGCACAACATATTAATCAATGTAAATATGATCAGTGCAGTCTGGGAGAGTGCTGTCAGGCAGTTAAAGGTGACATTGAAGCAACGTACTTCCTGGCTGAAGAGGCACCAAACCAACCACTGAGAGGTGGCAAGGAAAGTTGCAAGGAAAGTCATCAGCAGCTGAAAGTGTCACCGATTTTAAGGACGTTTCCAAAGGTCACGACAGACTCTGACATTGAAGGATGTGGCTGCTATTACTGGCTTCATCATCACTAGCAATTCAGAGTAAGACATCCCCCTGTCACCAGCAACATGGTCCTATTCTTGAAAATTATTCAGAAACCTGATTGGACACTTCTAGCTCCTCCTGAGATGAAAAAATGCCACTAAGAATGTGCCATTAGCGTAAAAGAAATAAAAAGATGCACTTATGGGGATTTATCAGGAACCAAACTCTAACATGTCTATTACTTAACAACAAGAACACCTGCCCACACATAAATATAAAAAATTCCATATTTAGTAGCCACATCAGCACGAGATTTTATGAAAAAAAAATGTCCTTAGATTCTCCCAGATTTCCTATGACTTCATTTAAAGAAGAGTTGCAAGAATATATTATTTACAGTTATATTGTTCAATTTTGCTTCTCGTAAACCTATTATTATGGGGGAAATATTGTGCCTAGAAAAAAACATAATGCTATAGTAGAAATCAACTGCGTTGTCATTGTCATGCTGTTGTTGAATCAAACCAAACTCAGTTACAGGAGGACTCAATCACCTGCACGTGAAGATGAGGGCTGTGAAGAAAAAAGATGAAAAAAGTACTCGTCTTTGATGGACAGAGACTCTAGTTACAGAGACTGACTTCTGGGTCCTCAGGAGAAACTGACTGAAGGTATTGTTAGAGAATATTTAGGTCAGAGTGAAAGATCTGTTTCTCATATAGCAGGCACTGCAGATGGTGGAAGAAAGCTGCAATATGTCAGACTTCACAAACTGCTCAAACTCTGGTGATGAAAATTATGGCAGAGGACATGACTGAATAGATGTTCACAGCTCTGTACTCAGCCCAGTAGTCTCAGACGTGCCCCCAGACACTCATGACTAGCATCACTCTCAAGTCAAGGTCACTTGGCACCAGCTTTATTAATCTCTAGCATATGAAAAAGAAGCTGGGCCCAGCGGCCACTGCAGCGATGGCCAGCTACATCGTCTAGACCACACGTCCCAGTGAAACATAACATGTTCAGTCAGGAACACGTGAGTTGGGACGAGAACTCTGCACTTTTCATGTTCTTATTTACACTGTGACGAAATCCCTTCCACACAGGCATGGGCGGTTACAATTTTGAAGAAGTACTAGCTATGTTTTTACAAATTCTCTGTTGGGCAACTCCATTAACCACACACATAGCTGCTAGTTCTCTGTCTTGGTACCCCGTCTTTGTGCATCTAAGATGCACGACTCTTACTTTTGCTGCCTGGACTAGTTACCCAGCTTTTTCATTGTAGCTCACTCTGTGCTGAACAGATCATTACTCCAAATCCCTCTGCTTCTTCTTGTGACAGACGATTTGCACTCAAGCATTCGTGTGAGGCTTTGTATTAAGGATATATAGAAACAAAATATAAATGCAGTTTATAATCTTGTGATTACAGATGTTGTTTCAGATATCCACACGGACGTATTTGAAAATGCAGTCTACGGTTTCGACCAGAACATGACTGTAAATTCAAGTGAAACCATTTGCTGTGCTTAGAGCTTTCATTCTTTCAAATATATAAAATAAGGAATCACTAAACACAATAAAACTCTCCTGTGTACTCACTCCAGAAACCTGAAGATCAGCTTGTCTGAGGGTACCAGATAAAGAACAAATTTCATAAAAGTTTGTTCATATAATACATAACAAATATGACGACGGAGGTGTTCACATAGATGCAACAGAGTTGGGAGAAAGCTGTGTGCAGAGAGAAAGGACTTTTAATACGCTCAGAAAAAAGAGGACATGGACACAAAGAAACTTGTTGAAAGGCTGTGGATATCAGTTTAATGTAATGCAATTACTTTCCACCCTGTGTGATTTTGTGGGTATTTTAAATGGCCAGGTGTGAATCCAGCAGAAGGTTTGATGGTTCATTTTTGCTTATTTATTTTACTGCAGGAAGAGGAATTACTATTGGTCTAATTAAGGAAATTGAAATAGCTACATCACAAAGAAGATGAGAGTTAAAGATGAAAGTGTGACTGAACCTTGGAAAGTCACTTGGGAGCAGATTTACATGCAAGATCTGAATCAGGCAGATTCAGATAGCCTAAGCTCGCTCTCAGGCCTTCTGCTGTTTTTCCCTTCTGACTGGCTTTCTGTCTGGAGAGATATCTAAACAGGAGGAAACGCTACGCAATGGGACTGGGGGGAAAGGTGGCCTCCTAGGGGCTATTGTGATTTGCAAAAATACCTAACTTACTCTGATCAACAGTCACTAGGTGCTCGTTTGGTTTTGAATATCTACCATGCAACTATCTGCATTTGCAGACACCAAAATACCTTTAAAACTAAATCCTTGATCTTGCTCTGAATGTAATCGCTTACGTGGCACAAAAGCACTTCTAGGGGAAGGAAGCAATAGGGGGACTGCGGACAGGGAAAGCTGGGAGTGTGATGAGGACATAGTCAGAGTGTGTTGCCTAGACTTGGACTAAGTTCCGATAAATTTGCGTAGAAACATTGTCATCTTTGCCCTCATCCTTCGTTTCTTGAAAGTCGCCATCTCCAGTGGAAACTCCTGCAACCTTTTTCAGACTACTGCAAAAGAGGAAAAGGAAAATCCAGACAAAGCCACACTCTCCCCATACAATGATGTTTGGTCAGAGCATTCTTTGGGTTCAAGACAGCCCGTACCACCCATACTCCCTCAGTGTGGAGCGTCTCTGGAACTTGGTGCGGTGTTAATACAGGCCCTTGCTGGCACTTAGGCAAAGCTAACGAGCAAGCACCACTGAGCTGTGCTTCTTAGTCCCACGATCCAAAATAAAACTACCTGCGAAAATGCCTGGGGAAGGGAAGTTGTGACGCATGTTGTGATACCTCTTGATATCATACTTTGAAATTTGCTGATGTGAAGTACTATGTAAATGCAAATTATTACACTAATACGAGGTTTTAAAAGAGTTGTACTCTAAGAGCTCTAGTCTTACTGAATCCCAACATTCATTAAAAGCACTTTTACAGCAAATAGATGAAATTGTTCATGAAGTATTATTATGTTAAAGTTCACAGGCTCAAAATCTAAGCAACTGGGATGATAATATATCCTCTTAATCTAACACGTATTTACAAAATCTGTGTAAATCTCTATAAAGACTGAGTTGTTTTCCCAAAGAAAAAAAAGACTTAGCTCCTTTTTGTCTGTACTAAACATTCAATGCCAATAGGCCAGCATGCATGAGTAACCCTGTAATAATAAACCAGTATGCCCACATGAGAGGGGGTGGAAAGGAAAGAAAATAGATTTTAGGTTTATGCTTCTAAGAATTTTCTGAAGGAAAACTAAGAAAAACACTCCATTTCCCCACAAGGAGATCTACAAAGTCTCACTTAAGGTTTACAGCCAAGCAGGTACCCTATGACACTTTCCATTGTCCACTTGTAGTTTCCTAGGGAAAAACCTACCCTGTTAAAACCCTTCCATTCCCCTCCAAACATTAAGCAGAGGGGAAACTCCCACCTGCAAGAAGATCTCTCCGCAGATGCTCAGCCCCAGCTCATGCAGGGCTGCAAGTCTGAATCAGAAGTAAATCTTACAGTGCCAGAATGAAAGGCCAAGAAATGTTATCTGTGATTACAAAGGCTTTGCAGCAGTTCCTTCTGAGCTTTTTGCAAAATCCACATGAATCACAAATGCTGGAGTTTCATCCATTTCTTCTCTGCTAGAAACTACCTAGTTTCATGGCAAAACACAGCACACAGAGTTTCAGCTCCAAGTTTCCTGAAACGGGCTCCCTACCTGCTTGGAGAGTTCATGAACTTCTCCCAGCATTCTGGTTTGGGTCCCCAGTGAAAGCAGTCAGGCTTGGCTTGGACTCGTTAATGAGTGTGTACAGCATTGAACTTAATAAGAAAAATCAGCAGTGATCAATGAAGTGTAAAAGGAAAAAAGAGAAAGGAAACTGAGGGAGAAAACGTTTGTGTTTCCTAGCGTGGCATTTTTAAATGCTACGATAAGGAACTGGGTTCATTTTCTCAGTCCCTAGTGTGGTAAACATCCTTCCTTTTCTGAGTAAGTGCAGGGCCTAAGCTTTCCACCAACATTTTCTGCTCACTTTAAAACTTAACTTCAACAATATAAACATTGGTGCCTATGTGCAAGATTGAAATGAATAACATAGCTATTCTGTTTAAACAGACCATGCTGAATCTTTAAACCTTTTTAGGTGGCATGACCAGTGGGATCAGGAATGCAGTCTGTTTGGACAGTATAAGACCTTTGTTGTTGTTGGGGAAACTCTGGCTTGATGCCTCTCTCCATCTAAATAACTGAACTAAAAGTGCATTGAAATTAGAAACACATGTGGTCTCCAGACGTGTATTTTCACTGTGCAGGATAAATAGGAACTTTTCATCTCTCTCCGAACTATTCAGGCATGCAGTGCCATGAGTCTCATTAGCCAAACGAGAGGTTCCCCTGAACCTTCCAAGGAAAGGGAAACGGGGTTCCTGCCTCCAATGAAAACACTGTACTTTCAAATACTAGCCAAGAACATTCATTCCTTATGTTCCTCTCCTTTTCTAGGTACCACCAGTCCAGAAGGCCACCAAAATGTGTCAGTTTTAGTGGTGTACCCTGAAAAGGAAGGGCCTATTGATGCATTTTAGCACATAGTTGTTACGCAGCCAGGCATAGATTTATTGCAAATTATATTTTATACTTCTTGTTTTATCAAATGAAAATGAAATTGAGAAGGGATGTAATCCTGTATGTGAAATAAATTACTGGGATAAAAAAGGAGCCTGATTCACTTTATAAGCTATTAATAACTGGCTTTTGCAAATATCATTAGTAGGTAAACTCCTATTATAATGCTTTTTGCAGTCTTATAAATCGCAATGTAAATGTATTAAGATAAACCTTGAATTCCAAGTCTTTCACATACCCATTAAAAAACATAAATATGGGCTGTCCCAAGAGAACAAAGAGTTCAGTATCTCTGTTGTTCTCGAATGCTTTATTAACATGCTTTTTGCACCACTTATGGAATGGCAAGGAGCAGTGTTTGAAGCAAACACCCACGACACAAGTCTTTTCCCTACGGGTCCATCTCTGAACTGAACAATGACCTCCCACCACAGAGTGGCAATGCCTTCTTCATGAGACAGGATATATAACCAATCCTTCAGCTAAGTTGAAGGGGACAAAAAGAGCATGTTGGAAGGAAAAGGTTTCCTTTACCCTCTTCATTTAGCCTTTTGTACCTTTATGGAAGTCTTGGCATTGCACGTGCCTTTAGCAAGGCTACAAACCATCCTTTGCCTCGCTTCCCAGTGTCAGAATGATGCTTCTTCCCATACCAACTGCAGAAGCGATGCTTTAACTCTACCCTTGGATTCAGCAGTTTGTACAGAAAACAAGCAGAGAAAGTATAGAGTTATCATACTGGTCCAATATTACTCTGTTAATGGATATTAACATCTTCCAGTTACACTTAAATACATTTATTTTCTGGCCATAAGTGTGCATAGAAATATTTAAACGACTTGGCTTTTTATGATACTCCAAGAAACAGCCTATTTTGATAACAAACATATAAATGCTTGGAGGTGGGTGACAAGAATGTCATATACACAGAAAAGTCAAACTTTTCTTTAAAACCTGTAAAACACTCAGTGATCTCATGTGGAGATGCAGCACAAAGAAAGAAAATCTACGCTAATTTATTCTGCTTTTCTTGGTTTTCATTAGTTATCTATTTTTCAGGTCAATGTTCCTACACACGTTTTTCAAATCTCATGTTCAGTACAAAATCCTTGGGAAAATGAGTGCAAATACAGTGTCACCACAAAAATGACCATTTCAAGGAAATATTTCTCAGTTCCTATGTTCATGAAAATATTTACAAATTTTTGAATGTCTGAGTATTTTTATAATCCTATAGTTATATGGTATTTTTTCCATATTGAGAATCTCAAAAATATTTTCAAAATCTGACGTATTGTATTTCACGTCAACAAGTGGCTAATCAGGTTTCATCATTGAAGCTGATCTTTATGCCAGATTCTGATCCCTCCTAAAATACTCCAGATTCAGGAACACATGCACTAACGACAACTGAAATATATGACATTTTTCAAAACACGCAGAGAGGAGAATCAGGTCAACTTTGCTTTTGGCAGCAATCTGGAAATTCTGTAAGAACCAGAGCCCTCCTGAGACCTCACGACATAAGCTATGCAAGAATATCCTTTGCTGACGTTTTTCAACAAGTCTACCTACAAACCATCACTTGTCTGTGAGCATGAAATGCAGGAAAAGCAAAGTAACAGAGAAAATGTCTGAAGCTCAAAAAAGTTTTAAAGATTCATGTTTTGAAGATCCCAGCCTGTCTTACAAATCCCAGTCAATTCTGCTGGTCTGGTAAGCAGCTCAGAACCAAAGTCTTCTGATATCCAAATTCAGCGCTGATGTTCACTTTCTCTATGGCCGTGGACATGATGAGTAAGGCTAAATTCAGTCACCACAAAACACATCTAACTGCATGGCTCCCACGTCAGATGGAGCATCAGGCTTTCTTATGTATTACATTATGTTACATCCTATGATATGCACAGTCATACGCTTCACTCTCTAAAACAAAAGGAACCAAAATTATCCCAAGATTAAAAATAAACAGCTGAGGCTACTGAGCTGACTAGCATCACTCTGACAGTCTTCTTAAGAAGAATAAATTAATTAAGAATTAAACAGGTAAATCCACTTTTCCTGCATGCAGGTCTTAATTTCAGCAGAGCATCCTTCCTCCCTCTTTGACTTTACAAGAGGCCCTGTCTTCCTCCAAAATTCAGGTTCCAATTCTTAATTTGTAATTTTCTTAAATGTAAATGTAAATCAGAAGTATAAATATTACGTTCAAAAGCACCAAAACAATGGTGATGAGGGACACGTTCACCCATTCACTCAAAAGCTGTGAGGATAATGCTAAATGTGATTTCTATGGAAAAATGGTACCTAACATCAAAAGTTATTTCAAACAAAATGACTGATTCATTCCCAGGGAGAGGCAACGATCTTCACACACGATTCAAGCACATCAGGCAAACGGAGTGAATTATAATACATAAATACTATTGTATTTTAAGATAAAAGCATGGAGTCCCCAAAACAGACTAGAAAATTAGCATTTGAGTTCTGAAGACCAGAGTAAGCTGAATATATTTCTGGAAAAAAAAAACCAACTACCTGGCTTCACCAAATGGTAAATAGCTCCCTCTCATTTAGCTGCATGCCAACAACGATTAGATTTTTTAACACAACGCAACTGTCCCCCATACACCCTCAGCTTTTTTTCTCAGGTATTGCTGTTTGTTCCAAAGCACCCAGGACAAGAAGATGAAGGAATTCTGTATATTTATTACTGGTGCAGATAAGATTAACATCTGACATCTCAGAATAATGACATCTACAGAAGCAACTAAGATATTCTTGTTTCAGAACCGAGCAACTTTTAAATTCCCCTTTTAAGCTTTGCAGCCACAGAAGACTCTTAATAATTGATTATAATTGATTTTAACCTTGTCCTAACCTGGGCAAAATGGCAAAGCCAATCATCTTTGTCCAGATGGGATATGAGAAAAGAGCCCCCAATACACATCTTTAAAAGCTCCAGACATGAGCAGAAGATAAAATATTTAGTCTGCAGAAGCCTTGACCTCCCAATTCTAGCCAGTTTTGAACTTGAATTGATTTCCGACAAGGCATCTGGGAGATGATTACAACAAAATGCACTAAAGCTGGGCAGCCTTTATTTTAACATCCCAGCAGCTTAACCTGTTAATAACAGCAATTGTTTTAGATACAATACCAATTTCTGTAACAGACACTAGAAATGGATAACAGCGACACAGTAACAGTGGCCACGCACAGCGTTAGAGCACAGCCATTCACAGTCCTCTCGTCAGGGTTGTGTCAGCACTTCCATTACAGACCCCTCTTTTCAGGGGTTTAAAACTCAGCCAGGGCTGGCGAGTGGTCCTGTCCTGGGCAGAACACTGACGGAAGCCAAAGGGAGTCTTCCTCGAGTAAGGGTATGCACAATCAGAACTTGGTCATCAGTCAACGGGTTTATTATGAAATAAGAGAGGAAAATACTACAGAGCTACATATGTCTTGAACACTTGCTATGACTTTACTCAAAGGATAAAAAAGGCTTTGCAAGTAACCATGGTCCAAACAAGGATATCCCAGAGATACTTCCTCTTCTACATAACCCTAAAGATATTCTAATACTTTGAAAGAAAAAGCCAGTTCTGTTGATTAGTTATGAATAGAGACCTGCTGACCTTATTTGTACAAGCAAGTCAATGGAATTAATTTCATGAATGAATAAAATAGGATATGGCCTCATGTTGCACTAATGTGAAAACCAGACATCACCAACACAAAAATCACACTTGCATCTAAAAAAAAAAACCTAACATCACATAATTTCTCTCCTGTTTTAGCTTATTTCCATTGCATAGTCGATATCTCCTACTGTAAATATTTTATGTACTAATATACTTGCTTATTCTAAACTCACAGCAAACTCTGAAGCACAGAATATAATTTACAGACTATACTGTCACATGTGATAAAGAAAGGTATTGCAGTCTGGCCGTGAAACACAAACCAGAAATACTTATATACTTATGAAAATAAAATTATGAGAACACAAATTAAATTGGCAGAAATACCAGGCAGATAGAATGGCTTATATCTGCTCGTGTTTCTTCCTGTACCATTTGTCTGGTATCAGGTAGTCAGCACCCCTTTAACTCAGGTAGTTTTCTACATCTAGGAAAGTACTATTTAGGTGTTATATTAATAGAATATTAAGGAAAAAAAAAACCCTTTTACTAAGATGCTGTTGTTTGAAGACTTTGCAAGGCAAACGTCGGAGATGTCAGTGCTATGTATATCCTGCGAGAGTCTAGAAGCAAATCCAAAATGTACTACGTCATGAACACTGTCCAATCCAAGCAAAATTCATAAATTAGTGCCACAAACTGTTGTGTCGTTCGTTTTTTTGCAATAGTAATCACTATTGAAATAGTCCTTGGTTTAATAGGCAGATATTTCTTTAAGTATAGGCGTTTTAAGCTCAGATATTTTATTCCATGCACCGCATGAATTCCTGAGCATGTTTATTGACTTCACCCCTTTTCCATTAGGGTTTGAGGATAAACAAGTGTGTAAATGCAAAACAATTCTGCATTTATTCCTAAAACAATATTGAGATTTTCACAAGTAACCCTTAGACAATTACAGCTGTTGGTACCATATTTTCACCATGGAAACTTTTGTTTAACTTAACAATTGAAATTACTATCAGATGTGCTCATCCCTTGTTGAAGTAATGAACAATGGTACATCTGAGAGAGAAATTCAAAGTGCATCATTTATCTTATCCTATTTTCAATTAGGCCAAATAAAGTGTAAGATGGTTCCAAACCACACCACAGTAACAGGGTAAGTAAATTTATTACCACTACAGTGCTAATCTTAGCAGATGGTAAAAAAATATTTTTAGCATGAAATATGCTAAAGCAATAAATCTGAACAAGGTAGATGTTATCAACTAATATCTCCCTGGTGTGAGGTAAAACTCCTGCATGACAACTCAGCATTCTTATAAACTCTGGGTGAATGCTGTGAGATATCAGTCTCTCTATAGGATGAAAAATAACAGAAATTAGTAGAAAAAGCATTCAACGTGCAGTTTAATACAGCATACCTAGTAGAGGAAAGAGAGGTGCAGAATTTTGCTTAGCAAGATTTTTTTTCCCTAGACAACTCATTTTTTTCTTGGGATATTTTTCATCGACTCTGGGAAAAATATAAATCCAGTCATTCTCTCCTGCTTTGAAAAAAACACCACCTAGTCTTTTAAATAGAAAATAAAAAGACAAACATTAAAATAATCTTAACAAGAAAATAGGTGAAACTTCGGCGAAAATGGATACAAGAGAGCCCCTCTATAAGTTTAACAAAAAATATAACAAGCAACATGAGAATGAAAAATTGTTTCCATTGTTATCTATGGCACATTACAAAACACTTGAAATTCAAACTTAGAGTCTTGTAGCTTTGCAGCAAGGAAGACACAAAAAAAAAAATGGAATAAAAAATGCTTGAGAAACTTTGACGCCTTTTTTTTTTTAAGATATCCATGCTGTTAGGCAACATATTATGATAAAACCAGTTCATTAAATGATAATAAAATTAAAATTAGTAAGCATCTGCCACAGGCAACAATGCCTTTACTTTTTTAAAACTCATATGGCAGCTCACCTTTGTGATGGATTGTGAAAATAAAATACAGGTTCCAAATTATAAATAAATAGAAAAAGTGGTCCTTTTTGAGGACAAGGAATCAGGGTTTCGGCCAAAGCCTTTGCCTAAAACCATGAAAAACAGAATCAAACTTCTGTTTCAAAAGGGGAAAACAAAACCAGACGAAATTTAAGAGTGATTAAAAAACATATTCAACATATTTGAATGTGCATTTCAATTTTCTTAAAAGTGTAACTTCCTGAGCAAATGAAATAAGGAGTTCATGTCAGGAGACCTGAAACGGACCCATGAGTCTCCAGGCACCGTTAAAGAAATAAAGGGAGTGTGAAGAAAGGCTAGGAGAAACCAAACTCAACTGATCCTGTATTCCAGTGATTCACTGAACCCATCACTGGTGGTGCTGATCGGTGCCAGCAGACAGAATATGATGAAAATGGTGGGAAGGAGTTCGGATTACAACAGATAATAAAAATATTCAAATACAACACCAAAGCTGAACGCCCCTCGTGTCAACTTTCCATTTGATTTCACAGTACCAAGTGACAGGGCAGCCAAATAGCAGATGATAATGCTGCTGAGTTCAAATCAATATTTATAGGGGAAAAACAACGGTGTTGAACCCACTGCAGAGTCTGTGGAAAACACCATCTAAATGCTCAATGTCCGTCGTAGAACAAAACCTAAAACATTATCGTGACACTATATGAACCCATCGTGCACCCACATTTTGAATGTTACCTGCAGGCTCCAGTCATCCCACATCGGGAGAATATAAAAGAAACAGAAAAGATAAAAGGAGGATGACAAGAGTAATCAGGGAATGACAGCTCACTGATTCTCCTCAAAGAAGAAGAGAGGTGCACACAGAAACAACCAGGCAGGATTAAAGAATGAGTGTAGGTGTGCCCCGTCCCCAGCATGCGTGACCAGCCCATGGAACTCCTTCCCACGGGATGCAGACGAGGCCAGAAGTTTAAATGGGCTCAGAGACAAATCCACAACCTTCATGTCAGGAAACCTTGAACATTGATGGCTAGAAACTGGAGGAAATGCCTGGGACATGTTACACTGCTCTTTACTCTTTTTCACTCTTCATTCAAGCATCTCCATCGGCCAGAGCAGACGACCAGTGTCACCGACCTTTGGGCTGAGCCAGTCCAGCCGTCCCTACGTTCTTCCCCTTACGGATGGCTAACGAGGCAGACTGAAGAGTCACCACAGCCACTTCCAGGACAGTAGAAAAGTAAAAACGATGCGGAAAGATGTTTAACAGAGTGAAGTTTCCAGAATAATGATTGCAGCCTGGGGCAAAAAGGGACACACGCTTGCCCAAAGCTATATTCATACTTAATAATGCCAAGTGATAAAGAACATGTGAAATATACTGCGTATATTAACAAAAGCACTTCAGCAATTAACTGCTCACCTCTTACAGCAGTTTGCCTCCTCCATATCCTTTTATTTGTCTTCTTCTCACACCAGAAATATCTTTAAAAATGTTTTTATTCATTTACATAGCTTAAAAAAAAAAAAATTCTTTCCCTTTTGAATAACGCAATTTTTTTTTTTTTTTGCTTTATTCCACCTTTTCCAAGCATCAGGTAAAGAGTATTTAAAAAACAAAATAACTGATCATAAACTACCAAGCAGGACATGTGTGGTTCCCAAGTATCTCATCAGATTCAGCTAGCTAGGTAATGAAGTGGAACTGATGACCAGCTTATCAGCCAAAATTAAGCCAAAGAACAACAGGAATGAAAGAACCTCATACACTGAAAACAGGATAAAATGTATGTATTTCAGGCTAGAGAATTAGCCAGAACTATTCCACTCCCAAACTTCCCCAAGAGAAGACTGTCCAAATTTAAATTAGTATAATATATACCAAAACATTGTTGTAATCTTCATTTTCAAATCGCTTGGCTGCTCAGCTCAACTTTTCTTTTTCAAAAACATCAGCCGAGAAGTGAAAATGAGGAATGTATGTTTGTCTCAACAAAAGCTAAAAAGCTCAGTTCTGTAGTTTTTACTCCACGGCAGAACCTGTCAAAAGGAGACCTACCTGAATGAAGGCTACAAGATGAGGCCCACAGAATTTAAATAACTTCCTTATCTAATAAAATATAAAAACTTACAATAAAATTGTGGCTATGAAAATCATAGAATTAATCTATATTGTGTCTTTACAGTTTTGCTTCAGTAATAGAAGTAAAACAGATTAAGGTTTTAAAAGCAGTAATTTTGTTGCTCTAAGATTTGGGTCTTGCATTTTTATGCCTCGATTAAGAATGTCCTTAAGTTGCTCAGTGCAGGTACGCCCCAGCCTCACAGGCTGACCAGACAAAGAGAGAATTAATTCAGAGGGTTTTTTAAATAAACTCCAGAAACTTTTTACAAACCTTACAGATTAAACATGAGTCCATAAAGTTTAGATCAGGATTCAGAGTCTGCCAGCAATCGAGGCTCAGCTGGCATACGCTAAGGGCTCCCTGTCTCCCACGCAGGCACAGGAGAGCATTTTTTCAAACTGAGAGATGCTCGGATCAAGAGTCTCGGTTGTGCCAACATCAAGTCCAGCAGTTCGACTCATGCAGAATCAAGATTTTAGATGCAGTACGCCCAGGAGAAATCTCCTAGGAAGCTTCAAGCGGGGAAAAAAAGCAGGGAAAGATTATGCACAATAAGGGAGCAGGAGAAAATCACAGACCTAATTTAAGCTGGGGTTACCTTTGCATCAGAAACCATGAAGAAGGTGTACTGGGACCCGAGTGATGGATGACACGTGGAGAGGAAATACAGACGCAGCTGCCTGGGAGGCAGAGTGAGCCGCGCAGGGGGGCGAGCGAAGCGATCCGCCAAAGCTGCCTCCACGGCCGGAGATGCGCGGGGCTGGCACTGGGGCCTCGGCGGCAGCAACTACGTCAGGAAGGCTGTCGTTTGCACCCCAAACAAAACCCTTCCAAGACTGGACCCTGCTCCCAGAGTGACACGGGCCACCTGCAGGCTGTAATGTCATGGCCACCAGCCCGCTGCGTTAGTTCAACCTTCCCATTTCAGAGCACGCGCGCCCGACGTGGCTGAACAGAAACGACACCGGGGAAATGTGTGCCGTCCGGCAGCGTTCTGGACACATAAAACAGTAAGTAAAGTAACAGCAAAACCAAACAGCTTAGAAAAGCAAAGCAAGGCACCTCTATATAATTCCTGAAAAGGATTTATAACCTATATAAACATGGATCATAAACCCATTGGCAAACAGATACCAGCTATTTCAGAAAGCTGCTTAGTTTATGTGTCAGAACTTAGAATTCCGAATGAACGCAGTGCGGCGAAGAGATCGACTCGGCTGCTCAGGACACGTAACACTGTGGCTTGTGAATGTACTAGCTTTTCTTAGCAAAGACTTGATTTTTGATCCTTTTCAATGCTCGGATTCATGTTCAAGGACAGGGCACTCAAGTAATCTTATGAATGCACTTTGTGCGGTATGTCCGGATGAAAGATTTTCCTAGAAAAAGCAGCTTACAGCATCTGGCCACTCCGCTTCCATTCAGCACAGCACTGAAGGACTTAAATGGAGATATACACTGAGGGGTCACCACCCAAAGTGTAATATGCATGGCAGGGAAGCTTTCAATCACCTGTCATATGGAGTCAAGTTGCTATAAATCTTAGGAACAAGATGGTTTTTTCTTCGCTATGTTTTTATGAGAAACAGGTTACTGATAATAACCGGTCTGACACTTCGACCTACTTCCTAGTGAATTTTGCATTAGTATTTTACTATACATACACCGTGGGGATAAAATTTTATTCTCGGAAGCGCGTGATGGATCTGAGCTTCAGTCTGCTTTTCTGCTTAGACGCAGAGATCTTACACTGCTGTCAGCGAGCTCAACAGCTGGGCACTAGTACAGTACCAGCAATGAGACCCGCCTCCAGAACGAGGGCTGTGATTCTAAATTGTCCACAACATACTCAACTTCTGGCAAGTCCACGTGGCTCCAGATTTTACTTTCAGTTATTTCTCGTATATTTTTTCCTATTGCAGAAGCCCTTATAATGCAGGCCTGCTGAAGGAGAACACGGTCGAGACAGAACATGAGGACCACCACAGATTTCTACAGTCACTAGAAAGACCGTGTGCAGATAAGCAAACAAAACCAATACTGTCATTTTACAGGTTGATGGGCTCAATCTTCTCTGTTTCAGAGAAAGGAGTTAGCTGCATTTTTCAGCTCGAAATCCAGACATTAGGAGATGCTCAAGAGTTTAGAGTTGGGGTACAACCCTGTTGCCCAGAGGTGTAATTCCCATTCCACGAGATCAAGAGACACCCCATATGTGACATAAGTACAGAAATGGACACACTATTAGAGATTCATCTCGCTAGCAAGGGGTCCTCAGTGCAAATCAGTGGAAAGTTTTACGCAGGGAGAACATTTATGTTGCATGTTTCTTTAAGATTTGGGAGTTGAAAGCATCAACCGTAGAGAAACAGTAAATTACAAGAAAACACAAGTGGGGTTGTTCTAATGTAATTTTGAAAAATATTTCACCTGTTTCTGAGTCGAAAATGTTGAGGGAAGCCATGTCATCACTATTACTTGTGTTATTTAACCAATCTATTCTTTCTAATAAAGCACGAGGAGAAATAAAAAAATATTGATCTTTCTTTATTGACTTCCTGGTGAGTATAGTTAAAGTTGACACAAATCAATCACAATAAAGTTAAAAGGATAATATAGCATAATATGACCCAAGATTGTACTGGAAGTTTAATTACTGAAACTCAAAAGTTTTAGCATAGGTAGAGCACTGAAGAGAAATGCCCAGTTAGTAGTATTTTCAGGTGCAAACTGTGAGAATACAAGAGGTTCAGAAAAGGCTGCAACAGTGTGTTTCTAGAGAGGTTCCTACACACAAGAGAGGTCTGCCATGTAGGATTTTATGTAGGACTTAAAGTCATTTCACTAATACTTAAAGATTTGATCAGTTTGGGGTGGTTTGTTTTCTACATCTGAGCATTTGGCATTAGAGCACTAAGTGGTGCAGCAGGTGCTCAGTCAAAAGTCTTTAGCAGCAAAGAAAAAAAAGCACAAAATCATTACATCATACGGCTCAACAAAGAATCAGTCCTGCATATCCAAACATCACGGCCAGAACACCCTTTTCTCCCTCAAACAAGACGACACATCTGCACACCATGGGCACTCAGCTGGACGTGGATCTGAAAAGCACCGTTCTCCTAACTGTGAGCAGTTCAGGATTCATCCTTTCAGCGTGTCACCACACTTCGTAATTTCAAAAAATACACACTCAGTCTCTCGCTTTTCTGTTCTACAAGGTGATTTACAGAGAACAAAGGATTTCTTTTAAAAGGTCTTCTCCACCCCTTTGCCCTATCCCGCAGTTTATACACTGCTACTGATCTAAGTGTAAAAGGATAGGGAAATTCTTGGTGCTCATAAACATTTTAAAATGTTTTCTCAGCCAAAGCAGATAGAAAATATAGAAAGGTGAGGGGAAATGGGTCTCCTTCTAAGGGAATTAATGGCTCTTTGATTTCCTTTTCTCTTGGATTCATTGCCATTAATTTAAAACTTTCCAGGCATTCTGCAGACAGTAAAACGGGCCAAAATATTTGTTGCTGTCAAAAGTAAATCTGTTTATAGTTTTGCTTAGGAGGCACACGTTCAAAGACGGTTGGCAAATGGCAAATATACATGTCAATAAAGATCACTTCTGCCTTATGCTGTTTAAACATGGAAAATAAGAGGAAACAAGAAGTCCTTTGAGACAGGGGAAAGCAATATTAAAATGATAATTAACAAGACAAATCTAGTTCTCCTCACCATCCCTCTGTTACGTGTAACCTACTGGCACTGCCTTATTATTGTTGTTAACTTCTTAACAGTACATGTCCTTTCAGTGAAGAAAATAAGACCTGTTGCAGAATAGCAGACTGTGGGTTTAACACTGGAGGAAATGATGCTCTTCTAGTTAGTCAAACAATGACAAAGGTCTTTTGAGATACGTCACAAACTTTTTTGTAAACGAATTCATACTGATTTTCCAACGTTATCCCTTTTACATTAAACCTCAAAGGAAAAAAAACCACCATGTAACCAGTTACTGCTTTCGTCCAGATTCTTCTCATCTGCAAGCAGACAATTCCTTCTCTGCCCTAAAACAGAAAAGGAAAAAAACCCCAACGAGCCAACAACAAAAAACCTATCTTTGAATGCAACTTCTTCAGAGTGCTGTGTAACTGCTTTCTGCTTTTGCACCTGCCTTCCTGCTGCGAAGTGGTCACACGCATACAGCAAAAGAGAGTGAAGGAGACCCAGTCTGCACAGACATGGACATGGAGATGTCTCTAACGGTGCCTTCAAAGCTACAGGTCTCTTCCCGCCCTGTTTCCTTGGTTGTGGCCCTTTAGCCTGATAACAGGCTGATTGACATGGGATGTAGTGGGTGTTTGTAAATCTATGAGTGGCATGAAGGCAGCATCAAAGCATGAAGGAAACAGCTGCTTGCTTCCTCTTTCAAATAATTCAAGAGACATCAAATGAAATTTGCAACTGTTTGATCAAAAAAAAAACCACCCAAAAGGAGATGGTTCCTGCAGTGTGTAAATAAGCTGCAGAACTCCTCATTGCAGAACTTTATAAATGTTAATATTTAAATGGTTAAAATGCAACTGCAGAAATTAATGGAAGAAAAACACATCCGTGTCTACTAACAGAGCCACCAAGTTCACTCTTCTACGAAAGAACTAACCTCAGTTCTGCGAGTTCCCAAAGCAGGTTTCTGGAAACTGAGAGGATACTTTGGGGAAGGTCCAGGATACGCTTGCTCCACACTACCTTCTTTCCCTAGATGTGTGCTACTGGAGACCGTTGGAAACAGGACATTGAGGCAGATGGACTCCCAGTAAAGCTAATCCTATAAACACATTTGCAAAACAGGGTGGTTTTAAGTCCATTAAGACAATTGTTTTCTTCAGATTGGAAGAAAATGACCAAACCCAAAGAATGTAGTCTTATAAAGCCCCTTTTGTCTGCCTGGACATCTGAGTGGCCACGATCTTAGTCCTTCCCTGGGAGTAAGCCAAATGTTGCACATTAGCACAACACCACCATGGTGCTGCAGACCTGGAGATGAGATGGGAAGAGGAGAGATTAGCTCCTTCCCCGCTATCCAAGCTCCACTGTATCCAAACCACTAAGGAGAGAATTCTGTGTAGCCAGGGATACAGGTGAGCAATATTTCTTCCAGTATAATCCCTTCTCAGGGATTGTGTTGGGGTTTTTTTCCCTCCCCCTAGGCTCCTCAGGGTGGAAATGAAGGGGGCAATAGGGCTTAAAGTGGATTGATGTCATTCGGAACAAGGACACATTTGGGGAAGGTAGAGGGAAATTACGTTGTGCAATTTCTTTTCTGCATTGTCTCCCCTGTTGCCTGGTGATGATGGCACCCTCCAGGGCACTCAATATCAACCCTTTCAGAGGGACTAAACTGACTCAAACATTGGAATAGAAATGAAAATAAAGGCAACCTTGCCTAAATCTCAAAATGGAAAACATAAAATTATATTAATTGGTTAATGTCATCAAAAACTAATTATCATAGCTATAATTTTCCTAGCCAGCCCTTTTTTTCCCCCTACTGATAAATAATAATTATCTATTGGCTACAATAATGTGATAGTCACAAAAGCACGATCCATTAAGATTTAATTGTAATACCTGCAAGTAAAAGTTTATGCTTTTAGAGGATACCATTAGGATTTGCAGCATTAGGACCAAGCTCTGTAAGCGTTTCTTCAAATGTCTGGGGTGAGGTAGCTCTCCAGTTGGTAAGATCATACTACTGGTAGTTCTGATATATTGCTGCAATGGCCTAAGGACGCAAACGAGACAAGGTTTGTGGGTGTAGATTCCACCACCAAGGACAGCTGGGAAAACAACCAACCTTTCAGGCACACAAGCCAAGGGTGCCCAAAGACTTTTCACGTGCGATTTGTCCCAAGTAGTGGGCAGAAAACAGAGCTGTCCCAGGAGCAGAAAAGGACTCCGATCCAGAAGCACAAACTGGTACATCCCTTCTTTGGGAAAACAAATCTACCCAAGCACCATAAACTAGCAGAGATCAGCTTTCCTTGTAATGCCAGCTCAGCTGTGCAGAGCGAAGGCTGTGTCCACTCTTCCCGTTCCATCAGGAAGCAGCAGAAGCGTCCTTCGGGATGACGCTCCCTGTTTTCCACTTTGACCTGTAACACAGACTTGTGCAAACGCCTTTCTTGCCTCGTGCACTGGTGCAGGGCAGCTCCCAGAACTGTTGTCTGAACACAGTAGATGAAACACCAGACCCTTCTGCTACATACACACACAGAGTGCGGTACCTGTCTCTCGTTCACAATGCCTTGCCTCTGGAAACACCGCAGCCAGGAATGTTGGGAGTGCCTTTAGTTTTCCTACTGATCAAAACCAACCACAGCCTAAGACAAACTGAAATTTTAGCTTTTTGCCATAATGCAAATGGACCTTTAAAGTATAAATAGCACTTACAATTAGCTCAAACTTCAGCAGCCAGTGGTGACATTAAAGAAATGCTTGGCAAGAGCAACTGCTGAGTCATATAAAACTGACAAAATAATATGGGCAGTTATCACCAAAATGCATTATTTATCACTGAAACCCATTGACGCCTGTGCTTACACAGGAACCCTCCTGTGATATTGAAGGCCAAAGTATCTTCTCTCCCTAACAACAGTGTTGTATCTTTGGCAACTCTAGCAGGAACTCAGAAAATCAATAGCACTTCATGAGCAAGGTCTCGGTCTTCTTCTTTTACGAGGATTCTGTCAATGCAAGTGGCCATTACTGTACTTTAAAGGCATGATATAAAATTGCTTCAACAAGATATAAGACACACGGTTTGAAAGAACCTGGTGAGAGTATTTTAGTCAAAGTTAAATAGTTTCATCACGTAATTACTTCTATTGGCACATCTCCAGCTGGATACACTCATGCAGGGTATGCGCTTTCTACGATGGGGTGGGGAAATTGCGAGCGAGGTCTGTCGATTTGATTCAGGTTGATCTAAACAAGGTCAAACTGCTAAAACGGAGCCACAACCAAGCATCCAATACTATTGACAGTAACACAGTAACAACAAAGTTGCTGTCTTTTTTTTTTTTTTTCTTTTTCTTTTTTTTTTTTAGCTAAGCGGTCGGAAAGTAGTTTTAGTTTTACAGCTGAAAAATATGTCATCCTGATTTGCAGACTGGTAATTCATTTTCTAAGGACTGTTTAGAATTTATTCAGGAGGAAAAAGGAAGCTGTGCTGGTTCCTACAACTGATTCACATTCTGTGACAAAATTTAACTTTTGTATTTTATGGGATTTTATGAATTCCACTAAAACCATTGGCTGGTTGTCTCTTTGTGATTAAATTTAACCACTTACACAATACTTTAAACTGATGACAGTCTCGCCGGTATTTATGTTTTCTTTTGTTTAAAATGTATGTATCTCAGAAAACTGCCACATCGCAGAGAGAAGAAAAAGACACTTATGTTGATTCTCTGTGAAGGAGAGAGAGCTCCTGTGAGTATCAAAAAAATCACCTAAAAATAGAAGGGTTAAAATACTCGCTGCATGGAAAGGGCCACCCACAGCACAGGAGACATTTAACATTATTTCTTTTCCCAAAAAGACTTTTAAAGTGCTAAATACCTTAACTCCCTGACTCGACGCCACTCCCAGGCTTCTCTACACTGTACGCATGCCAGTTCACTCCGAGGTGCTATTTTTAAGAGTGCCCCCTTCAATCAAAACCTTCCAGGTTTGTGTTATAGTTGAGGTTAGGACCACGGCCATCAGACAGTTTAGGTGAACCGAGACTTGTTTGGCCTTTTTAAAGCCTCAGCAGTCCCAAAGCTACATCAACAGGCTTTGCAGCATCAATTCACGGGGCCTCGTTTTATGCCCCAAAACATGTAACAGTTATCCTCAGGGTCAGGCTATAAAAGTGCTGCTTTACTGGGTTGAAACACATTATTTCATACTGTTTTAACTGAGAATACTGGCTGCAGCCACGCCGTGTAGCCACAGAGGGTCAGATGTTAGGTAACGTGGCCGTGAACAGTCTGCAGGAAAAAAAACCCACCATCAGTGGGGACATAAGTCACTTTGCACCGTTTGGTCTGGGAATGGGAGAACAGTCCTTGATCCTAAGTGAACTGAAACGATTGATATGTTGTATCTACGGAACAAAACCTCTACTTGTGTACACATGGGCAGGTAACGCAGACATACAATGTAGAGATGAGTTTCCCATATTAAATTGCATTTATGAAGCTACTTTGATGACTGCACTTGTCCTCTAATTTAGTTCAGTTGGCTTTTGTTCCAAAAATGAACACAAATGAACTGCTTCAAACAGTTTCTTGCTTTTTTTATTCCATAATTAGCTGGTCTGAGGTTTAAGACAAGAAATATTTAGTCCTGGAACAATGACAGAAGTAAAAATGAATACTGTATCACCCAGCAAAGCCAGACATAGGGTTTCTGACCTCCATAAAAACCCTTTCCCTCTATTTCCAGTGAGACACTCTCATATATATCTCTGTAAGCTATGTCAAGGTCTCTTAGAAATTTTTCTAATACATTCATTATAAGTTCTGTATCTCTCTCTCTCTCTGAGACTAAGTCAGTTCCTTTGGACTGAGGAGTTAAAGGTTCAGGAATACGATAAACAGAATTGATAACACTTTTAAAAATAATTTTCCTATCATCTGAAATATTTCCCCTAAAACGTTCACTGCCTGAGTATGATATACATAACAAATCACTGCCTTTCTTCTAGAGGCTGCGATTTTCCAAACTTCACTCTAAGAAGCCTCTTACAGCACACCACAGAGCCCTGCACCACAGCTGAGGCATGGTTATACCCACAGTTACTGCTGACTAAAACTTTCATAATCAGAATCCATGCTAAATATCACATCACAAATTGTATAAGTTGATGATGTGTTCTTGGAGTTTATTCATTCATAAACTGGTAAGTTATATGTATTTGACCTGTCACCTTTTCTTAGAAGCTCCCAAAATACTTGGTTTTGGATGCATTTACTGAAACATTTTTATTTTTTATTGTGTCTGTTAATTTATGTCTATAAGGCCTCCGGGTTTCTTCTCCGTAAGGTGATCCCCTCTATCGAAAGGCATTTCAGTCGCTAGTACAGATCAAGATTATTAGCATGTGAGCTCTGCCTTGCTGAACTGCCACAGTGAGAAAGTGCAAAGAAAATGCTCATTTGCATAACAGAAATCAAGAAAGGGAAAGCTGAGGATCCATCCATCCCACGTTTACATCCTGGCCTGAGAGAGAGACAGAGAGGGAGAGGTGCTTCTTCCTGCAGGCCAAGTTGTACAGCCTGGCAGATGGTGATTAACAAATGTACTTGCTGCTATATCCCACCTACGCACAAGGATCATCTGAACAGTATGCTATATAGTGGATTTGGCTCATAAAAAAAAAAAAAAGTTAAAAAAATGCAGGTATTTATTCCACTTCCCATTCATTTCAGGTGTTATTAACCTGTGTGCTTTGTCCCCCAACTCTTCACACAGCCCCTTAAACTTCCAAATTCTTGGGTAGGAATTCAAGATCATACCTCAACATCTAAGTGCTGTTTTCCAGGCACTACAAGAGCATAACATGTTAAATAACTAGCCATTAATGTCAAAAAATCAAGCTTTACCATACATTTTTGGCATTAATTTTATAAGTGCTATAAAACAAGCTTTTTACTGGGTAGTTTTGGTATATAATTTCTTCCACAAGAAGAGCAGTTTCTGTATAGTTAACACGTGGCAGAGTAAGGAAGCATAAAAACAACATCACTGTAAAATTCATACTAAATGATGGAAATAATAACTAGAATATGTGTAATTTGAGTAGCAGCCTGAAACAACAGTTTCAGATTCAAGCAGCGCAAAACCAGACAAACTGCAAAGGAAAGTGGTCAAACCCTGAGACCTGAGCAGAAAAAGAGGAGGTGCACATTTTTGGTCATTTTTTCAGTCAAAAACACACTTGCCACCAAGAACAGAAGTGCTCGGAGGAGCTCGTATGACAGTAATCAGGGTGTTTTAGGGATGTTGAGCTCTAAGGTCTGCAGCATCTCTTAGAAAGGGGGTGAGTTACTCCGCGGAGGAGGTGGGAGCGAGTGTGTGTGCTCGGGTACGAGGGCTGCTTGCAGAGGGGGGCAATGTACATCTGTGCATCTTAGAGTGGGACCAAGCCTGTAATTTTCAAAGTAGAACAGCACAATGTTATTTAGCACAGGTGTCTCTGTAATTGTGGCACTGAGAGAAATCAGTGCTCAATGGCCCACAGCTTCACCCTTCCACCGGTATAATGTGACAAGTAGTCTGCAATACAGGGAAAAGAAAAGTAGGAATACAGCACAAAAATGCATTTTTAGCTACACGCTGACTCTCCTGTGCAACAAATATTTATTCAAATGATGCAGTTTCTGTTCGAAATCAAGTTTCCTCAATCAGGAAACCAGATAATAAATTTAACACCTCTACAGTTTCATACTCACGTAGCAGGAGCCATCTTAAAATGTTTCTTTTTCTTTCAGAAGTAATTATGTTCCCCACATAAAAAGGTTTATGTCAAACCAACATAATCTTTCAGCCTTTTTCATTCCGACTGCTGTAGTTTTAGAAACAACAAAACTTTCTGAGGACAAATGATATGAATAAGTCAAACAGCAATTTTAAGAAGCAGTGTGAACATCAGCAGTATGAGGCAAGCCCACTGTATTCCAATCCTTGCACAAAAATCTGTGAACCCCCAAATCTCCAGACCTAGGGAGAGTAAAAAACTTTTCATTCAAGGGAAGTAATACTTCTGCCATAAATCTACAGGCAGAGAGGTCACAAAAAGAGGAAAAATTGTTTACTCCTCCCCTGCAGGATTTTCTTTTCCCTTTCCACCACTTATACAGCTACTTGAAAAAGTCAAAATAAAATATTAAAAAGGCTTAAAAAGAAGTAAATGTGCTCTTTAGGAGATCAACTTGCACACGTACACATAAGTAACTTCAGATTGATTGACTGGTGCTACAGTAAACTAAATATGAAATCAGAAACAAAGTCCAATATCCCCCTGAATTCACTACTGTCTATCATCTGGCACCTGAGTATTGACTAACTCTCAACAATAGCCCAGGCTGTGTTAGGTGGAACATCACCAGCACGTCCAGGGAGGTGGGAGATCCCCACTGCTCAACACTGGTGAGACACACCTGGGTGCTGTGCCTGGCTCTGGGCTCCCCAGGGCAAGAAAGGTGTGGATATACTGGAGCAAGTCCAGTGAAGGACCACTGAGATGAGGAGAGGACTAGAGCAACTCTCCTACGAGGAGAGGCTGAGGGAGCTGGGACTGTTCAGCCTGAAGAAGAGTAGGCTGAGGGGGAATCTCATCAGTGTGTATAAATATCTGATGGGAGGGAGTTAAGATGGAGCCAAGCTCTTCTCAGGGACGCTCCATGACAGGACAAGAAGCAGTGGGCACAAACTGAAATACAGGAAATCCTATTTAAACAAGGAAAAACTGTTTTACTGTAAGGATGATTGAACACTGGACCAGGTTGCCCTGAGAGGTTGTGGAGACGCCATCTTTGGAGATATTCAAAACCCAACTGGACAGGACTCCGAGCAACCTGCTTCAGGTGACCCAGCTCTCACCAGAGGGTTGGACTAGAGCATCTCCAGAGGTGCCTTCCCACCTCAATAGAAGGAGGCTATCCTGAAAATGGGTCATTTAGACCCACTCAGACTTGGCCTCTGTCTCACGGCAAACAGTTTTTACTGCTCATCACCAAAAGAATCATAGAATCATAGAATGGTTAGGGCTGGAAGGGACCTTCAAAGGTCATCTAGTCCAACCCCCCTGCAAGGAACAGGGATATCTCCAACTAGATCAGGTTGCTCAGGGCCTCGTCCAACCTGGCCTTGAACGTCTCCAGGGATGGAGCATCCACCACCTCTCTGGGCAACCTGTTCCAGTGTTCTACCACTCTCATGGTAAAAAATTTTTTCCTAATATCCAACCTGAACCTACCTCCCTCTATTTTAAAACCATTACCCCTTGTCCTATCACAACTGGCCCTCCTGAACAGCCTCTCCCCATCTTTCTTGTAGGCCCCCTTGAGGTACTGGAAGACCGCTACAAGGTCACCCCGGAGCCTCCTCTTCTCCAGGCTGAACAGCCCCAACTCTTTCAGCCTGTCCTCATAGGAAAGGTGGTCCAGCCCTCTTATCATCTTCGTGGCCCTCCTCCGGACCCTCTCCAACTGGTCCATGTCCTTCTTATGTTGGGGACTCCAGAACTGGACACAATACTCCAAGTGAGGTCTCACAAGGGCAGAGTAGAGGGGAAGAATCACCTCCCTCGACCTGCTGGCCACGCTCCTCTTGATGCAGCCCAGGACGCGGTTGGCCTTCTGGGCCGCAAGAGCACATTGCCGGCTCATATTGAGCTTCTCGTTGTGCCTTGCATCCGATAACCTGAACACATCCGTACAGCTGCGGCGTGTGTGCATGCTGTGGCCTTAGAAATTTGTGGAAGGTACTTGGTCTCTGAGGCAATTTGTGTCAGTCCACTACAGCTGTCTAGATACGACCAGAGCGAATTACAACTGTACTCTGAAAAGCCCTCTTGGGAGCTCCCGTCAAACTATGGGAAGATGGGTCAGAAACCTGTAGAGGTCACCTATTTCCATCGAGAGTCCCCCAGTGAGGAGGAGTCCAGAGGTTCCACTAAGGATTTGGAGTTATTAGTACCTGGCCTTTCTGAAATGCGGATGTGCAGGAACATCAAACCAGTCACCCCAAAAGCTAAAAAAAAAAAAAGCTCACTCTTGAAAATTTAGAAACAGTTAAAAATTCTAAATCTAATGACAGTTTTAAGCTTTCATGTAAGTTCTGGTTCTAAACTATGGTTGTTAAGGCTACATACAAATATTACTGTCCTAAAATCCATGTCAAATATATGGTTGGAAATACAATCAAATTGTCATCTTCATAAAGTGCGCCTTCAGCTAGAAAAACACTCAAACAAGAGACTATAAATACCAGCAGGGAGCATCCTCTGGGTTTAAAGACAAGAGGAGACACACACATACAAACACCTTTAATGCCAAACACACAAAAAGAAATGCTCTAAACCCTCAGTAGCTTTTAAAGTTCCAGAAAATGAGAAGGAAAAACTAAAAGTGAATCTGTTTCGTTTGAAAACATGCAGTATTTTACAATATAGGCAAACACACAGTTTATTGTGCATTAAAACAGAACAGTCTTTTAAAATGTTTTTATTGCTTTTTTTTTTTTTTAAAAAAAGGCAACGTATTTGCTCTGCATGTTCTCATCCTCTCAGATTTCTGAATAATTCTCCTCTAACAGCAATTGGACCCTGCTATGCAGATCAATTAAGAAACAACACTATCATTATAAAACCCCACACAGAAGAGCAACGTGGGGTTTTGCAGCAAGTATATAATTGTGCTAGCCTCAAAGATGCATAAAAGGCAACCATAGGGAAGCTGACCATGCATTTCTTGTTAAAGACAACATGAAAATGATCCCAAATTCTCTTAAAATTAAGAACAAAACATTCGGTTTAAAATATCAAATGAGAGTTAATGAGACACTTTTTCAAAATCGATAATTCAGAATTTTTCAATAAGTTTCCTATTAGCATTCCCCCAGCCCCCTAAATACCATTATTTTTTCCCAGCTGTATAAATAGTCTTAGAGAGTATGGCCTGAATGAATGCACCGTTCAGAAAACAACATAATTACAGCCATTTCCAGCAAACTGGGTGCCAAAAAAGTTACAAATTAATTGAAGGTTAGCACTGAAAATTAAATCCTAGTCAGCTTGAAGTCATTTTTTAGGCTAGTTTATATAAAATTAAATAGGAAGTTCAGTCTTCCAGTGTTCCATCAGCTTAGCGGAGAGATTTTTAAGGTTCAGCTGAACAAGTGATTTGTACTGTTCCGTCATGTGAAAAAACCTACATTTCCCCCTGCGGGCATTCCTTGTTCTCAGCCTGCTTTCCAGGTTCTCCAAATGGAAAGACTAACAATATTTCTGGGTCCTTCCCCAGTCCTCCTGGCCACAGACTGTCTCCAGAAGAGAGAAAAATCTATTCAGGTTGACCCTAGTCATTATTAGGTAAGTCCACACCTTCAGTCTTACAATCACGCACCTCTTTTTGGCCCATTTTGTTCCTCTGTAAGCTCTTTTACACATACCTCCAAAATGTATTGGCTAAAAATTTTTACTTCTAGTGTAGAAAAAGCAAGGAAGTGGAAAGCATGACTTTAGGATAAACGCACAGTTTTAGATATCTCGGATCTTTTTGTGGAATCCAAACACAAAAGAAAAATCGCAGGAATAAAAGATACAACATGCCAGCATCAAGAAGCTCAATTAAAGGACCTCGGTTAAGTCAGAGGGCCCAATAATAACAACAATAACGTTCAGAAAACCTCTTCCATCCATTGAGCCTGGAAGCAGTTATGGAGCTGTTGATCACCCCGTTGTGGAAGCACAGTATCTGGATGTGATGGTTCGATGTGGGGGAGGGGGTTCTGGTGGTAGGAGAGGGGATTTGCTCCCTGTGCCACCAGATCAGACTCCCATCCCCCTCGGGATTGAGCCAATCATGGGCACCTCTGCAAATTGCCCTATTTAAGTTGGGACAAAGGAACAGAAAAGGTGCTTTGCCCAGGAGCAAGGAGAAGGGAGGAGGGCACGGCCCTCGCTCCCTGGCCACAGGCCGGGCGGCTGCCCGTGCCAGGCTGGCGCCACGTGCTCAAGATGGCAGCGACGGAGCCGCTTGGGGAACTCGGGGAGCGCCCCGCTCCCGGGGTGCCCGTTGGGCCAAGTTTACCCAGAGAGGACTGAGATCTGAGAGAAACGGCCACACAGACACCAGGTCAGTGAAGATGAAGTGCGAGGAGGTGTGCCAGAGCTGAGTTTTCCCTTGCAACTGGTGGCGAGACGGCAGGCGGCCCCCTGCAGCCAAGATGGGCTCGGCGGAGCAGAGACCCACTCACGGCCCGTGGAGACACCCACGTTGGGGAAGAGATGCCTGAGCCTGAGAGAGGTCATGGAGCTTGGGATGCACGACGAGTAACAATAATGGAGCATGGGATGCATGACGAGGTCGTGAGGCATCCAGAGTCCGTGGGATGACCCACGCCGAAGCGAGTGGCCACAACTCCCTAAGAATCCGATGATAGGGAAGGATTGCATCCTGCAGGTAGGACTCATGCTGGAGAAGTTTGTGGAGTTTTCCTTGTGAGTAGGGGATCCATTGGAGCAGGGGAAAAATGGTGTAAGGACTCCTCCTCCTTTAAGAAAGGAGCGGCAGTAACAACATGGATGAACTGACCTGCACTGCCCCATTCCCTGTCCCCCTGCGCCGCTGGGGGGGAGGTAGAGCCGGGAACAAAAGGAAAGGCGGGGGGGACGTTGTTTTTAAGATCTGGCCTTATTTTCTCTTTACCCTCTCAAGTGACTGGTTTTGTTTCCCTTTGTCCTTTTTTAAGTAACTGTTGATAAATTGTTTTGTTTTAAGAAAGTCGAGTCTGTTTTGCCCGGGACCATGGCTGGTGGGTGCTCCCTCTCTGTTCTTGTCTCCACCCTCAGTCCTTTTATTATAAAACCACGACACTGGAGATGAGGAATCAGGTGAATTTTCGTGCTGTAGGCATACATCAGAGATGGGCTGACATTTTAAATTTTAAATCAATTCCCAGAGTTATCCAGAAACATCTTCTTACTTCACATGAAATCCCAAAAGCTGTTTCTACCTTTGCATGAAAGCACTGCCCGCATGTGTCTTGGTTTTGTACACCGTCCATGTTAGGCAAAACATTCAAACAAGATCTCAGCAATTAAACTTGTGTTTCAGTGTTTCACCTGAAAGGGACACAAACATGCCCATGTTGAGAAGTAAAATCCAGGATGCTTTCCAGCACATAAAAAATAAGCTTTCAGTCCAAGGAGGATGATCCTCTGTTTAGCTCCCTTCTCTCCTGAATCAAAGTACTTCCCTGAGGGGACACGTTCTACTAGTTAGATTTTCCACTCCCTTTGGGAATCTGCTAAGCCCTCTTCATCCTAAATGAATTTCAACTTTCATCTCCCAACTCCCAGGAAACTGCTGTAACCATCAATCTGAGAAGGGACCACCACTATCTTTCCTTCTACTTGGCAACTAGGTAACAGAAAAGCAAAAAAGCCCCCTGGAAGAAAAGTTAGCAGAAGAGACCAAAAAGACAGTTACCGAGTGGTTGAGGCATTGCCATGAGAAGGAAGAGACCCGCGTCTGGGTGTCTACTTTAGGGGCTTTTTAATCTTGTCGGTCAAAGGTCTGATATGAAAGGTGCAACAGCAGAGAGCAGAGAATCCCTCTCCTTCCATGGTCCTCCCTCAGTGCCCAAACCACCGCGGAATGCAGTCGCATCCTACTTTAACACCTGGCCGGCACCGCGAAAATTACCGACGTAACATAACGGCAAGAATCTCTCCATCAAAACTGACGAGGAAGGCAAAAAAATACATTTCATAGGTGTTTCCTGAGCGAGTGACTATTGCTCCAATACTCAATTGAAATATTTTTGTTGAGCATAACGAGCCTTTTAAGCATTTTAAAAAATAATTGGGGAAGCTTTAGGTCAAAAGGCTGTTGCTCGGAAAGTCTTAATTTTGAAAACATTCCTGGCAAGTATTTTCTGACATATTCTCAGCCTCTTCATTCTCTGGTTTTGTTGTTCTTTTTTTATCCATGAAGGGTATATAAAGGGCATCTAAAACTTTAGTCAATAGATCCATTATTATGATTGGCTGAAAACCATAAAATGCATCCATCAAGCCATTGTGTTGCATCTTGTGTTAAATTATGGTGATAAATAGTCCTTTTTTCATGACGTCACCTACTAATCTATTCAGAAATCCATTCAGCGCTGCCATTACGCATCACTCACACTCATGCCAGCTTGCTGAAAAATCCTCCACACGACACGGCCCTGCAAGGCTGCGCGTTACTCTGCGGAGACAAATATTTTCTGTTGCTTTTATGTCCTGTTGTGAAACAATTGTTTTTCTGGTTCCCAGAGTTACCCCAAGCGTGTAGTAATGTCCTCAGCTATCAGCTTTGGGCATTGTAGCTCATGTACTTTTAATTGTTTACAACTTACATCGGAACTGGATTGAGTCCATTTGTACTCATATTGTTTTATCACTACAAGATGATACATTTTGCCACCTTCTTCTAGGTCAAAATTGAATCCTATTGAGAGTCTTTGAACAGAGAACTAATATTCACAGGAGCTGAGCTGGGGATGTATAGCAATTTTATTATTATGTTTGGGATTTTGCTTTGAATTTAGACAAATCTTTCTTGTATAATTAGATTTCATAACACTTGAATTACAGCTTACAAAAACAACAATGAACAAGAATAAAAATATTTGGCTAAAATTACTTTAAATCAAATGATTGCCTACGAAAACAAAGAACATTACCAGCTTTAGGGTTTTTTTCATGTTTCCTTATTATTATAAATCCATCTTATCTTTTGTTTAAATAAACTGTCTTTTTCTTCCCTCATTTAGTAAAGAACAGAAAAGACAGGATAAGTCGGGGCTAGCTTTTATAAGATATAGGTCTTACATTTTGGCACTAAGTGAAGAAAATTAGGGACGCGTTCTAAAGATTGCAGAAATACTTTGCATTTACAATTCTCATTTAAAAATAAAAAACAAAACCAAAAGTGGGCTTATTTCCTACTTCTAACATCGACGTGAAATAAATGGGAAAAGTATGACGCAAAGGAGCGGTGTCAAAAGCAAGAACCAACAGCAAAAACATCGTATCATTTCAGACTCATATAATCCTCTTTTCTTGTTATTATCAGCAGCACAACATAAAAACAAAACTGGAGAAAGCACATAGCACCTCTTTTTACACAGAACACGCAAGGATCTGCATCACTTAAGCCACAGAAAAGCAGCTACTTTTTTTTTCTCTCTCTTTGGTGTTTCCAGCACTACTAAATGTTGAATTAAGCCTGAGGGAAGTTGGCTTCAGCTCAAGATACGAATAAAAACCTAACTGATGTAGGAATGATTCTTCTCATCACCGCTCTGAAGGAGGAATCAGGACCCACAATCAGGCTGAAAAGAGTGGGTGCTCCTACAAGCCGGGCTTTTTTCACAGCTGTATCTGAGCACCGACCTTTCCTGCCTGTGTGATTTTTTTGGTGACGATGCTGGGAGAGCCTTCATCGTGTTACTAAAGCCATACCCACCTTTTCCTTATTGTATATGGAGAGCCTTCATCGTGTTACTAAAGCCATACCCACCTTTTCCTTATTGTACATGTTGTAGATCTTCCACGTTTCATCACTCTAAACAAGAAAGAAAGAAGGAAGCAGAAAGAAGAGTCCTAGAGCCTAAATACCACCTGCCAGAAAGTAGCTACCACTAGCCATAACCATGCCACCTCTTTTACAGTCATGACAATCCAGGAGCAGTGGCACAATCCCACCTGCAGCACAGTGTTTCATACCTCCTGCTCCACTGATGAAACATGTCCCCACATAACTAGCAGGAGAAAGGAAAGTTCTTTCACCTGCATTGCTATAACACAAGAATAGAAGGAACTGCCTCCGGAGACACACCAACCTTTTAGATACGCCACTTTTTGCAGCACCATCAAAAATGCACTGCAAGAAATAGCTTGGTTCCTTTCTTTATGCACAGCCCCTCTTTGCTCTTAAGGTACTGGTTCCAAAAGGTTTGGGGGAAAAAGCTGAAAAGTGAAAATTATCATTCTAATATTTAGAAGAAGGGATTTAGCCTTCTGAATCATCCCCAAATGATTATGCAGAAGAACTATACTTAAACCTAAAGCTCACCAATATACTAAATCCTTGTAATGGAATCCACAGAGCTACTTAGCAGAAGAGAATAATGCCTCGTGCCCCTTTTTCTCTCATTCCTGTCATGGCTTTAACCTCCGCCCTATGCCATTACTTTCACTGGTAAAATGATGAAAGAAGGCACTGTGCAGTTAATAAATTGTATCAGATCAGAAGGACTAAATACCTAAATATGTCTGAGCATTCAGCAAAAAGATTTGAGGTGGAAGAAGGAATTTTACTTCTAGAACCCCTAGAAAGCCATGAAAATGTAGAAATACAGCTGAAGTACTTTTGGGGAATGCAAATTGTCAACATAATTTTCAAATTCTTTTCAAATTCTAATTCCAGCTTCTGCTGAGAGCTGATGTGCAGTACATAAGGTACACTTCGGGTAGCATCAGCTAGGAACATTTATAGAAACTTTCTTTTTTTTCATCCATTGAAAAAGTAAAGCCTAAGTACGATACATTCAAAGACGATTTGCAAAATTTTGGCTTTCGCTTATGTAAGCAGACTGTCAGCTGTAACTCCCCACTGAAGATGCTCGTGAGACTTGAAACTTGGAAATGCGCTTGGAAGGGGCTGACCAGAACCGAACATTTGGAAAAGATCCATGCCAGGTGAACAATGGGAATTCAATAAAAGCAGTATCAATAGTTTCTTCGGGTTTGATATCTCCCAATTTATATTATCAACAGAAACCAGATGCCTAAATGCTGAGATGCAAATGGGGAGTAAAAGGTGGGGTTTGGTGCAGTATGAATCCAGGAGCAGGGAAGCACTCAACACCTCTGAAATCACCCGTTGTTGGGAACAGTTTTCACCACAGCTGTATCAAAATCTATTTGAGAACGGCATTCAGAGCCCAGTTTGCAGAGGCGCTTAGCACTTGTTGGTCCTCCGGAGAGGGTTCAAATAGGGCTGGGACCGTACAGAAAAATTAGCCATAAAATTTAGGCAGTCTTTTACACTGTACTTCTGTATTTTGTACCTTCAAAACCGGATTATAACACGGTTTAGTTCTTCCCTGCTTCATAAGGGTAACAGCCACTGATGACTGAGGCAATAAATACCATCTTGAAGAGTGGCACATGAAAACCCAGTAATTTTACATTTTCAAAACACTATACAGACATTACCTTATTGAGTGTTATTTACAGCTAGTCGCAGCAGCGGATAGCTATGCTTTACTTTTCCATGAGATGTACTATTGCTCTATGAAATCAAGTACACTTGTCTTATTCCATGGATTTTTGAGGGACTATTTCTATGAGGCAAGAGAGATATTTATCCACTGCCTGCTGCCCACTGCATTTACCTGCTAAGTGTCTATAGTACTAGGTGATAGTATCTACAGTACTAGGTGATAATGTGCTATTCTGTTTGCAACAATCCAGAGTGCACTGGAATACACCATTAATTCTGATAGGTCTTGAGAACACCTTTGAAAATGTTTTAAAAGATAGATTAGTGTCTCATCAAGGCAGAGATTAAGTGAAAATACTTTCAAATTTGTCATGCAGCGTTGTATCTGTTGGGTTATTTATTATTTCATAGTGCATGCAAAGTAATAGATCAAATATACTATAGAGACTCCTCAGAGATACGAAAGCCTTTTAGTATATTTAAACACAGTGGCCAGCAAAACTGCAGCTTGGCATTTTACTTTCTTCCTAAGACAACAAAGAGATTGTCAACTGCCTATGGAGACAGCGCAGTTCCCTGACTAAATGCGCTGCATGTATGGGTTAAGAAATGGAAATTCTCCCTTCTTCCCCTGGCTACACCTGGTCTCACTCTGCAGAACAGCCATCCTACCTATCGCTCACACCTCTCCCAAAGTTTAAATGTTAGACCTGGTTTTGAGCTGCTGTCTTTCAGCATCTTTGATTGTCATGCATTGGGCAAACACTAAACACTCAGATGGAGTTGGCCACCGGCGCGGTCCAGCACACGCTGCGGCTTCTCCTTTACAAGTGCAAATGGGGCAAAGGGAAGGATGGAGCAGACAGCAATGGAATGGAAAAAGAACTTATTTCTCCCTTCTCTCTTCTTCATATGATTTCACATCAGCAAATATGGGAAGTAATACCACAGCATATTGTTTGCAATATGCTCTCTTGGCCATAGGGAAAGGAAACAGTTCGAGGATTCTTTTAAAAGCAGTTAGCATGACATATAGTCTTTATATTTTGCTTAGATGATGCCTTCCTTCTGCTCGTCTTATTTATTTAGGTTTCAAGTCCTCTTAGCAAGAGTGCTCCTCTCAAATACATTTTGAAAATCCAGTAAATAGAGAGTTCTACTGTAAAATAATTATGACATTATTAATATTCATCCTTACAGCTTCTCACTCCCCTAATTTCCTTGGCAAAATGTTCTTCTGAAAACACAAAGTTGAGTGTTCCCTACCATACCACTTGCCTTTCTCCAGACACTTTGTCTATCTAGAACAATTAAAGAAAATCAGAATGACAGTGATTATCAAAGGCAAAAGATAATATCATATTCAATGAACAAAAACAGGATATGAGACCTCGAAATATCTTTACACAAACATCAAAGTTAAAAAGAAGGAAAGGGAGTTAAAAAGAAATTATTAAGTAACAAAAGGCTTTTTTCCCCATGCCCTTCAGCTCTTTCATGGCATTCTGATTTGAAAAGAGGATGACAGAAAGAGAGTAGGAGGTTGTCTAAAATTTTACATTGGAAACAAACAGGTACAGACAATGAGAGAACAACTGTGCTGAAAACTGTGGTTCTCTACTAAGAAATGTTAATGTACAAGTCAAGCCTATAGGAAAAACCACCATAAACAACAAAGGGAAAATGCAGATGTGACAGACGGAGTGATGCCAGGCAGCAATCAAAGAAAACAGATATATAACCCAGTTATCCAGGCATACCGTATAACTCCTATTATCCTCCCATTATTATGAGGATAGTGGCATGTGCCGGAAAGTCATACACAATGTCCCAGGACACACTTGAAACACAGCAGAGAAGCTCTTAACTTCAAGGATCCTATATTCAGTCTCCAGTGAAGACACAGGGTGAGATATTACAGATCTAAAGAATATCATATAGTTAAAAGCTGTCAGAGGAGAAAAGGGGAGATCAGCTGTCTTGAGAGATAAGCCGAAACACAGGCTCTCTACAGAAATATACAGAAATTAGGACTTAACAAGGTTCCTACACAGAAGATGACTACAGATATGACAGACAAAATCTGTGTTCTCTGTATTTACTGTATTTTCTCACAAATGCTTTTATCCTAGTTAAATAAGCTTTACTTTTGGAAGGAGGACATCCATTTAGTCATTACCCCTAACTAATCTGAACAGGGAACAGAATTTGTCAGCCGTACTGTGGTACAACAGTTTGGGTAAAAACCTGACGGTTTTCTTTTTGACCAGTTTGCCAACTGCAACCACAGCTGCGTTGTGCTGTTCCAATTATAGCCTACTTAAAAAATGGACACACTTCTTTCAAAAATTAGTAGAGACTGAGCAGCATCATTTGCAGCATAAGACAGAATCATGTTCTCCTCCAAAAAAGATTTGCTGAGCAGCTGGTGAAGAAAATGTTAAGTCAGAGTATTGTCGAGTATGAGCTGCTTCTCTACTTTCCAAAGCAACCCTTTTGTTACTTTTTTGTGTTTTCATTAACCTCTCATAAATTGGATTCCAACAAAATCTCCAGCTTCTCTTCCCAATCTTTGTCCATGTAGGATGACTCCTCCTTTTAACAGCTAATCTGATAGTTTGTTCCTGGTTCTGATCTCACTCTACCATTTTAGGTTTATTTCTACCTGTAAGCCAAGCTACACTCCATCAGATGCATGAGCTAAATAACAGAAGCACGCACTAAATGAAGTGCCAGCTCCTCTTCAGGCTTGTTGGTAGAAATACACAGGGTGAGCATCATTAGCTGATCAGTATCAAGGTAAGCAGAGAGAGGAAAAGTTTAATGTTTAATACCCCATTTCCAGCACCCATTCTTACCAATGCCTTGTCCAAACATGAATCCCAAAAGGAGCAAATGAAAGAATTTCTTATTAGCCCAGAATCGCAAGCTAATATATTCCCCCGTGAAGAAGGGAAGAAGAATACTCATTTCAGTCTGATATGTCCACAGCACTTTGTAAAAACAAACCAATTTCTCTGAGAGAGTTGTCATTCAGCAGCTATTTCCCAACCTTTCCTTTATTCCAAACCCATTTCAGGTACTGTACTTTACACCTCTACATGCAGGTTAAAATATTTTACAACAGCTATGTTTCAACAGCAGAATGCAGTCACTCAGTAGACAAAGATGTGCTCGGAGCTTCATGAATACATTCAGCAGTTAGGAATTGGGGAGAGAGGAGCACAGGGAAATGGATTTAGTGTTTGCATTCATTTCTGGGCATGAAACATTTTTCTCTCATTTAAAGAACTGTATTTGACTAGTTTGACATGTTGAAGATCCAGCTGGAGAGCAGCACCAGATGAGACCATGCTTACCAGCAACAAGCAAACGTCTCCAGTGCATGTTTCCTTGCCAGTGGTTTCTAGAAAGTGACAGGCTGCGCGGGGATCCGCGTATCAGCTGTTTCATTGTGCTCATTCTACATTCAGGCGCTTGAGAAGGCACATGCTGGTGAACTCACCCAATTGCTAAGTAGATCAGCACTGTAATAGCAAACGGGGGGGAAACTTTCACAGGAGGATGAGAAACATGGCAGCAGAGCCCTCCCGATGCAGAAAATCCTGCCTGTGCCAAGGGCTGTGCTGCACTGGGAAGCAATACTGACCACTCTATTACGCGTGCAGGACTACTGCGATGCTTTGACTGCATCTGCGGTAGTAAATTTAGTAGTGCCGGGGAGCATTCCTGGGCACTGAGACAAGATTGTCTACACTTAAGTTATCAGCACTCCTTCTAGCCCAGCTTGGACCAGGATCAAGACCAGGATCAACTCCTACTCTCCCAAACAATTCCTGGGTGCAGTTCAGGACTTAACGTAGGGTAGGTGCGATTCCCAACTGGCAATTTATAATAGTACAGAGGTAGCCCAAGTGTCTAAAGGTTCCAGAAATTAAGAGTATTACATGTTTATGTACAGGTGGACACGTTTGTAACTACATGCATAGTCAAGATCCCCATAAAAGAAAGGACTGAATGCACAGGTCTGAAACTTAAGGCGGCAACTTCCCACACCCGGGACCTGCTCTCTGTAGTTGCATACGTAGTTTAAAAAATCAGAATCACATTCAAGGATAAAATCGCCATTTCCATTTTCTCTTTCTATGTAGCTGTCCATCCCACACACAGTTTTGATTCTTATCCATCACCGGGACAGTGATTTCTAATTTTAGACATCTGACTTCCACTGGGCCATTCAGAGTGGGGGTTTAATGTAGGTAAATCTGAACTGCCCTCTGGAGGAGCCTCTCTCTCTGTCCACTGACTATTTATTGATTAATAGATCCGTATCCCTAATTCAGATATCTGAATTTGGTGCTTAAAATTAAGCAGACTCAACACTCGCCAGAGTTTGCATTGAGGTACCTAGACTGCTGGTAGCTTTCCACAAGCACAAACCTCATTGGATCATTCTTCTGTTCAGTAATCCTTATCAACAAGAAGCTTCAGCCACAGAAAGATGGATGCCCTTCCCCTTTTCTGTGTCTTTGTTTTAAAGGAAAAACATTGTAAATACAGGTTCAAATTATATCCCCCTCAAGGACTTCTGGTGGAAAACTTTGAAAAGGAGTTTCACAATCAGGTTACCAGTGCTTACACCCCCATTCTCCAGCCTCTAGGACACGGTATTTCTTTTACTATGAGCCATTTTGTCCTTTCCTATTACACTGAACCTCTTCCTTGACTCCCAGGATCTATAGCAAGCCTCTGTCGCTTCTGATTAAGCTGCCTGCCCAGAGCACGCAAGGATTGGCACTGGTCTGCACGTACATCTGCTCATGGCCAGGTCCACCAGGCACTTCAGAGACAGCACTTCTGCAGGAGGCAGCTAGGGGTAAGTCTGAGGCCAGAGGCCAACAGAAAGAGAAAGATGCTCATCAGCTTTCACAGACTAGTTCTGTCTTTTCACCTCGGATTAGTCAGCTCTTAAACATCTTGGCTGGAGGATGCCACTCGCTCCCTGTTTGATTGAGAAGGTGGGTAAAGCTGCCAGTGTCAAGGGACAATAGATGCTACTGTGTGTCTGGCTCTTCTCTGAATAACACTGACTGCCATTGATACAGTCACTGGTGGTGTCTTTTCTCAGCTGTCTGAGGTCAGCAGTTTGATACGAAGCGAACTTCGATGTGTCTACAGATCACAAGGGAAAGCAAGACCGCAAGTCTCCTCTGTCAAAGCTGAGAGGTCAGTAGCAGCTCCTTTAGTTAAAATATATTTTATAATGCACAGAAATATATAACTATTAGGTTGAACAGGAAATTGCTTTCTCCCTATGGAAGCTAAGATTTCTGAAGAAAAATTATTCCTCAAGACAGAGCAATGAGAAAACTTGCCATGTACCAACGTGAAACTATCTCACTAGTATAGAAGAATTATCTTATAGACTGTATGGATTCTTTCCAAACTGTGTTAACACTTTGCTTCTTTCTGGGCTTTAAATTATTTTTAATGAAATCTTTCTAAACATTTTAAAAATCAGGCACCCAGTGCTACATTTACCAAATCTCCAATTTGTAAATCAGTAACAAATTTCCCTGCATGTTAGATAAGCTTTAGAGGACAGGAATGGCAAAGTGGACACAATTCACCAGAAATAAATGAATAAATAAATAAATGCAACATAGACAAGCAGTCAGGATCTCTGTCAAAGACGTACGGTGCCTGGGGTATAAATCAGTGTAGCTCCACTGACTTTAATGACATCAGGCCAGTTTAAGACAGCTTGACACCTAACTCAGCTCGGGCCGTTAGCAGTACCATCAAAGACATCATCAGCTGCTTTCTGGTGTTTGCCTAGCTGCCGGGGCCAAACGCACGTTCTTCACCTGCACCTAAAAATAACTTCAGGTCACCCAAAAAGAAAGTTACTGAAGCTAAAAAGCGTTCATGTTTTTGTTTGAAGTGAGGTACATGAATCTAGATTGTTTGTTTGTTCGTTTTCCCCAAAAACAAACACCGGGAGTGTTTTAAATTATTTTTCTATAAAAAGAGAAAAGGCTCAAAATTTGAAACTTTTCCATTATAATTTTTAAGACACCACAATTCTTCCCTAACACACTGGCTGGATAATGCTTCCGAGATGATCTGACCAGCTATTTCTGACTGCAAATCGAGGGACATGATTAGATCCTAAGTGGCTTAAGACCTGGCTGCTTCGGAAATCTCTTCTCTTCCTATTGTCATATCAACAAAGATCAGCAGAACTGCTAGATTTGGAATCCCTTTCATATAAACAACAGGAATTGTTTTAGCTTTGTGTTCTACACAGACAATCCTCAATTTTGGAATTTTATCCTTTCTGATTCAAAGACCCGCTTTATTAAACTTTCGGGGGTAGGACAAAGACTATTTTAATTAAGTAATTCAAGAAATGGGCAGCTGAAGGCTAAAGAATCTGGGTTATTATTGCTATGATTACTTCGAAAGAGTGTTATTTATTTGGTGGTGCTTGCTGATGCATACTTACTTGTTGTATTGTGATATAAAGGTGCTCAGAAAATAGGATAGCCTTCTTTTAAATATTGAATAAATCAAAATAAACAGCAGTATATTAACAGAGGGCAAAGGCAGGGACTGGCACCACAAATATTACTGACTAAGACTTGGCACTATCCTCAAAATCATCTATTATTATAGGAACAGACAAACAAAGCAAACCACATGGGGACTCACAAATTTTTGTCTTACTAGGATACACTCCGTGTGGTTTTATCTCTGATCACAAGTAAAAATGGTTTAGATTTTTTTACTAAAAGAGTTGCCAAACTTTGAGAACAAACATTAACTTCATCAAGCATAGACAGAAGAAAATATAAAGTTACTGGGGCCAGAGCCTCTTGGGCCGTAGAGAACCATGGGCTGAATTCATCCTTGCTGAAATGACCTAACTATTGAAAGTCTTGCAAAGAATGGTTTGTTGAATGATAGATTGTAATGTTTCCTCCCAGATGCTGTTTTCCTCAGAAGGTGTCCTGCTCCCTCTCTCCCTAATTCACAGCCATGTTCTCCCACAATCCCTTCCCAGTGGAAACATAAGTTGCGTTCCACGTTCTCTCAAACCCATGTTTCGAAGCACCTTCTATACCTAAAGCCATGCCTTCGTTTTGCAGCGAGTTACAAGCGTACGCCATCCCACCTGCAATTCCTTCAGACTGTAGCACCCCTGGCTGAGATCAAATGAAGCACACAGACTTTGGCACAGCCAATAAAGCCATTTGATGCCCACATTAACACAATCTTTCTCGTAAGACGTCATTTGACAAAAACACTGGGGCAAATGGTAGGCAACCTGTGCAGGTTAGAAAACACCGATTTTGCACATTTGTTAGGGGCCTTTGAAAAGAAAATGTGCCATTATAAGATAATAGCTGTGTCTAAGGTTCGTAAAGGAACATAAGTGAGTTGTTCAAATTACGCTCCTCACTTCTACTATTTCTGTTTAACTGGTCATCTATCCAAGACTACCAAATATTGTAAAGTGTATTTTAGCGCCACGGCAATGACTGGCGATGGCATCTGTGAGACAGCAACAACGACAGACCGTCCCCAGTGACTATTCCCCCATGGTGGTGAGGCACTGGAGCAGGTTGCCCAGAGAAGTTGTGGATGCCCCATCCCTGGAAGTGTTCAAGGCCAGGTTGGATGAGGCTTTGGACAACCTAGTGTAGTGGAGGATTTCTCTGCCCATGGCAGGGGGATTGGAACTAGATGATCTTTAAGGTCCCTTCCAACCCTGACCATTCTACGATTCTATGATTCTAATAAAGCCCCACTTACAATCTGTGCTCCTCCCGTGTTTTCTCAAGGCATCATGAATCTAATACTCAACCACCGTAAATCACTGTAGCTCCACAACGATCACCAATTTAAACCAGATGAGGATTGGTCAATGAGTCTTTAACGACAGCTGGTTTATCACTATTGTTATTACGCAACTGTTACACAGAAACAACGTAGGAAGAAAATATTTAGAAAGCCAACTGATGTAGAAAAACATAAATAATATCAAATAAAAGACTGTAACATGGAAAAAGCCCAAGAATCTAATCTAGTGCCCAGGTACGCTGCTTCTGCAGCATGGCACCTGGGAAGCTGGAGGGCTCTGCAGGGAACAGAGACTGTATATTGTCATTGTATGGGAGGACCCACTATCATTGATCTGAACAAATGAAAAGGTCTGGAAACATCACACGCAGATGGGGGGAAATCTCAGTTACCTCTTCCACAGAAGACCTCACAGTCAGCACAACCAACACAGATCCTACACTGAGTATGGGAAACAGGATTTAGGGAATCCGCACAGCCTTGGGATGCAAACTTAAAATAACAAAGACATCAAACATTTCCATATAATATCTAAGGATATTTTTCTGTCCTGCTTCTCCCACTTTCCAACCAGGATTCGGTTCCTTGTTAAGTATTTCTGAAGGTAAAAACTGATCCCTCTTCCTAGCAGAACTGAAAAGCAGAAGTGAGAAGGTGAGCCTGAGCGTGAGCACGTGGCACGAGGAGCCTCTGCGGTATGGGAGCTCCGGTGGTAACAGGCTTGCTCTGCACCCGGGCATTTCTTTGTATGATGTGGTTTTATTTTTCCTAACAGATATTGCTAGATTTACACACCAGCAGCTCATATACTGTCATAATTGCTACACGGAGGGATTGGTGCACTTCCTATCACGTACATCCATTGCGCTATGCAAACGGTTTCTATCTCCCATTTGTCAGATTGAACATTTGTAGGTGTGTATTAAGTTTTGAGGCAACTAACTGTTCACTAGTAACATATGTCCATCTTTGAAAAGACACCTTTTTTTTTTTCCCCAAAGATCTTCCAACTGGTTCACTATGTATTTAAATAAGAAATAGAAATATGACAACGTAACTAGAGAGTATGAATTCAATTTCACTCTGGTAATTGTGTTCCTTACGTTTTTAAAAAATGGGCAGGGCTCAAAGACAAGTCTTTCAAAAAAGCGTTACAAACCTGCAGGGGCTTATAGATAAAATCACATGTACAATTTCACGTTAAGTAATAAAGAGTTAATGGTAATTCAAAAAAGCACATGACTTTAGTAATTGCTGAATCATTTTTTTTAATTCAGCACTTACATTTATAATGGTAGATTTTTTAATTTCACAGAAGCTTTGCTTATTATTAAACATTTCCGAGAAGATTTACAGCCATAAATCGTGGATTTTTCTCTATATAGCAATTCTATTGTTATGATTTAACCTAAAGAATACTAAATTAAAATTGATTTACTAAATAGGTTAAGGATAGCATACTTATTCAAGATTTCAACCCTATTTCATGCTTAGACAGGCAGATCTTAATTATACACAAAAGAATACAAATGTTATTAGCATGATAATAATTATTTAGAAGTCGTCCTCTTTAAAAAAAAATTAAAGCAGTATTGTCATTCGTGCAGCCACATTTTTCACGAGAATGACAGCTACGCTAGTCATAGATATGTTCAAAGAACATATACAATATTCAAAGCTGTGCAGCCGACATGTTATCAGGATAAGCTAGAGTAGGTACTGCCAGAAACGCACTGCACACTAATCATTATGTCCTACCCATGGTACTACATGCAAATACAATCCTTTGTGACATTTTGTCAAATATTTTGAGGTTTCTATACTTATCGTTTTTCCCTTTGCACTCATTAACATACAGCCACCCAGAAACTGGAGTCGCGAATTGTTTGTACTTCAGTTCTTCCCAAGGATAACACCATGACAAATTAATGAAAGGGAAATTAAAGATTTAAGTATTTCGAAGTCTAACAGAGGAGTCGAAGGGCAGCAAAATTGAAGTTCGCATTTGCAGCCAGCTTTCTTCGTGACTGATGGAGAAAAGGCAGTGTTTCAGTCTGTATCTGTGCTCTGAAAGATGTAAACATTTCATGTAGCACCCAGCACATGACATACTCGATAAATCAATTTATAGGTCCTGCATTTTCCTACCCTACACTGCAGGTCAATACTCACTGTCAATGAGCCCATATTCTATCAGATTGAGAAAATGTAAAAATGGTTCAGGACTAAGCAGTTGGCTACCGTACAAGCAATGCATTTCTCAACATTGATTTGCCAGAAGTGTTTCTGTTGTCTTGTTGCTCTAGGCTGGCATTTTTAATTATTTCTGAGACAAATGGATCATTCATACACAGAAAATCTGTAGGGCTTCTTGTCAAATTAATAAAATAATAATGAAAGTAGTCATTTTGGACTGCAAACTGTCAAAATACCTGAAAAGCTCTTCAGCAATCTACATGCTTAAGCAAGCTAAAATGTTTTTCTGTGTTATTTTAAATCCTAAGTACTATGACATAAAATAGATTGTATAGTGTCCATTGTATACAATGACACCTACTGTGACAAAACCGAGTATGTTTAATGACCTTTTTAAATCTTATACTTAGAGTCTATAAAAGCATTGTAATTCAGTTGTAAAACACACTTTAATAATCAAAATGCAGCTGTTAAAATAGCATTGCTCATAATTCTAACTTGAGGCAATTTTTTTGTTTTTAATGCAGAAGAGCAGACCACAGTTTAAAATTCCTATGAGGTCACTATTGGCCATTACAGTGGTTTTTTGCAACTTAATAATAGATGTTTTAAAGTTTAAGTGCAGCCTCAGGCACTCATAAGCATTTATTACAAATCGCTGGTTGCCTCCCTTATGCAGAGAGGAATAACATTTACATACAGTAGCACAGATTAATAAGATAAAAAATTTGAAAAAGCCGTCAGTCAGGGAGTGAAACTGGTGCTAATAAAGCCCACTATATTCTTCGGAAATATCAAGCCGTCTGTTCCAATATTTTGCCATTCCCCATGAGGTATACAAATCCAAATCAGATAAGACTCAAGCAATGCCAAAGACATGCTGCTCTGCTCTCCAGTGGCATCCAGCTGAATCTTTTATTTATCTTCAGAGCAATTGTACATTCTCGGATACTAAAGACGGAAATAAACCCAACATTCCTCATCTGAAAGTTTCATAAACCGGGGCCCGCTTCTCCCTTGTTTGCCAAGCCATGATGAGCGAGCACGCCGGCGCGCAACGCGCGCGCTGTAGTGAGTACACAACAGCAGGCGCGGGGCCGCGCGCGGACAGGCTGCGAAAAGCACCACGTCTCGCCGTCCTTCAACACGGGGCTCGCACGAAACAGAACACGGAGGAAATCGAAATTGCTTAAGCAAAGGAAATCCAAGCAGCCTTACACTTCTCTGCTTTATGTTAGCGAGACAGCTCAAAGCCAGGCTGCCAAAGGCATTAGGCGAGGGAAGGCGCAGTCCTTGTAAAACAGCACACACAATGTGGCATTATGATTAAACTGCAAAGGTACTTGTTAGAACAAATCACTTTGTAAATCAAATAAACTACAGCATAAAAAAAGAACATAAAATCATTTCTGCACCCTTGTAATGCCAATAATTTTAAAAGGACGGCATTAAGAACAGGAAGTCAGGAGGAGACCCATCAGTAATTTTTAGGAAGATTTCTCCCAAAGATAAAGCACGTTTATTTGCACAGGTATTGGTACAACTCTCCCCCTGAGCAGGGTTGCGAATTGAAGACAAAAAAGAGATACGGTTTCCTTCTCATTTTTCTTCAAGAGCACTGTCATATTAACATTGAATAATTACTAAAAATTGTAATACACTGGTGTAATATTACCTTTTGCCAAATTGCATTAATCAAAAAGTGAGCCCACTGCAATCAAGTAATTAAGTGTAAAAAAATTCGGTGTATTTGCATAGCGTGTCTTCGCAGGATTGTTTGCTGTACTGCAGTGGCTTTAATTCCTGGATTTTTTTTTGGTTTGGTTTGGTTTAGTTGCAGAGATGCCAAGCAAAAAGGTGAGCAAATGGGAGTAAAGCAGCCCATGCATAGTGGTGAAAGAAAAGTGCCCAAGACCGGACGAGCAGTGACAGCCACCTCGCCTCCTCTGTGTGCACAATAAAATAAATCCTGCTTGACCTCCTCAGGAAACCAGACTATTGTTCACCAGGAGAAGTAGTAAACACGGCTGCTTAATTACACACAAGCAAGCACTCCGGTACGTGGGGCTTACGATACAAAAATAAGGAGTTTCTTGTTCTAGTGGGTTTCTTTCCAGGGAAAAAAAAAAAAAATGTATACATAGTAAAGATCATTTCAGGTATATATTAAACTGGGTAAAGTCAGAAAGAGCTCCTTTGTATAACGTCACAAAGCAACCTTTAATGCTGACAGCGTAAATGCACACACAATTATTTTTGTAGTCTTTTGTCTCCCAAGTTTATTTTAGAGGTCAGCAAAGGTTTCTTTCCCAGATCAGCACCTAAACTTGTAGAATCACCGTGCCAAAAAATTACTAATTGGGAAGACAAATTTTATTAAAAGAAGGGGGATTGTTGCTGGCGTTTGTTTTGTTTGTTTGTCGGAACGGCGTCTGCAAAGCGTGGCTTCTTCCACCAGCCTCTCCTAGGCTGGCTGTGAACAGTGCCCATTTTGAGATTAGGAGATTAGGTTATTCATCACTTGAGATGCTCCCTGCTGTGCTGCTACTATCAGAGCGCAGCCAAATCAAAACATCTCTGGAAGGCATTTCAGAATAATTGAATGCATCATAATTTCCCTATTAATACATATCTCATATTACAGATTATGCATGAAATGTTCACATTATCTGTTACTTTTTGTTAACGTCTTGCTCCTTGCCAGTAAATTTAATACACAGAGTGAATCAGCATGCCATGATGAAGGGATAGGTTACTGATAGCCATTTTTTCAGGATTCAGTAGAAAATTAAAGTAAATCGATCATTTTATAGCCCCACTGGAATGTCTACAAGGGCATGTTGCTAAGCAAATGGTAATTTAAATGTACTGTGTAATTTTTCTAAGCAATTTACTGAAAGCAGATTTTATTTCTCACTTACTTAATATCAGATGCTCTTTATCTGTTAGTGCATGATGTATCAGTTATAGAAAAATTATTAATCTATGGTTTAATCAAATGGCAAATATACAGTGATTTGACAGCTAGTTGTATACATATTAGGATGTCTTAATTCACATGAATTACAGCAATATCACTTGCTATTATCTTAACAGACACGAGATGATTAAATTACATACATAAAAAACACAGTAAGTTCCAGGTAAGTCAGCATAAATCCTAAAGAAATAGTAACCCAGCTGTCTATTATATTTCACAAAAAACAGTAATACTTGTCATTTACATTTTATTTTATTTTTTGCATGAATAGATCTACTCTTTCAAAAGTTATCTAGCAAGTGAAAATACAGCACCCGTTACGGCACCTATAGAATTCACGAGAATTCAAAAGGAAATTGTGAAAGAAAAAATTGGGATGGGATTAAAAAAATGTCATGAATGTTTCAAGGCGATTAATTACCAGCTGGATGGGAGCTGAGCCGAATTTATACATTCAGTGCGTATATACTGCTTTTAACAAAGAATATTTAACATATACCTCAGGTAACTCCAAGCCCTTATTTAAGCAAAATACCAGTTGGCTTTCAGTGCAAATTTTGCCTCAAAGGCAGAAGGATCAGATTCATCAGAGTATTTTAACTTTAAGGATGATTCCAAGTATGTGACTAGTTTAAAAAGCAAATAAGGCCACAGAAAATAATCTTCCTCCTTCCCTCCCTGCCCCTGCTCTGAAATGTGCGTGATGACAGCCTTCATTTTTATGAAATACAAAGAAGTCTCCATTTATCCTTCAGATTCCTTAGAATGAACGTAGGGTCCTCCTACTGCTGATGCACAAAATGTATTATTGTCATTAATGAAAAAGTTAATGGGCCATTTTCTTATATATCAATTTACATTTTACAATTTGAGTATACAAATGATATGTACAGCAGAGAGCTGATTATTTTTGCTCAAGGAAATAGTTTTAATGTGTTTTATGGACATCAAATGTTGTGAATAATGATGCATCCACAGAATGCAAATAGGATGACAGTTCTTGTGCTGTGATCAACAGTCCTTGGATAAAAGGTCTGCAGTGACAATAATATTCTGTGGAGGGTCTGAACAGTAAAAAACGGGAAACAAGAGGATACCATGATGTTCCAAATGTACATCAGGAGATAGATTTGAAATCGTCACTAACATCGTTATTTCACAAGCACAGTGTAATGGCAATTTACAAGTGAAATATACTCTGAAATCCCATCTTATAGACTGGTGTTTCGCAGCAAATGGATCGTCTAGCCTTTTTTAATAGCTTTTTCTCAGGTTGAAACTTTTGTTTTTAACCAAATATGCTTATCTAGTGCATGCCCTGTGTTACATGAGGCCAGCAAAAATTTATTAGTAGCATCTCCCAGATCTATTAGACTGTTAATCTCACAAGACAGCCTGTGCAGGTAGCAGTGACCACACCGCATCTCTCCACGCCACGGCACTTCGAGTGGGGTGCTGTCCCTCAAAAGCTTCAGAGTGACCCCAGTACCATCCCTGAAAAAGGCTGCTTGTCCTCCAAGAATTATTTCACTAATTCCCAACAGGAGGTCCCAAAGGGGACCGGGTGCATGCGTAGCATTTAAGTGGTCACTACTTTGAGGACCTAAAATCCCACGGATTCAAACGCCGGCAGTTCTGCCGAGTAGAGGAAAGATTTAGAGCAGCTCTGCCTAGCAGGAGAGCTGAAGTGCACCCCAGTCATGCATACCACAGTTCTCTACCGCACTCACGAGGAAAATTTCATACAATATATTTGGAATATATTTGAAAAAGAAGGTACAAGATACATGATCAGACAGAACTAAAGTGTTAAAGTGTTTCCTTTCGCAGCACTGTACTAATTTTCACCAGGATATGTCTGCAGATTGTTACCAGACCTGCAAACTGTTTTCTAGAGTTCCTCACTATGACTGCAAAAGGAGGTACAATTATTGCAGTTTTTAAATTACTGCTTACGCGAGAGCAATCCATGTTAAGATGCAACACAGGATTTTTATTTCTTTATCCCCCAAATCCAGTGCTGATAAACAAACTATGCTGTGCCAGCACTCCTCAGGTAGTTTCAGATTTCAAGATATACTACAGTTACAGTGGCCTGTGTAAATCAATCTTAACCCACAGTATTAGAAACAGAGTTACCCAAAAGAGATTCAGTTCATAAAGGGGAGGGGGGAAGTAAGAACAGATGTTGTGGTGTGGTTCACCTCTGCTACATGTGCTGTGTGCAGTGCCCCATAACTACTGGCTATGGCAACTGCAAAAGAAAAAGAGTATCAGGCTCACAGAGATTTTTTAAAAGGAATTTTTAAAAAGTAGAAAGCATAACAGGTCTGCAAGCGTAGCTAAAGCAGCACGATGCTCCTCTGAAAGCTCAAATGGTGCCAAAAGACAACTATACGCCACATTCTAAAAACTAAACAACATTCTGCATAAAAAGCCTGCCAAAATACTTTCCCTGAACTACTGGATGTTGCACCTGAGCACCGTTATAAGGAAAGAAAATATAGAGTTATCGGATGTTTACTGCTGCGTGCCCGAATTAAAATCAAGGTAATAACTAGAGATGTACTTGAGCTGAAATACTGTGTATAGATATAGATACAGATACATGAATTGGGTTTGGGAAACCTCCAGGAAACTGCAGTGGGCAACTTCAAATTCATCTTCTCCATTTTCCAAAATTCAGGTTGACGACATGTAGAGACTCCAGAGCTCTGCCTAGAAATCAGAATCGTGAACGAATTTAAGTTGATGGCATTGAACTGATAAAAACTGGAATGGCAGATTCAGGACCTTGCTCTCTAGTACCACCTGAGGTTTCTTCTCAGAAAAGAAACAGGACTGATGTTCCTTTAGGCATATCCCAGCTACCCCTCACGCTGGAACGAGCGTGCAGAGTTCACGGGTGGCACTTTCAGTTTGCATTCATGTAGGCAGGAGGACAGCAAAGCCTGTTGGCCATCTTTCATGCTCTCTTTGCAACCAAAAATTGGGTAGTGCACATTTGTCACTACTGATCCTTGGTCTCAGGAGACCAACACTGGCTATTCCACGTTTGCAATGGCGTAATTCAGATGAAGACTACCCAGTCACATCAACAAAACCCCCATTTTTTTAGGCCAGCACTGGGGAATCTAACTAAGCATGAAGCAAACCATCAGTGTTTTGGATACCATGGAATCTCTTCACAAATACTCAGTTTCTCATGTTAACCATTATGCTAAATCTCTATAGTGTTTTAACAGCTTTACACACAAAACACTATCCTGGAAGCGTTTTAACTATACTTACAGCTGATCATCTCCACAAAGCCAATATTACATGAAGTGACAATTCAGAGCCACCACTCTGTTCCTTTAATTAGCATATCTAATTCCTTCCAATCTCCTTCCAAGAAAACAAAGCTTCTGACCAGAGGTGAAGGGCTCATCTGTACAGCACTAACAACCTGGAGTAAGGGCCACCAAAAAAAAAAGAGGACAGTTGTCTGCTTTGAGCTCAAGATGTTTGTTGTAACACATCTGTGCTGATCCCATCTCCAGTTTAAGAGTGAGACACTGAGAGTTAGAGCCTCCCACGTGAAAAGCATACGCAGATTTCACTCCACTGGCAGAGATCTCATCAGGGTTGCTCTGTGTGCAGCACTAACACGGTGCAGCCAGGGCAGGGAGAACAAAACATGCATTTTAGAGTCGCAGGAAAAATACAGAGAAGAAAAGTAACATCCCCCCAAAGTAATCCAAGTTAATAAAACAAAAACATAATTCTCCTAAATATGACAGGCGCAATCTTCTTTTTTTTTTCTGTTAAGTTAGCAATCCATCCTGGAAAATATAACAAATATCCTGCTGCACATTGATGCATTCTGTAACAATACAGAACCTTCCACCAGCAAAACCACTTGGAATTTGTAATCAAGAATAAGATTTACTGTATTTTAGGATATGTACATTAAAATGCAATTTCTCTGAATAATACTAATAATTCTCTTTTTTATCATTCCATATCAAACTGTAACCTAACTGTGTGAAGGAAGCTGAAAAAAAACAAGAAAACTTGATAAACAGCTTCCTCCAAACAGAAGAGTTTTCTGGCTTTAACTTCCAACTGATAGCTAATATTGATCAAATTCTACTCCCGATCACCAAAACATACACCTCATTGATCATAAATAGAGGGGTATGTAGACATTCCATATGGACATATTTCCTCTAACTACATTAGGTATTAAGAGGATGTTTGCTTTTAAGCATATGGTGAAGTGTTTTGATGAACAAGGATAAATACTGATTCGCCTATGTCAAAATGAATCTCTAAATGTTTTTTTGGACTGCACGTCACCTTTATGTTTATAAAAATACACACAGTACATTTATTTTCAGTTACTTGTTTCTAGTTGCTTACTATTAACTTCCTAAACAAGAGCACAGCGTGTTTGATAACACAGAAAAAACACTGCTGTAGACTAAAACTAATAAAGACAGTGTCAGCCTAAATAAAAGGAAGCATTTTGTGTAACTTTTTTTGGTACAAAAAATTCTTTTGAACACAACCTTTCTAACACTCCAAACATGTTCAGTTGCGAGGTGGAAAGATGGGATTCAAATTCCTGAAGATAAACTTGTTATTTAAAAAAGCAAGGACAAAAGAGCATGGGACCGGCAGGCTTTGATTGGCATCGCTGTTCTAGGAGCTGATTACTAGACGTGAGCAACGAGAGTCGGCCGGATACGTACCCGTCCGCCAAAACTCCAGGCTGATTTGCTGACAAGCTGAGAAGTCCGTGGCAACACCACAGCGTCCTGCAGTTCCTGTGCTCTAACATTCAGGATAAATTTCTTGAAGCTTTACGTCTGACAAGGCAATGTGCGAGGTGTACCAACAGATCAGTTCTGGTTTGCTGACGTCCAGCCCAACGCCTAATCCCCTGTAACCCGCCTCCTCCTTGGCAGTCCGCTCAGGCAAAGGTTTGCCAAGGGAGGTGACTGCAAACTGGCAGCTTTTCCTTGGGCACTCTAACCAATCTCACCGGAGGAGCTGGTTCATCACCGTTGCTTGTTACGAAGCCTTAAGAGATGCGCTTCCCTAGAGTGGCACTAGTTTGTACAGACACCCTGCTTAATCTCCCCAGTTGTAGAAGAGGAGTAGTAAATTTTGAACAATGTATTTACTTAATTATGCCACTGGGTATCGTTTTCACATTTTGCTTTTTGTGGAAATCATCTACTTCATTTTAAAGGTGTAAAAATGGAACCTCGTGAAGGTTAAACGGCTTGTCAAGAATTACTGTAATCCTGATTCTGACACTAACTAGCTGTGCCAATTTGGATTTGTCACTTCACTTCTCCAAGCCGCTCCTTCCCCGTTTGCAATGTCACTTCCAAACTTTATTTAGTGGCAAAGTGCTAATGTAAGTGCAAAGTACTACTAATCCTGTGTGCGGCAGACACTGGGATGTAATTCAAGATCTTCTGGCTCGCAGTCCTGTGCTTAACTCTGTAGATCTTGAGATTGCTGAGGACTGTCTCCCTTCTTTCCATTTTCTAACATGTGCCACTTCAGACAAAGGTTTGGGGGGTTCTATCATGAACTTCGTTAGGAAAAATATTTCTGCCAATTTTAAAAGACTTTTACTTCTGGATACTCACTGAAAAAAATGCAACTTTGTAACTGAGAAATAGAACATTAAAATATTTTGGTCAATCCTGTTCATTAGTATTCTGCATAATTAGCAGGAGGAGTACATAAATACAGACAGAAAGACAGAGAAAACCAAAATGGGAATTAAAGGCTGTTGTTTTAATTGGGCTGAGAGAGAAAGAAGTAGGAAGATATGACCTGCAGCTCTGCTGTTTATTAAAGTTATTGTCTCCCTGCCTTAGGTGAAAATTACAGTGCAACCTCTTTGCAGATGTTCACGTTTCCAGCCATCTTGCAGGCAGCCACATTGATCCTTAAGCACTGAACAAATCAGGACGCCGAGATCCAGCCAGAACCCAGAACTCATTTGTTCCACACGGGGTTATTGCGTTTTTTGATAATAAGTATTAATTGGGTTGTAAACTTCTGTCTCGTGTTTTCCTCCTGACCTCCCAGTAAACAAATTCACATGTGGCACGCATGTGGTACGGACTACTACTGCAAAAATCTGGAAAACAGTTTCTGTGTGTATTTCCCAAATAATCAGCTGATTTGGGACTGTGAACTTGCACAAGGAAACACAGGTATCAATGAGATTTAGCAATAACAATCCTCTGAACAAGATCAGCAGTCAAGCAAGGACCAGGCACTTCCATTCCTCTGCACAGCTCAGATCTCTCAAATCTGTTCTCCAGACCAGATATATTTTGCAATGTCAGAAGTACATACAAGCCGGTGGGGAAGATGACCAGCCTGGCTGAACAGAGAGCTTTGGCTGGATCTCAGGGGGAAGAAAAAAAGAGATTTTCTGACCTTTGGAAGAAGGGGCAGGCCACTCAGGAGAGCTACAAGAATATCCTGAGGTTTTGCAGGGAGAGAATTAGAAGGGTCAAAGCCCAACTAGAACTTGACCTGGCTACTGCTGTATAAGACAATAAAAAATGCTTCTATAAATACATTAGCAACAAAAGGAGGGCTGAGGAGAATCTCCGTCCTTTACTGGATGTGGGGACAGTGTCACAGATAGTGACAAAGGATGAGGAAAAGGCTGAAGTACTTGATGCTTTTTTTGCCTTTCTTTAATAGCAAGACCAGTTGTTTACCAGGTACCCAGCCCCCTGAGCTGGAAAACAGGGATGGGGAGCAGAATGAAGCCCCCATAATCCAAGGGGAAATGGTTAGCAACCTGCTACACTACTTGGACACACATGAGTCTATGGGGCTGGATGGAATCCACCCAATGGTACTGAGGGAGCTGGCAGAAGTGCTCACCAAGCCTCTTTCAATCACTGATCAGCAATCCTGGCTAACCGGGGAGGTCCCGTTTGACTGGAAGCTAGCAAACGTGATGCCCATCTACAAGAAAGGCCAGAAGGAAGATCTGGGGAACTACAGGCCTGTCAGTCTGACCTTGGTGCAGGGGAAGGTTATGGAGCAGATCATCTTGAATGCCATCACATGGCACGTACAGGGCAACCAGGTGATCAGGCCTTGTCATCATGGGTTTATGAAAGGCAGGTCCTTAAGGAGAAACCTTATCATTCTCTACAACTACCTGAAAGGAGGTTGTAGCGAGGTGGGGGTCGGTCTCTTCTCCCAAGTAACAAGCAATAGGACAAGAGGAAAGGGCCACGAGTTGCGCCAGGGAAGGTTTAGGTCAGATATTAGGAAAAATTTCTTCACTGAAAGGGTTGCCAAGCACTGGAACAGGCTGCCCAGGGAAGTGGTGGAGTCACCATCCCTCCCTGGAGGTATTTAAAAGATGTGTAGATGTGGCACTCGGGGACATGGTTTAGTGGTGGACTTGGCAGTGTTAGGTTAATGGTTGGACTTGATCTTAAAGGTCCCTTCCAACCTAAATGATTCTATGAGTCTAAGTACTGATAACATCATTTGCTGTGTCTTCTTCAGAAAGCACCTACATCAGATCCGGCTTCTTCAGTCAATCGGCAAGCGACCTTCCCCTGCTCTGGGAACACTGCAAACATTCGCCCATTTGCAGCAGTGTCAACTGTAAGTCTAGTTGTGACAACAATCAATTTGAGGTCTGCCAGAGCATGTTTAATTACAGATAGCACTATTTATACATTGAACGTATCTGATTAAAAAAAGCGTCTGATGAGGACTGATTTCCCATGCTCTCATTATGAATGGTTACAACTGGACAAGAAACACATGATCCAGCACAGTCTGACTTTTATCAGAAGTTCATTTGATTCTCCTTGCTTGAAGCCTGTATCTTTTTCGAGCATTAGTTTCTTTGTATTTAGCGTGGAAGGTACCTACACGCTTTGGCACAGGGCTATGAAAAGACAAGCTCCTACAAAGGAGACCAAAAAATTCTTTACGGCTTACAACTGTCATTTTTTTTCCTTGCCCTTTAGCAGGTAGTTTAACAGAAGAAGAAACAGAACAAAGAAGCAACCATCAATTTGTTATTGGCCATCAGAGCCACGATTTGTTTCTTTAGTTAAGCAGCCAGTATTGATTTCTAGGTCAAAGTCACGTTGCATAATTCTACCAGTTTCGGTACAGAAACAAGAGAGGGAATTTGACCCACCATTTTGTCCTGAAAAAGACAGTACGCCGCGTTACAAATCCACACGACTTCCTACACCGTAGTGAGTTTAATACAGTCCTGCTCAGGGAGTTCAGACATGCTGAAGCAATTCATGGGGTAGATCTGCAGCTTGCTTAAATAGCTGTGGTTCCCAGGGGCTTAGTGAAACTATGACCAATTTACACAGCAGAGGATATGGCTCATTGTGTGCAACAGAAAAGGGCTCTGCCCTGGCTCTGTGCAAGCCAGTACAGGCAGGATCACTGGAGTGGGCTTGAGAAGTGGGCTTTGGGTCTTTGGGGGATGCTGAGGCTCACACAGGAAAGGTTAGAACCAGCCACTTTCTTGTTTGTTTAACTCCACCAGCTTCCTTATACAAAATTCTATTTACTCTGCTGCTCTTCTGTGGCAAGAAGAGTAAATATTAGCTTAATGTAGAGAATCTAAGTAACACTGAATGGGGAAAAAAAAAAAAAGTAGCAGGAGAGAAGGTAATAAAATGTTCCTTTAACTCAGATTAAGTGCTTTAATTTGATTATCAATAATTTTTGCTTATTGTGCAGTCGCATCTAGAAGTTCCAAGCAGGAATAGGGCTAGTATTAGGCATTAAACAATCTTCCTCATGAGAGAAAAACAAAATATGGGATGATAGCATTAATACTATGCCATTTTTACAGATGCTTGCTCATTCTTAGCCCAGGCACGGCCAGACTGCATGCCTTTCCTACTGCCCCCCCAAACAGCCACGGCAGAGCTGGAAACCCACCTCGAACCCCCTGACCTGGTGCCTTTCCACACATGGGCATTTATGGCCACGGTCAGCATTCCTGCTCCTATTTTGAGCGCTCCCTTCAGTGGTACCAGCTCACGGTGCCTGAGCGCCGTGTTGCAAAGCACACGAGCTGTCACTCAGGTATGCAGGCGAGGAAGTTACATCTCCAGTTTGTTTGTGGGGAACGGGCACGCAGCCAGTTCTCCACGGAGAGAGTCACTTATCTTCTGTGACTGATGCAAAGGGAGAAGAGCAGGGCTGGAGTGGTTTGGGGTTTTTTTTAAGGTGAACTGAATAGTTGAACCAATAAACCAGGGAGACTGGTTTCCAAAGCACTGCCCATTGCCATGACCTTTCTCTCTTGTGAGTTAATAATTTTTAGTTTTCCACTGGCGGCCACCAAGATTATTACAGACTAATCGTTTACAGAGGTGGATTAGAGACAGAAGATTTCTTCAAGATACAGAAAAGAAAAACAAAAACGTGGGGAAAACTGAAGTGACAGGTTAGTATCCTATCAGGAAGCAAGGTGGGATAATTAATCGTGATGTAATAAAATGAAACCTGTGCCAGAAGTGATAAGGCAGAACTGAACAAAAAGCAAAGAAACAACGTATTTTTCCTTATATTGAGATTCAATGGGCCAAACTCAGCTACTGAATACGCAGATGAAAGCGTCAGGAACTTCAATGGATTTGCACGTGCTTAAACCACTTTCAGCGGTTTGATCTATTCCCAGTACCTTACAGAAACAGAGGAGTCAGTTCAGCAGTGCTCAGAACCAGCATGACTTCTGCCCATCTTAAACAATAGAGAAAAAACGATGCTTTTAATTTAGAAGTAATGCTGGAGTCACTTGTCATTCAAATCTGCAATCGTAAACCACTTTCTAAGGCTTTTTTTTTTTTCTTTTTGTTCAGAAACCTGCCATTTTTACATTTTATACTCTTCATTCCAGGAATATCTGCCAATCATTTTGATCCTGCCAGCTCTCCTTTATTAATTGATTAACTACTGGAATAATCTACCAGTATTTAACAGACTTCTATCCCTAAATAATTACTCTGAAAAATAAATATATTTAACTGTTTCAGCTGAAACCAGAAATTCACATGCATAGCCCACAAAAACGCGGGTTTCTGTAAATACTGCCAAGTGCCGCTGAATACAATATTCCCAGGAATTTGCATTTTTTTGTTATTTTGTATTCTATTACAGAATTTATGGAATGCATCATATATGTTACATTGAATGTGTTAGGTGAAGAAAGCTACAGAACTTGAAACAATAAATCTGATCTTAGAGTTTAGTGCAATTTAGATGTCTGTGTTCAAGAATAACAACCACAAGAATGTTCGGCAGACCTTCACAAGCCCCATGTCCCACGCCTTGTCTCCCCTGATGCTATTTCCATAAAAACAGTTCTCTCACTGGCATATACCATACACTTCCCTTGTAACTCATTATTCACTAGGTCTCCCTGAGCCCAAATGTTGTGTGGGGCTGAATCTGACTGTGTTTAACCTGTGCTGACGAGTTGAGAGCAAAGAAAAGAACTGTGATTTCTTCATGGACACATGGAACAGCCCAGGTTGGAAGGGATCATCTAGTTCAACCTTTCTTGCATTCAGAAACACTGCTGTAATTCACCTCTAAAGTAACAACCTTTACCAAGGGGAGTGAGGGGGAAGAAAAACAAGAGAGGAAAAAAAATCTGGATTCAGTGCCCTCCTCAAACTGAGGCGGTTCAAAGCCACAGGGCAGTCTTGGCCACTGAAATGGAGGCGGTGACACCTTTCAGAAAAGAGTAAATATTCGTAGAAACATGAAGAGAACAATAAGGAACCTTCTTCTCTAGCCTGGCAATAAGGATGATGCTGAAGGAGAAAGAAGACTGTAGACCAGTTCCTCACCTCAGTCTGACATACACGTTTTATGCAATGCCTCTTAAAATGAGCAAGGCATTAATACTTCATCCTCTTTTTCTGAAAGCATATTCCTTCGTTTTCCTCAGATTTGCACCAACAAAAGTACACTGTAGTCTCAGCAAACGCTCACATTTTGACATTAAACCCCAAAGTAATGAAGTTTCCTGGGTTTTAAATAGGAGTTGAATGCAAGGGAATATTCTACAGAGCTGCATTATCAGCGTACACGTGGTCATGTTAAGTAGGAAGACCTAATGACAGAGGTCAGTCAAAGCACAGGGAGGTCAGGTGAACAACTATTTATTTAATGACTCGGAAATTACTGACTATTAATTTTACAGAACATCATCCCAATCCTCACTGATGTAAAAGCCAGACAAATATTCCAAACCCAGTTTGGGATTTACTTTTAAACCAGATTTATTCCAAGTTTCTTACAGCTCTGATGCTTACTTTGTAAGATAAAAGTTCACTTTAGATCCACATAAATCAAAATAACTAAGATCCTCTTAGGAAGAAAAATGTAGAATTTCTTAACACGTAGAACAATGTTTAAGCAGTACAGAGTAAGCAAATTCACACATGGGAACAGCTGAAGTCAAGTCTAAATATATACGCCTCATTTGAAAATGGTACTTTTAAAGGAGTTCAGTGGTTTCACAGACTAAAGAGGTAGCATGGGGAGTCTAAAGCACTCCAGGGATTTCAGATGGAATCCCACTGTGGTTTATCAAGTGGGGAATCATAACCTTAAAAGAAGTGAATTTCTAGGCCTTGACTTGCTGAGCAATGAGGTACCTCTTTGGATGAAGTGCCTCATGTAGGAACAGAAAAAAAGAAATTCCACATAGAGAACTCCAAGTAGTGCCGCAAGATTATTGCAAAGTCAAGGCAGGTCTGCAACTAGATCGGAGATCCATGTTCTCTCATAGCACCTCACGGAAAATAAGAATGCAGTGTCCTAAAAGCAATGAGAAATGTATGCTTCTTTATTACTCAAAGAACGCTACTACATGAGAAGCAATAAAATATAGTCAGCGTTGTAGCTGGAAAGAAAATTAGTGAAAACATAGATTTCAGATGTTTCGCTTGTTCTAGAAGAACACACTGTTAGTCCTCATGTACTAGTTCGGTATTCTAGTACTTACCTCTAGGAATGCATATTCTCATCTTATTTTACCTATAGTCCCATTTTACTGGAATGTATTTAGAAATGTTGCTCAACTAAAAGAATCAACTTTCCGCTTAATGGATATAGTTTGAAATATTATCAATGTTCATATAAAAACTATAATCAGATAAAGTGAGTCAACAAATATCATACGAGTTGTTAGAACGACCAGTTCCATGCCCCGTACACGCTGAGGATGGAGGGATGATGAACAGGGGTAAGAAGTGACTCACGTGGGACGCTCCCTTCAGACCAGAACCCCCACGAAGAGCCCCAGCGCTGTGCCAGGGCCGTGCCCGGCATGCAGGCAGCAACCATCCTCCAGTGCCTACGTGAAGCCACTGAAGAGGTGCTGAAGTTCCTCCTGTGAATTTTTTTGCTTATATGTTTATATTGCAGGGCAAAGTTGCAGCAATTTTAAAAGTAATCATTGCTGAATTCTCACGGCAAAACCTGCACAGATTACAGCCCTCTAGTCTTTATTATCAATTTTTCATCGCGGCATAACTGTCATCTGTGTTATACAGATAAAATATTTGTCCTATTCATGCCTTTATACAGCTTAACATATTCAACTGCGACTTACGGAAAAAAATATATTTGGAAAACAACAGTCCAGTAAACTAAGTTCACTTTAAAGTGGATTCTATCTAAATTTTCTACTAGCATTAATTATAATTTTCAGTGAAACTTTTCTTTTTTTAAGTAGTTTATAATTATATTTTATTTTTAATGAAAACCAGTAATGAAAAACATAAATAGTGTATCCTTTAATGATCAACAGACTGACTAATTCCACTAATGCTGAGTAGCATGTGCTGAAATGATGGATTATCTTAAAATATAATTTTACTAGCTCTGCTATGTAATTTGTTAAGCATTTAGTAATAAGTATGTCTAATAAAATATGAAAAAAATATTTAGAAAATGAACCATAATTTTAATATAATTTTAATTAATGGGAGTGCAATTGCAGTGGTTTAAATTACATTCCCAGTGGTAAAAAGCCTTTCAAACCTAATTTGTAAGCCAAGATGGTGGCTTTAATGACTGGCAGCAAAGTTTCTTCAACAGATTTCATGGGGCATGATCCAAAGATAATAGGTTTTCAGCCCAATGACAATCCAATTACAATGCCAATCAAAGCCAACTTCATGCACTCTAATTATCAGATTTAGCTGTCAGTTCAAATACAAACATAACACTTTTATTTAAATAAAAATTTAATTTAGAGAAAAAGAAGACTTCATGTGTGATTTATTGAGACTGCAAGAGCAATCTAACTTATTTCTCGAGTAATATAATAAAATCAGTCTTGTATTAAAAATGTGAAAACTTTTCATTCTCCTGTATGTGCTGTGCTGTATTATTCAGGAGTTAATTTAAGCAAAAAAGCATAACATAACATGGCAGCAGATATTTGCAGACTAGAAGTAGGTTAAATAGAGTAGCAAGGTTTCAAAGAGACAAAACTCCAAGTGAATAAATGACAAAACCTAATTAGTTTTTTACCAGTAATCAGGAGAAGCTATGTTAAGACCACAAGCCATTTATGTAGGTCTACAGCACACATAATCTATCGCAGCTCTGCTCCCTTCTCTGCCTGCTTCTGTGTGTAATGAGTGCGTAAACACACAGCTTTGTATTATACACGTGTGCTTATGTGTATATGTGCAGAAGAAATATGTAAGTTATAAAAAAAAAACACCAAAAAAATGCTATGTTAAAATAAATTTAATGTTCCAAATATAGGCATCTCCCAGCTGAAATAGCCCCATGGTACCTACCAACTGCAACCTTGCTGTTATTCTCTCTCTCGACCAAAAGTTATTATTTATTGATTAACATAATTATAAAGATCCCAATATAGGAAGGAAAAGCCGGTTCAGGACTCTGTGTGCTATAATACTTCACAGCACAATTATCAACTCAGGCTTTGTTGAAACAGAGGTAATTGTCCTATAACATATATAAAATCCCGTCTTCTCACAACTAAAAGAAACAGGGGAAAAGAATTACAAGAGGAGCAATTATTACACCCTTCTTTAAGAATGTGAACGAATTTCCACTTGCCATTTACTCCCCTCGTTGTATATCAGCTCCTAAATGTTTGGAAGTTTGTTGGCTACAGCTGGGACACCCAAGTGATCAGATTCTACAGGCTCTTACTTGCAGTGGATTCTAAATAAATACGTCCACTGCAGATAACAAAAGTGACAGAACCAAAAGATAACATTACGATAGGTGCAAATGCTAAGAACGGTAACACACTTATTGACGACCCAAATGTTTGAAATTAATTTCTATGGCTTTCACTACATCCAAACACTGAAACGGAATTAAAAATGTAATTGTTGGCACTTGCCTGTGCTCATCTTTTCTTTTAATCATTTACCTTACTTCTGCTATGACAGTGTTCTTTATCATAAAACTCCAGCCATGCCAGCCTCACCTTCTTGCTACTTTCCATCATCTAATTCCCAACACATCTCATTCCTCTCCTCTCTCTTTCAGATGTCCATTACATCATTCTTTGCTTCTGCAAGAGACTCAACCTCATGACCACTACGTAAGTTCAAACAAAAAGGATTTCAGGAAACAGAATAAATGGGAAGGAGAGGTACCACATTTATATATAATTCTGAGATGATCATCAGTCTGAAGATAGAGCTACCGGATCCTTGAACTCACCATCATTTCTCACGATTTGGGGGTTCTAAATAGCCATGTAGGCTTTGTATTCGAATCCATAATGACTTCAGAGTTCAGCCAACAAAGAAATATAAAATTAAACAGCAGAGCTAAGTTCAGTAGTGTTACATTTAAAACGCTCTCTGGAGATAATCATCCAAAGACAAGCAGCTTCCCCATTTGTTGGCCTCTTTTTTTCTCCTCTTTGGCAGTCATCTTACAGCCCCTCTATTTCTGAACACCTCTAACCAGAAAGTTTCTCCATGAGTTGGGACAGGAGGATCTCAAGACCAGCTTCTATCTCAGAAAAGTTAAGAAATTCCCAATTACATTTTGTCAAGGTCATGACGTTCCTCTGCTCCCTCCAGTGAAAGCTGGAAGTTAAGAACTCTACCATTTGCTGTAGCTGTTTCAACTTGCATCATGATTATTGCATGACTAAGATACTGCTTTCTATATTTTTATCTTTAGAATTTTTTAAGTTATGAAAAGGAAGGTAATGTTGATGTGTCTTGTACACACGGAACACTAAAAAAGAACAACGCAGAATATATAATACATGCTCTCAATAGGCTGGTCTGGGGCTAGCTTTAAGAGCCCCTAGATTTCGTTTGCACTACTTGCCAGATGTCATAGGAAAATTTCCTGGCTTAAATATCATGAGATCAAGAGCCATAATTTATCACCATCATTACTATTACTGTTTCATTAATACTACTATTTTTACTTTCTAACTCACTTGTGTATCAATAATTGGAAAGATAATTTTGAAAGCTTATTTAGTAATTTGACCATGCTTACACATCGTGAATTTAGGAAGTGCACTGCGAAATTTTAGAATTCCTTTACTGTTCAGGTTTGATCTGTGCTTGGGGGAAAATGCTCTGAAAATTATTTTGTTCAAACTGACCTGACAACAAAACATAAAACCTATGCCCTGGTTTGACTGGGACAGAGTTAGTTTTTCTTTTTAGCAGATAGAAGAGCTCTGTGTTTTGGATTTAGTACGGGATTTGTCGTCATCAGTAGGGACACTAGGATACGATCTAGATTGTAGAACCATTCTATGATTCTATGTCCATTGACATTAACGGGATCTATGGAACCTCACACTGAATGGTGAATCTAGCTCATAAATTTGTTTTATTGTTTAGTATCCAAAGTTTAAACAACGCCATTAACTGCTTTTTAGATCGGTAGCACTTAATATTGAGACAAATAAAAGCAAACTTTAAAAGTAATACGCAGATTATTTTGTTTGTATAAAATCTTCTGCACCATCTAAGACTTTTTTTTCCTGTCACATTACAGTAGAGATGAACATTTTGGAAACAACAGCTAGCCAGATCCTAGGAGCTATTAAAAATGTTTTCCAAGGTAAAGCATCATGCCAAGACACAATACTAACACTCAGCATGGAGTAAGATATAAGAAAACACAGCAAAACATGCCAGAAAATTATTGCGCTAACCTCTATTAATGGAAATATCTGAAGTGCGATGCTTTCCTCATACAGAATCCATACAAAGAATTTGAAGTTTGTTAGAATGATGAACCAGACTCTTACCCATGGATGTTTTATGCCATTCAAACAAAGCTAAGATATTTTATTTTCTGAAGACAGGTAAATGCTGATGAATTACTTCTATGTGCATTTCTTCAGAATTTTACCAGCTTGCACACAACAGCACAATTATAATTATTTTATGGTTGATACACGCTGTCATGACAGATGCAAAATGGAAAAACATATTTAACTAGTTAGCTCAGACTGTAGACTTGGATACACCCTTTTCAAGCAGACATAGTCACGCTTCGTCATCACTGCTTATTAAAAAATTGCCCCATTGTTTAATTAAATCTTCAAATCTACATATTTCTCCATATTCACAAGGACTACTTTGTGTGCTACACAGGATGCCATACTTATGAATTTACAGACTACCAACCTTTTCCTTCATTTTAAAAACAAGATTTGAGTTTTGAAAGCAATCTGATCTGTATTTCTAATTTGTTAATTCTTTGAGGATAATGACCTTTCACAGAGTAAGTTGACTTTTTATCAGCTTGACCTGGAGAAAAATGTGACACAGATTCATACTCATACACTCTTTTCGGATTTTGACGTGGATCCAACTCTGCCATCCTTATTCAGGACAGCAGATTGAGGTCTTCGGTGCAGATCTAGAGCCTACGGAAATCTGCAATAAGCAATTAAAAGATCTAGACAAGGGTGAATCCGGAAGATGGGGGAGGGCTTACTTCATTTCATTAAGATAATGCAGCGGGAAAGGTGAATAAGTGAAAGAGTGCATGTGCATGAGAGAAAGAGCTCAGCAAACATCCTTCTTAAATTAGATGGATCCTCAGTTTTGTGTCACCTTGCTTGCCCTTCAGGACAAGCAGAGAGACAAAGGAGGTAAGTGGGGTTTTTGTTGGTTTTTTTTTAAAAAAGTTTTTCTTTTAAGGATGCTCACAGCTAGTCAAGGAAGGTCATTTCTCAATAGCAGTGTTCTTTGAGATGAGTAGTGATCATATACGATCTAACTAGGACATACTCATGTCTCATCACTTGAGACTCGCAAATTTTCCTTTGCTTTTCCCCTCCACCTCCTGCTTGATATGGGACATGCAAGGAAAGATGCACTTACCGCTATTTCAGATATCACTCAATCACAAGGGATACGTATAGAAGGAGAGAGGAAAAGTTGATTGGGAACTGAAGGTATTTGTGGAGAAGGCAAGCAGGTCACTTACTAGTAGCCAGCATTCTTCAAGCTCCAGTTACTCCAACAACTAATACCCAGGAGGATTTCAAATTTTTTCATAGAAACAGACACTGCAGCATTGCTCTATCAAGTATTGCACGGGCTCCTGAAGCATCAGAGAAGGAGCAGCATTTGTGAATGCTCCTCATAGTTCCACAGAAGATACCTGAAAATCCAGTCTTTATCTAAACCTGCCACAATTTCTATCCAGACAATTTCCATTTTCAGGGAAAAATGCATCCCGTTTCTTGTTAGCTCCCACTAGTCCCAAAAATCAGAGTAATTTTGTTGACATTATCAGTGTTTTGACAGAGATCAATTTCATTCAAGTATATAATATTATTTTTAAAAAAATTGGCACTTGCCTAATTTAAAAAGATGAATATTGCTCTATTACACTGGACGTACAAGGTGCAAGAACCACAAGCAAATGGGATTAATGCTATTCATCTTGGACAAAGAAACACAGCAGGTCAAGCCTTTTTTTTTTTTTCCCCTGAATTGTTGTTTTACACTGGAATCTGTGTAAACAGGTTATAAGTTGTTACTTGGAGCCAAATGAAGTTTGAGACTTTTAAAACCAACTGGAGGTTTTGGCAGCCTTTCTTCCCTGGAACAGGATTTCAGATTGCACAGTTAAACCCTTTTGTTAACTCAGAGAGTTGGGCTACTTGTGCTTCAGGTTGAAATCTCTCGTGTTGTGAAGCCAAAACAAGATGATGGAAATGTAAACATCTTTCTTACTGTACGCTTGTTCCTTCAGCAAAACAGAGCTTTAGCCTTAGCAAGCCATGGCAGTATAACACATTGTAAAAATAGTAACAATAGCAAAAATTATTAAACATTTATCTCTCCCATGAGTGAACATCTGGCACGTATCAAAACGCTGCCTTGGGGATTTAGCACCAGAACCTTTAAGGTTTTATGCGACGATGCCTGGAGAGGGCAATAATAGAGCATATTCCACATAGGTTTTTTAATCACTGGCCTCTTGAAAATATCAAGAGCAGAAGTTGAACCACATATCACTTTATAAATGAAATGTTAGCATTCTCATTTGTGACACAGGAAAAAATATCAACTGCATTTTTAATTAACTAAGAAGAAATTTAAAATAAACAGTGGGGGGAAAAAATCACACAAAATACCATATTGCAGATAGCAAACAGATGTGATAGAGGTTCTCTTTTTAGATCTTACATGAAGGAGGCTTTGCTAAAGGGAAGGACTTTTCTGATCTAGAAAATTTTCCGATGGTTTTCAGCTCACTACCTCTACAAAGCTTGTTCTCTCTTTCACCTAAGTCATAGGAAAGTTGCAGGAAGCGACTAAGAGAAGCCGGTCCACTATCATGTCCCTACGAGACAGGTGGACACGCACGTGTGCACACACACGCAGTCACCGCGTGGCAGCTCCAAGCCCAACCACAGATGCTCAAAGATTAGAAGTCCTTACAGCCTCAATGCAACAAAAAGACTAAGAGCTGCGACCTACAAGAGAACGCTGGTTTTCAGCATGAATTGGGGAATCCTCCTAACTCACGGAGACAGTCACCTCCTGCCTCACCAGTGTGGGCTCCTGAACATCAGCAGAAACCGGGCGTTCACGAAGCACACAGGCACAGCAAGTTCTGGGCCACTAGTGCTGTTGTGACATTTGAATTTCACCTTAGTTCACAAACCACATTCTAGAGAAGATAACATAGATGGGGGCGTTAGAATTGCAGCTTTAATCTTTTCTTTTAAAACATCTTTAGAAAAATGTATGAATCTGTTTCTAAATCTCCAAAGGAGCTCTCAAGCAACCACTTGGGAAGAGGGAGAGGAGCAAGGGGGTGCATGGTTTATGATTACATCAATTTTTTTTTGTAGGGACATGACAAAGATTCATGTAACGTGAGGAAGGAATGTGTGTAATGTGAACGATACTGGGAAGCAGCAGAGAAAAACCTGATAGTGAAGGTTAAAGCACAGAGCCTCACATGAATCACATGTTGAGTCAAGATACAAATGTGAGAAGAGAATATTAAAGGGTCCTGTTTGGACTCTTGCTCTAATCACAAACTCTTACACAACCGTATAGCCATATTCTTAGGCAGCGCTCCCCTCTTTCCTTTTAATAACTACATAGCTTTTTTTAAAACAGAAAAAGGAAAATTGAAAATTTTGTGATTAATGTTATTATTAACAAGACTGTCCCAGGGTCATAATCTCATAACTAACCCTCTTAGTTTCTTTAATAAGAAGCACAACTACTAAATAATTTCTGATTGTTTGTGTTTGCTTCTTTACAATATTTTAAGATCTTTTAATACTTTTCGTTAATTTTTACTATGTATGTTCATATTAAAAATAAATGAATAAAAAGATTCAGCTATTTACCTTATCCAGGTGCTTTTCTAATGTATTTCAGGTTCTATAGAAGCCCGTAACTGATTTCTTTTCATCATAAAGAAGCCTGGTCAGTTTATGTCTAGATGTTGAAACAACAGGTTCTAAAATAGTGCCTTTCAGAGGAGATAAAGATACTGAAAAAAAATAGAAGTATACAGGGAACACAAGTAGTCTAGCACTTCCAGGGAATAGCATTTCTGGGTAGCATAAAGGATTTTGCTCATGAATTCAACCCTGATTAAACCATTGAGGGATTTGATGCAAGAGAGTAAAGGCTGGGAAAGAACAAAGGATGCCGTCACAGGGAAAGGGAGGAAGAAACCAACAAACTGACAGACTCGGATGAAAAATAAAGATCCCAAAGAGGAAATTACATCCACTACACAACTTATCCGTTGTTTAAAAAAAAAAAAAAAAAAACCACAAACCCGAAATGATATTCTATAAAGGCTAGGAACACCTTTTTTGATGATCAGGACTCAGTATATGCTGGTATCAGAAGGCAGTGCCCTAAAAGAACAGGTAGCAGCCAACAGACTATGCTGCTGAAGAAAGTAGAAACACCTGGTGTAGAGTGAGATGTGCCTCAGTTTCTCCTCGCCACAGGACAGCAGTACTGCCATCAGCTCTGCACATACACTCAGCTGTTTCAGCGCTAAGTAACCTAAGTTTAAAACTGTATTTGCAGCGTGAAATGAAATTATGATGCCAAAGTAAAATAAACGTCGAGCACACTCAGTCAATCATCTGTATCATTCTTTATGGCTCTCATTTATATTTGATATTGAATTGCTCACTTTTTAAAATTCAAATAACTCCCTCATCGATCCGGTCCTGAATGATTTTACTGAACATATCTTTTTAGTGTCTAACACACTGTGATTTTGTTCCACGTATGTTATGCACTAGCTGATTCCATCCCAACCTCACAAAACATATTAAGCTTAATAAATATATTTATGAGAATTACTTTGTATAGTCCTTATGCAATCAGCCATGCTGTGTATGATAGCCCAAGACGATGAAAACCCATTGACTTTTTGTAGCAAATTAGTCTACCACCTAATCGGTGAACCCTGCTAAGCTTTTGAATTATGACGAGAACCAGCAGCTCAGTTAGAACACTCAAATGAATTATATCAATTCATAAACTTGTTCATGTCCAGATTTCATTAGCCACACATTAACAGCATTTTATGTTTATTACTGCTCTGACATAATCTATAAATAACTGAAATGCTAATCATAGTGTTCTGCCGGGCATCATCATTTAATCATAAAGAGATACATTATTATAAACTATAATAGATAATAACAAGTCCGGGTCAATGGCCGCATATTAAAAGATCACAATTATATCCTATAAGGGTATGTACCTCATACATTTGGTGACACAAAGGTCCATATCTAATCACTTGCAAACGTTTCCCCTCTGACATACTTACAGTACAAGGTGACACAATTAAGAAAATATGCTTGTAAAACAGGGCGATCTTTGAGCATCAAAGTAAACAGAGAACAATTAATAGTGAGGGAAAACATTATAGCATTTGCCAATGGCAGTTCTCTTTAACTCTTCATTTCTGGGTTTGTTTTTCCCTACTAAAAGAAACCACAATCACAACATGGGGAGAGTTTGTCCTAGAGGAGAATAACTCCCTCACTGCTGCAGCAGCTGCTGAGCCAGGGCTGCTGGGTGTTACCTATCGGGCTGAAAGCACAAACCAAAAGGTGAGGTTGCCTTTCTTCTGCAATCCTATTGTCTACTCTAATGCGTTCCATCAATGACCTTATGGCATCAAAAACCTGTGATATTCAAATAGAGCCTGTGTGTTTTCTTTTGAAGAACACCTACTGACAGAAGCTACTTTCAATGTCCATTTTGTAGTCCCCTCTCATGTTCAGGCATTCTGACGTTACAGCTGCTTCTGTTTTTTTTCCCAAAACAGAGAAATAATCTAGATTATATATTTAACTTAAGATGATGATGGAAACAGCAGCTTACCGACTGGCAGCAGTTCCGTGTTTTCACTGAGGTAAAACATCCTGGCAAAATACCAGTTACTAAACAAATAATTGCCTTAAGAGCTCTATCAACTAAACTAGTTCTAAGTGAGAAATGAGTCTGACCCAAGGACCAAGAATTAATTGCCGATTATTAGAATAAAGTTGTTTTCTGCGGGTTTTTTTTTGTAGGTTTTGTGGTTTTGTTGTGTTGTTGTTTTGTTGTTTTTTCTTTTTAAACAGAGAATTAGACTAATTTAAAGCTTTAGTGGAATAGGAAGCAGAGATGTAGTCTGTCATTGCGAGCACTTGCACCTCATAGCTCAGGGTGAACTGAGGGAGATAAAGAAAGGAATGTAAAACACTATGGAAACCAACCTCTGGAGACTTAATATTCTGATCAGCTCACCTCCGAACATCTGGCTCTTAAATGTTCAAGCACAAAAACAAGAGAGCTAATGAAAGCAGTACATATTATCTCTCCCATCAATGTACCTCACAAACACCTGCTAAAATTAAAACAAATTGAATCTTGATTGCTGATTAAGTACCCCTTCTTTAGCTAGATATTCTGTCATTATTTGCCCTGGCGCACAATGCATAAACTGATGAAAAGCTTGTGGTGGGCTGCAGCAGCAAAGGTTGATAAAAGACGATAGAGACATGGATGCACGCAAACTGCAGCACATTAACTTTATGTACTCTAGCCCTCCAAAAGTTAGCTTTAGATTTTTTCCTCGTTTCCAGGGCAAAAATTAGTTTCATTTCAAACGGAAAGCACATAAACCAAACACATTTTTTCTCCAGAACATTCACATCCCAGAGAAGAGGTGATAGATGGACCTCACGGTATTTACTACCACCACCACCCAGCTACCGAGCTGAAAAATCTCTCTGAACAGTCCGATGGTGCCCAGTGTGCTTCTTGGGCGTTATCAGGGATGTGTGAAGATTTTCGAGCATTTCTCCATGTGTGCCCATGAAAACAGAGCCCAAAAGCTGTTCAGAAACGTACGGCCTCTATTTATCTTAAATAGACACTCAGGCAACGGCAAGAGGAAGGTTATATCGCTTACTGCCAATAAACTAGGGGAATGCTCTGCTTGCACACTTCAGGCAGGAGAAAAACATCCATTAGGATTTTCATCGCACCGATATAAATACCCTCCTACGTGAACACTGATGACAGATGTGTGGCTAATCTACCATGTTAACTTCATTTGAGAAGTTGTGGTTTTGTTCAAACTTTATTAGTTAAACCTGAGTTGATCCCAATACATGTTAAGTCAGTATTTAATCTAGTTTAAGTACGTTTCCAGATATCATAAACTCTTCAGACGTCATTGTGTTTACTATATATATATATTCATGTAAATTTCACTGTTAAAATAATCAACTTTTATTTGACTCATGGTTCTCCGATAATCAAAAAAGAAAAAAAACAGCAACATGACAGTGTGTAAATCCTTCTTAACAATAGCATCTACAAAACCTGTTTCTTGACTGACAATAAGGTCATAACAGCACATATGTTTGGCATATGTATTTCATCAATGGTGATTATAATGTGAACCAAGAATTAGCTTCAAAATGATGGGTTACTTAAAGATCTGGAGGAGGACATTTAAACAAAAGAAAAGCAATGTCCTGAATCACTTGCTATAGCTTGACTTTTTTTTTCCCTCCTTATTGCATTCTAAATTATTTAAATATACTATTAGACATCATATTGGAAAAAAACAGATGTTTTCTAATTATGAACTGATTTTACAGTGTGATGGTGTCACATATTTAAATTACAAATACACATTTTTAGCATTCCAGCTGTGCTTTACAAGAGTTTAATTTGCTTCTTGTGATATGTCACATTGCACCTGCCTTTTAAAACTCCTATAAATGTAAAACATTAGCCAAGCACAAGTATTAAGACATGCTGATGAATTCCAAAGATTTTTAACATCTTATAGAAGATGAAATTTATATAAAGATTTAATAATGAACCAGCTAAATGTTTATTTAAAATAACATTTACAAATATTTTAGAGAAGTACCAAATGGGACTGATGACTTGTGTGTATGTACATAGGCAGCACCGAGAATTAAATTTGTGCTACTCTGCTCCTTCCGTATACAAGATATTTCGCAGCACTCTATAAACTAATGAGGTTAAACATTGATAATACAGTAGAATTTTGTAGGAAGCCAGCTATGCTCTCAGCCACTACACACAGAGGCGTGGATGTTAGTTGCAGAATTATCAACGGGAGAAATACTGGCCACGGAAAAAGAGCTATTCATATTGTTTCAAAAAGAGTCCATCAGTTTGGAGCTTTCCAGCTGATGGGACTAGAGATAAACAGCAAAAATACCAGCCTCGTGTCTCATGTGAAATACATTAGAACGATTTGCATTAGCACCGGCTGGTCGTGTGGACTTGAATTTCCCATTTTATCACCCAGAGTACTCCCTACTGATTTACATTTGCCGCTCACACAAACTACGCACGCGGGTATCTGTGACCCCATACACACAGGATCCACCATACACTAAAGCTCATCACTATCTGACCAAGAACAGGTACATCGGCAGCGACAATGCTGCTGACAAACTATGACGACATTATATTTCTGGGAATAAAAGAGCAACAGTTTCCAGGAGACAGATTTTAAACATTTAAGTAATTCGCCTGTGATTCCCAGAAACATGATGATACAGAGCGAGTATACACAGCTGTTTATTGTCTTGTACACTCCCTAGAAATAACAATTATTTGTTTGAATTTGTATGTAGGTATAAAAAGAGGGAGAGTGTAAACAACTCATGGAGAAAATGTAACACTGTTGATGCACCTTTTAAACCTGTGCTTCTAACAAAGAAAGAAGAAACTTTTGAAGCACTGCTCTTCTTATGATTACAAAGACATATTAAAGGATACTGCAGACAAACATAGATGCTCCTCGAGTGCTGATTCCTCACTGCACACTTTCTAAACACGCCCAGGGACCTGCTCATTAACAGTCTAATCCTACCTCAAGTAAATTAAAGGAAACTTTTGTGCTGACAACAACAGGAACTGGAACAGGCTGTACCAACTGATGGCAGTGATCTGGACTGGCCTCTTGCTCCTGAACGGGGCTGGCAGAAAGGGAACTGCCCCTGTCTTCCTGCCCCCTTGGAAAAGCACTGCCGTTCCACGTACCGGAACAGAGCACGGAAGCGATTTTCCCCGAGCTGGACAGCTGTCTTCCTTGCAACCTCGTCTGGCATCGCAGAGCCCTCGGCACGCACACCAGCTCCTCACCCGCGCAAAACGAAATGGCAAAGGGAAAAGTGAAAGGAGGGCAGGGAAAGCCCAATGGGAGACATGACAGCGAGGCAGTTGCAGTAACCGTGTTGGAATGTATTTTAAAATGTAAGATTTTAGCAGCTACGCATAATCATAGCTGCAATTCAAAAGCTTCCATGCACTTAAACGTATTTGAGAATAAACGTGAGGGCATTTGTACTACATAAAGTGTTATAAGTCCTTTGGACACGTCTCACAGAGACATTTTCAGGGCAAGGCTGTGTTACAAAACAGAATGATTCTTCCTCAGGAGACCTTTCAAAGATTCCTACTTGAGTTTTGACATGTGCTTCTCGTTTCAACACTGCATGATGCAGGAGTCTCTGTCATATACTGCAGTGTCATAAACAGGCAGACAGAGATCATGTATGTTCTGCTAGGGATAAAAAGTGGATGCTCTGCAGATCTCAAGATTTTCAGCCAGTCATTAGGGAAATTACTTTTGCTTCTCTGCCATGAAGTTCATCACACAGGCAGCAAAAATTCTATGCTCTGTGCAGGTTAAGCCATTTTGCAGGAAGTTGCACTTGATGCAATCCGCATACCAGCGGCAGCGTAACTGCTTTACGTGCAGCTTTCTGTTTTGTGGCGCATTAGGAAAATTAATGGAATATTTACCTTGCATTTTGTCCAACTGATTCTTTTCAGACTCATTTCAGAACTTGATGCAGTCTGAAAGCAGTAACACTCAACAGAAAATTCTCAAAACTGTCTGAATTTCTCTAGTCTCGCGATTTTTGATTGCCCACAATACTTTAATTTTTATTAAACATGTCAAGCCAGATTTACCCTATTTAAAATTACTTATGCAGGCTATCGCCGTACATCATATGCTTACAGTAAAGCGATTAACAACAGAAGACAAAGATAAACCATTGCAGTAAGGTGGATCTCAAATCAAGATTTGTATTTTTATTTCCTTTTTGAAAAGTGTGTTATCTTTTTACCCCACTTTACCTTGATAAATAAAAATCTGCAGTGAGATTACTTCATGCCAAAGAAAGGGTGGGTGAGACACACTTTCATTCTTGCACCAACAGTCAGAAAAGGCACAAGGATGGATAAGATGTGCAGCAGCTCATATTATGTCAGGTGTTACTGGGGAGGATACTGTCCCACTCGATTTGCCGCTCACACGCTTTACCCATCCCAGCTATAAAAGACAGAGGAAATATATTGACCTGCCTTGCAAAACACATCAATGTATAGCATTTAAGATGCATGACAGATAAAAGATATTTAGATGCTACTGAACCTACCTTAATTCCCTGTGAAATCAGAACTTTCTTATTGACTTCATTTGAAAAAAAGCACCTTTATTGTCTTTCATAGGTCTTTAAGGGGTTTCTACATGTGCTCTTGAGATAATAGAGATCAAATGCAAAAATCTGATTCATTTTAGGATTTGGCATGTTAGAGTATCACCCCTAACTCTTCCACACTCTTCTGTTAAAGAAGGAAAAAAAAGAAATCAAATCTTTAGTCCATGTTCCAGGAATGCTTTGTCTGAGTTTTCATGTTATTGCTTCCTGTATCATGCAAGTAATATCAAATTGAAAATATTTCTGTTCAGCAACTTCAGCAACTCTAAATTAAAAGAATCTGTAGTTTATTGGCTTTCAATGCTTGAGCAGGTTAAGAATGTGTAAGCAAGAAAGATTTCATTTAGAAAGAGAAGTGAAACGTCCATGATACCAACAGAGACATTAAGAGAGATGAGGCCATCTTCGTAAACTGCTTTTCAGCTACTAGATTATGAAAAATAATGAACACCACTAATTAAAGGATACAATTTTTGAAATAAAGAAAATTAATTTTTAACTCAGTAATAGCTCATGGATATAAAATTACATGATAACCAGTAACACAGTTCTTACACTGTTGTACTGAAACAGGCACTGACCAACACTTCCCCTAGAGAACACGGCCGTCAGGTCACACTCTGTGCACAGTATAACTTGTGAATTTGGAAAAGCCACTCCACTAAACAGATACTCAAAATTTGGCTTACGAAATACTCGGTGTTTTCCACAAACTACAAAGTGGTTGATGCCTCAATAGACATCAGCAACAACTCTCAGAAAATGGTGAGAACTGTGTATAATTTGAGATGAATCATGCACACAAGTAACTACTCAGGAACCACTTAAAGTGTTTTAAGGGGTAAATTAGGATCGCGTAGGCAAGTAAGGAAATAACAACAGTGTTTAGAAAATTTAAAAAATATGGTTTGAGGAAGATTCTCTTTCTGTGATAGGAATAGTGATAGGTGTGTCACACTTCTGTTGCCAGTTTTTGTAGACCATGACTAAAATCTGATTAATTCATTTAATCTCAGAGGTGCAGGATTTTTTTCAAATTTGACTTTGAAATCTCATTTCCTTTATTTTATACCTTCTGAATTAAAAGGCACGTGAAACAAAGATGCTCTAAATTTTTCTGGTATCTCAGCTACTTTGAAATTTAGCTGGAGAGTAACAGCACTACCCTTGTGCCATGTTACTGTACTGACCCTAGTTGGAGCACAACCCTTCAGTCAGAAGGTTCAGAAGACACACTGGATGTTTCTCAGAAGCATGGCCTACTACCAGAAGTTTAGCCAAAGCATCTACAGAGATAATTTAGCTCTGCACAGTTCATTTTAAGTCCATGAAGTAGTCATTCAACTGAAGTGGTCTCTGCAGAGGTGCTTCAGAAGTGCTCTGCAGCAGCGATCCATAGCATGATCTGTTCTCAAGAACTGGATTCAGGGCTTTTCCCCCCAAAAAGGCATCTGTCAGTAAAGAGCCAGGATTGCCATTGATGGAAAGTGGCAGGGAGAGGTTGGTGCCAGCAAACCTGTGGTGATGTATTCCTACTGAGGATTCCAAACATACTGAAATTTCATGCAGTCTGTTAACAATATTCACCTTGAGCTGATTGGGAAGAAAAGATCAAAATGATGGTTTAAGAAAAGAAAAGAAAAGAAAGCTTCACTTCAGGGGAAAATTTAGTAAAATGCAAGTAAAAAGTTGAATATTTAAAGTCTTGATGAAAGAGATTAATCATTTTACAATGTGGATGGCAAAATGCTAGAAAAACTACAAAATAAGTATTAAAAATAAAGCCTGAAACTATCATTTTAATAATTTTTAAGATAGAACACAAAAAGAATAACCTAGAATTTCTAAAGCATTGGTAAATATGAACCAATTACTTATTATTTCATTAAAGTGGAGATGGGAAGGACCAATTCCTAACTCTCAGTGTTTGCCTCCTGGGGTCCTAGATAGCTTTTCCTGTCAAATTAAAAGGAAAAAAAAGATAAATAAACATGAGAAATTAAGATTGTCTAGGTATATGAAGGAGAAAGGAAAAGAAACAAGGAAATAATGTTCCACAATTATTACCGGAGCTAAGAGAAACAAAATTACTTGATCATAAATTCAGGATAATCTGGTTTTCTTTATGAGTTTCCATTTTATTAATGAAAGGAAGGTAACACCTTAGTGTACCCGGATGAATTAAAATGCCTATTTGTAGAAGCAATCCTCCATAGGGGTCTCTAATAGAATCTGTGAACAATTCTGGAGTCGGATAATTTAGCTGTAAAGAGGCAATATTAATAGCTCACCTCTCTCAGTACACAGACCAGTGTGGACAAAAGCAGGAAGAAGGGAATATTGGCATGAAAGACTGTGCAGCTTATTTGCATTAGCAGAACTTCCACGCAGCCAAGACGCCGCGCTCGCAAGCAGCTCTCTTTAAAAAGGGGAGAAAGTCGACAAGCACGGCAGCTGTAAATTGTCTGTCTGCCCTGTTTATCAAACTGAACACACACACAGAGCGAGCTTTGAACGGCAGCACACTCGGAACAGAAGAGCATTAAATACCTGAAAAAAAATGGCTCTTATTTATTTAAAACCTGCAGCAAGTCTGCTGGAGAGCAAACTTCTCCCAGCCAGTACCAGCACTGAGGGGCAGATCCTCAGCTGGTGTGAACAACCCTATTTACAACCCCAAACTCTGCTCAGCTGTTCATACTGGACGAGGATCTGTCCCCAAGGTTCTGAGCATTAGCTCTACTCAGCTTAAATCCACCAGCCTCCGGTCCGACTTGGGGGGATTTCTTTTTTGTTGTTTTGTTCTGTGCCTGCTATGTGGTCTGCTCCTGTGGTTTGTGAGAAGTTGGAATACAATACTCTCTCCAAGTCTGCAGTACAATACAGTGGGATACTATTCCACAGAGGTTTTTTGTAAATCTCATTATTCAAAAAAAAAAAAAAAAAAGGATCTTCTCTTAAATAAAATTGTTGAAGCACTTCAACTTAACTCCTCAGCAGGATTAAATATACCTGAAAAAATACCTGCACCAGCTCTTGAAATAAAGTTCCCATAAATTTTCAGTCTTTGTCCTGAAAAATGTGTGTATATCACAAATGTAGCTTATTTTAATGATCTATCGTACTGAAAAAAAACCAAGGACTTTAATACTGTAAAATCTTTATTTCCTAATTTTAAAAAGGATTTTCTCATTAATTGTTAACCTGTTGAAAGAGAATATATAAAATACATAAAATATCTTCTCTCACTTATTTTGACCAAATCTGACAAAGATACTGCTCATGAAAATTCCAATCAGATCTTATTAACTGCAGTCAAATTCCATAGATGGCAGACAGTCTCCATGAATAGAAATATGAAGAGAAAAAAAAGATGAGAGGAGACAGTTCAGCCTACCTATGGGTACCTGCTCCTGCCTATGCTATGAAAGGGGGATAATTTCAGACTTCAGAAAAATAAGAAGGTTTTTATTATATGGAGTTCTCTTTTCGGAGAAGAGGGTTGCAAGAAGCAGGAAATTTCTTTACATCAGTCCCTGGCAATCTTCACGTTTCATAAAGATGAAAATGGTGACTGGTGACGAACCAGGAGAAGAACCACAAAACCCCGTGTTTACTAAGGAACTCTAAGAAGTGCTGCTTGCAAAGTTTCAACAGCAACTCTAGAAAATTGACTTTTTCAACTCATTCAAGTTGGTTTTGTTGATGAACTGGTTTTATAAGCAAGACTGGAAGAAAAGTATTATCAAAACCATAGATATTCTAGCCTGCCAATTTTTCTGTTACATATAATAGTAGTTCTGGTTCATTCACATGCACACTCCTCATCTTTTCTATAGACTGAGTTCTCCAATAAAATTTAATCTCCCATGATGAGACTGTCCCTTTCTACTCAGAAAAGAGGAAAAAAAAAAATAAATAAGGGGAAGGGGCAGAGGGGGAAGGAGACAGTGACACAGAACAAGAGCACACACCCAAATACTGGAGAGCAACGTAACACATGAGGAAAGGGAGCCCACATGAGACCATCAGTACGTTATCTGCAGCTCCATGTAGCCTTCATGGCAATAGAATGAATTACATTAACTGAAACATTTTGATTTGCTCATGAAATACCTAGATGTTGTCTGAAAAAAAAAAATTCTCATAACCTGCTAAAAGAAATATCTAAAGATGTTGTCTGAAAAAAAAAAAATTCTCATAACCTGCTAAAAGAAATACCTCATCTTCTGACTACATCTATTCACAAGGTAAAATACAGGATGCTGCTTGACCAAATACCTAAACAATTGTTCCACTAGTGTAAGAATGGCATGGATGACCACAGAAATCTGATTTCAAATCAGATATCACTACAAATAAGCCCTCAAAACTTGTGAGTAATCTTTAATGTATACTTCTGGAATCTCTGATTTCACAAGTCTTATTCAACTTCACCACAGGAAAAAAACGAACAAAAACCTGTACCATTCTCAGTAACAGCATAATAGAAATGAAAACAAACCAAATCTGGCAGATTATGACAAATGTAGTTTTCTTCTATAGGAAAGGTGAACGTGACAAGTAAGGCTTAATCCACACTGAAACGACTTTCAGGAAAACCTGTTACTACGGAATTCGAACACACACGGCAATGCAACCAGGGAATAAAGCCCTTGAGTCTATCCCCCTTCCAGATTCCAACCCATAGGCTATAGAGAGCTACTATCAAGTTGCAATATGATGGATCCATTTTCATGAATAGACAGGCAAGCAGTAAGTCTATGCTTTTTTCTTTCTTTCTGCTTTATTTTAATGTCTATTCGGCCTTGTTACTGGGCTATTATATTTTGCTGTTGCAATTTAAACCTTTTATCAGAAATAAATCTTTGAGTTCTATTATCTTGTAACAATTCTGTAGGGACATGCATTTCAAAAAGCTGAAAGATAAAAATGAGAATGAAAAGAACTTATTTTCTGCAGGTGCTATTAAAGTTTTCACATTGCCACATTACAACTGTAATATAGTATCTTTAATAATAATTCATTACTATTCCATAATAAGCAAGGACTATGTTATGCTATATTAATCAACAATTCCATTTTGCGAACTTTTTAAAATCATTCATTTGAAATTGCATATTATTTTAGTGCCATCTTGTAGCTGATTTATAAAGATTCAAAGTTTATTGACGGTTTCTCGTTCGCCTGAGACCTCATGAAATTTGCAAATCCTGTTGTTTTTTTCTTAAATCTACTTTTAGTCAATATATGGTCACTAACTTACTAGTGAAGAACGCTTGACATGATTTAAGAGGTCACTGGCTTTGGGTTTTTTGAAGGTAATATTCCAAAAGAGGAAGATAGGGAAGAAATAAATGAAATGAATGAAACTAGTTGTGAAATCTGGAGGAAACCTGCAGAATTGCAGAAACATGAGGAATCTGTTTCTCCCTGAGCCGGCATCAATGATTCATTAGCCACTTGCTAAAACTCAATAATCAGTTCATGAATTGCTGAGTTCAACCATTATGAAAACAATATACAGAATCAGTAAATAATGGCCTCTGATGAATCCACTGTACCGTATTCCTTTCGGAAGAATAACAATAGAAAGATCCAAAATAAAAGTAGAAAAGGGAGGCAAATGAACCCAATAAATCATATGGAAGCCTAACTTTGTACTGAATATATGAATAAATGCTGTGTATCCAACTGCTTTGTAAGCTCTACCTACCTGGTTTTCTGGAGTTCATTTTCAAAACCTAAATTTCAGCTTCTCTTGTAACATGTTAATTATTAGATTGAAAAGCAACAGGTTTAGGGATTGGGGTGGTTGTTTTTTGTGTGTTTTGTGGGGGTTTTTTAAGCATGTTTTGAAGTCAAAAAATTCTATGTTGAACAACAATGGTAGGAGTATTTTTCACATGCAGCAATACCTTCTCATTGTCATGTCTCAGAAGAAATCCCTTGGGGCTCAAGATCAGTGCATGTCATTGGCAATACCCACATAGAAAATTAAGCCTCAATTGACTCCATCGAAAAAAACAGACCCTACGTCTAAGAATAAGCATTGTTTTGAAACTGTGATTAACAAGATCATTTTTAGAGATCCAATATTAGTTACACACAATTATGCCAAAGCTAAATTTGATCTAGTCAGGGATTTCTTTAAAATGCTGGACAGGAAGATAATGAGTTTCACAAATTTCCCCAGCACTCAGGAGAATGCAGGATCTTCACAGATTCTCAGGACCAATGCATCTTTCTTTCTCTGAATTGAAACCCTTGCTGCCTCTGATTTTTTAAGTTTAAACTTGGAGGTTTGCTTCTGTGAATGGGGTTCCAAAGGAAATAAAAAAACCTTCAGTCCCGTCCAGCGTGTATTTTGAAAAATTTAGCTTCCCTAAGGTCTTAACAAAAGGAAATTCTACTTGTGGGAAGAGATGATTAATCCGAGACGCTCCAATGTACTGTATGTTGTAATGATGAAAAGGATGCTCAACAGGTCTAAGCCTTTGGAAGGGAGGGTCTTACTCATCTTTGCCTAGGTGTGGTTCATGAAGCATCTTTAGCTCTTGACATAGCAGAGGGCACCTCAGAATAATACAGCCTCTCTCCAGGGAACAAAATGAATTTCCAAGCCTTTTCTTTATCAGGTTAACATTTGACAAGCTTGCTTTAATGCTCTCATTCTCCCCAAGTATCTCAGATGAGGAGGACAGAAAAAGTTTGTGGCAGAGAAAGACAGAAGGAAAAGAAATTCAAGATTTTCAAAACAGCGTGCCAAAAAGCACACTTTGTCTCCTTGCTGCAGGCATCAGGTAATGAGTACAACTGGATGTACTGTGGATTGTTCTAGAAGCTTGGGCCAAAGAAAACAGGGTTTGCTCAGCTTTTACAAAAAAAAAGACACACACAAAATCTTCTGAAATCTTACCACTTAGGTGTATGGGCTGAAAATTGAGTAATGCTTAAATCCTAGTGCTCCACAGAGCCAACAGAAGTCTACGAGTCCACCTTCAGCAATGCATTAATTGTCCTACTATTGAATTATTATTTACATGATACCACAAAGGTGCTCAAGCTTTTAATGGAATCTAAAGGTATAGCCCCTGTCCAGAAGATCTACCGTTCTAAGTTCATCCTAATATCAACGCAAATAATGGAACACACTTTTGCTCTCTAAAATGGCAGTCAAAGTAAATTGGGCATTGTGAGCTGGGCTCTGGCAGCCTTTTGTATGGCTTTCATTAAAGTGTCAGACTCTAAAAAATAACGTGACAAAGGAAGGGTGGCTGGTGAGCTGGCAATCATACGACGTCTAAAGATCTGAGCTCTTCTGTAATGATCATATGTGATTTACAGAATCAAAGGGTCAAATTCTGCCCTCAATTACACACCTATTGCTAGGTGGTACACCACCACGTGGCACATGAATTAGAGAGATTATTATATTTCTAAAGAAACAGAAAAATGGTCTGTGGCCTTCAAAGCAACAAATTCAGTGTTGATACTATATTAAATAATAACATCTAAATGTACAAAAATATCAATGCATCTTCAGTGCAGGGTTTTTTTTAATAGATGTAGTTGGAGCAATAGAACTGCTGCAGTCTGTTTCTAGTCTAATGTTCTATGTTTCTAATACATTGCTAGTGTAACATTCTGCATAGGAACATGCTCCACAAGCCAAACTTTGGAAAAGAAAAAAATTGGCATTGTTTCAAGTCTGCTGGAACGCCAAAGCGTTGCTAAGTTTGTCAGTAGTTGCTCATCCCTGCTGCATTTAACAGCCCTGCCCCTCTGACGTTATCATGGTACCAGAGTTACAGCAAACGGTCACTTCTGTCACCTCTCAACTAACATCCACACCTTCTAAAAAAGGATCAATGCCATTTATTCCTCAGGAAAGTTCATCAGATGCACAAGGTATTTAATTCGGAATGAAGCCCTCTGTACCCTCAGAAATTAGAAACACCATGGATTTCAACTGCTGGCTACTGCTTTTTGTTATATGGTTGCCATCCTACAGTCCCAAACTTGCTGAACTTGTCGAGTTTCTCCGCTGACTTTAGTGGCATTTCATTCAGGGACCTGGACAGGTGCTGTGAGGAGAAGTGGAACTGAAAGTCAGAGAAATTGAAACCTCAGCTGGCTGGAGGCAATTCTGTTATCCTTTTTATGTAAACACCTCACCAATAAGAGAAAATTACTGTTGACAAAACCAGCTTCTCATTCACATTTTGTGAATAGCTGGTACAGTCAGTCTCTTTTAGGAAAATGCATCCCATACCTTTCTCCAAAACTATAGGTACATGCATGCACATAAACCATAAAAAGATAAGGCTGTCATATCCAACGTTCGTATAGAAACAAATTTCCTTTAATGATTGCTTTGACTACAGGCTTTTGATTTTCCTCAGCACCCACCTGCATTTCATTCCGACCCATCAAGGCCAGTGTCCTGCGACACCCAGCAGAGAATGCTGGCGTCAGGGAAACCCCAATCGACAGATATGCAGATTTCAGGACTCCTAAGTGTGTTTCAAAATTATCAGTGTGTTATATTGATTGCATTTCAAAATGAATGCTATATATTGTATGAATTCTCCTGCTTTCCAAAATAATGTGTGTAATTATTTGTAAATAAACATAACAGCTCTTTTACTTCAAGCTAGAAATAAATTCTGACTTTCCATTCGGACAAAACGCACGTATATAAAGTTAGGGAGAGTTGAGAAAGCAATCTAGTCAACAACTAGAATTGCAAACAGGAGGAAACAATGGACAAGGAGATTAAATAACGAGTAGGACTATTAAAGAACAGCTCCACTGATTTGGACGTGCCACGGAACCCTCGTTGCCCCAGCCGCTCTGCGTCTCTTTGATCTAAGTGGAATAAACTACGCCGTGATTTATGTTGTAAGCACGGTGTTTCCATGTCATTTCAAAAGAACAGAATTTTCTGGAGCTTCCCTTTCTTAGTTAATACACATGCACACACTCACACAAAACATATGTTAATAACTTCAGACCACAAATTTAATTTATCTCAGCTTTCCACCTGACATCATTTCTTGTCATGTGGCGCATACCCATCCGTAAACAAAATGGGGATTCATTACCATAGCAACAGAGAGTGTGACTTTGATCAGCTTCAATGATTATTTGTAGGCACACACGTTTACAGATAGCCAAATCCTAAGTGAAGGCTGATTACCTTTTTTTTTTTTTTGAAAATGAAAGCAGTTAAGTTGGTTTATATGTATGAGAAAGAATGTATGCTAAAGACACTAAAAAATACCTCTGCATGGAAAACGAAGCCACCGGCCATTAGCCCGGTGTCACTTCCAGTTACTTGTGAATATATATATTCCTAATACGAACAATTTGATGGATGTGCCCTGTGACCAATAAAGTATTTTCTTTTTGTTCCCTGGCAGATGCAACACTTAAGGCTGCACATGCAGGTGTTTTGGGGGTTGGCTCATGGGGGATGAGGAGAGGTGGTAGCCTGTAGCTTGACAGAAAGAGAAAAAAAAAATCTGAACAATGTGTTGAAAAAGACTACAGTCAGAGCTGCGCAGGACCAGCTGGTTTTTTCTAATTAGAATAACAAAAATAGCACATGTTATAATGTTTTTTTCCTCAAAAGCAATGAATGCTTTAGGAACTATACGGAAAGAGCTCTAAAACCTATTTAAATGAAGGAATGTTTCAGGAGCCATATGGAGAAGAAAAAGAAAAGGCGAAAGTAGAGAAATGTTTTATTTTTAGCTAAATCTGAAGCATTTCAATTCTTCATCCAATGTTATATAGGAATTATCTTACTTTGAAACTTCCAAAAATGTCAGTGCTGATGCTGCCTATTGTATCACAGCTTAAACAAGATATTTTAAAATACTTAGTGCATTTCAGTGATAAATTCTTCCAGGCATTGTAAATTCCGTTGGATGCCCTGAACATGCATTGAGATATATTACTGATGATATATCTGTGCTCCAGTAATGTATGATAGCTGCACATAACGAAGTGTGTGACAAACACTCAAAACACACACTGTATCATCAGTCTTTTTTCTTCTTCTCTTTTTTCTTTTTCTTTTTTTTTTTTGTTCCTTTTCTTTTCCCTCTCCTTTCCCTGAAGCACTGATGATTCAAAACTTTGAATACAGGAATAACGTTTGTAAGAGCTCAGGCATTCTGGACATCTGCACTGTTAGAGTACTTTAGAATAAAGTCACATGGCCATAGGGAAATTTCGCAGAACTAAAATCACAGTGACTTGCCAAGGTGTATAACTAGTTTGTTTTCAGCTGTTCTTCTCATGAATAATTACCAAGCAGGCATATCCTAAAGCTAGCACAAGCTGTCATTTCACTAGAAATATTCAATATTTAAAACAGAATTTAGAATTTCATAAATGAAAATAATTACAGCACTGGCAAAACAGCACAGTTCAAGTGCTGGTATGTACTTCGTGCCTTTCTATGAGGCTTCCCAGAATCAACGTTACGGTCATATTAAATTATTTTTACAACATAAAGAAAACAATGCAAATGCAAAGGGAATTGCAAGATTGTTTATTTTTTTTTTTCCCCCAGAACGAATACTTTGCTAGCCTTTTACTGGCTATTCCTTTGTCAAGCACAGAAAGAGAAAACAGTGCAATCCCAAGACATCCATCTGTTTCAGTCCATTTTGATCAAACATGCTACGTGTATTCTTTTCCACTGCCATATGCATGAGTGAGAGCCAACAGCAGCACAAAGCTGGACAGGAAGGATGAGAGGCAGGAATAAGATGGAGGTACAAGAGATGGGATGCACTTTACCTCGAAGCCTTCCTTAGACGTGTTACTACCCATGCAGGTCCCTAACACGAGCACAGACCTACATTGTGTCCATGGGAAAGCACAGAAGTCTTTGGAGACAGACTGCTCGGCCACGAGCGTCCCACCTCCCTCACACCCCCCCAGTAAGGCAGAAGTGGCCACGGCCAACAAAGAGCCACTACAAGGGACTGGTGCCTCGCTGCCCCACCAACAACCCTGCCTACTTCGAGATCAGTTCCGACTCCCCATATGCCAGCAAATATCAGGTCACGTCCCTGGGTTTTCTGCTTTTGCATCCCAGAGGGGACAAAAAAACAGGGCATCACGAGCCAAGAGAAAAGCGTGCTTTCCTTTCACACAAGGCTTAATATTGGCACATTATTATAATAGTATGAAAATCTTTATTGGAGCTTGAATAATGCCCCGAAATAGATATTGTGCTGGTTAATAAATTACATTTTCAAATGAGAGAGATTTTATCACCAAAACATCTCATGATTAATTTCTAATGTGAAGCTTATGGCCCTAACTTAAAACATTTGATTTTGCATTTGTGTTCAAAGGTTGAGCACTTAGTAAAGTTTTTATAAGAAACTCGCTAAATTTTTTTTCCCACATTTAAAAAAAAAATAAAATCACTAACCTGTTAATCCACTATAACTTCATAACCTCAATTACTGCTCTTGAGATGAAGGTGATTAAAAATAAGTATTTTCCCCCACTTTCAAAGAGCAGGTCATACCTTCCAAAGAAATTATGTTTAAAATTTTTCAACGATATATTAATGGCAATAATTAGAAATCAGTCACAAACGTTCCGTAAGATACGTTTCCCATTTTCCAACCAGTTCTAGAGGTAACTATGTGGAGTTTTAACATCTCGAGTAGTACCACTGTAGTAAGTAGGGTTATTTCTATAGGAAGTAAGAGGGGATAATACAAAAATGTATGTGCTATGAGAAAAAGCTAGTAAAAAAGCCAGGGTATTAAAATTAGGAACTCACAGCTCCCAAACCTAGGTATGGACCATGAGGCCAAACTTTTGCTCTAATGAAATTTTAAAAAAATTTATAGTTAATAATAAATACGGTTAATAACATTTAAAAAATAATAGTTTACATTAATCAGCATTTTACTGAACTTGGCCCACTGCTAAGATTTGTGGCACATAATTTTCTAATAGGTTTGATTAATTTACTGTTGTTGCTTGTGCGCAGCCCATGATCTATCCAAACACATTCTCAAATGACAAAATGAATCAATAAAATGAGGGTGCCAGAGTGCAACAGGCAAAGCTGTAACTCCGTTTCTCAGTTTTTCTGGATATGTTCTAGTCTCCAGCATTAAGATCTAATTCTATAGCTGATTATTCCTAAGATTAATTCAGCATTGCAAATATGCATGTTTATACCTTCAACATTTTGTTAATATTCTCAAGAAATGAATCAAAATTTTGCTTTTCTAACTAGTAGCAAATCAATAATAAAATACTACATGAGTCACAAAAAGTTACAAAAATAAAGAAAAAAATGAAACCAACTAAATTGAAAAAGAAATGTAAATACGTACAATTTAGACTATTTAACTCTACCATTTACCAGAATGTGTGTTTAATTCTAATCACAGAAATTATTCTGGACTAATGATACAGCAACCCTTCCCAAGCGACTGAAATTTTCCTTGTATTATTTGTCAAGCACAGTTTGGGTTAGTCTAAAAACACAGCAGCTGTAAATTATTTGGGGCAGGCACAGCCCACAGCAGCCACTCTCCATCGGGCTGTTCAGATTCTTAGGCCTGATGGTGAGATAAAATTAAAAATAAAATTATTTGTGCATTCGGTAGCATTATGACTCCTGCATTGAAATAAGTTTGGTTTTTTTTAAAGTTACTTTCTGGTAATTAAAGAACCTATTTGTTGCTGTGAAAAACACTGTACCTTACTGTGATCCTAAAATCTGGAGAAAAATGAGAAACATTCTCCCAAATCCCTCCTGTCAATCCCAACTTTCTAACGATTTTCGTTTTTTCCTGCAATACTTCTGCAAATTATGTTTCTGGCTGATACTTTCTACCCTGCCTTCCTCCCACAGGGAGCTGGAGCTCCACCTTCTACTTTTCCATTTGCAATCCATTTTAATAACTTTGTCTTCTCCAACAAATAAGAATTTTACTATTGTCTTTAGGGGAACGGGAAGAGATTTTCCGTGAGCTAAGCTGTATAGGTTTTTGTCTCATTTTAATCAGGATGTTGGTTGCACAATTCAATACTGATTGTGTAATCAGAAAGCAAGAAGAAACAGAACACAAATGAATTACTATGGAAAAATTGTCCTCATAATGGGGTCATGAAGCATAGAGATATACATTTATAATAGTCTGTCAAATTACATTATGCAAGGAAATAAATTATGTTAAAAGAAAATATGTTTTAATTACAAGCACAATACTTCTTCAAATTGGGGAAAAATTGCTAACCCCTTTTTTTATTATTATTATTCTTCTAATACAAATTTAACATCAACATGCACGGAAGTGCCTGCACACGGTAGACATCCCCTGCTAATGGCTGTGCGTGTGCACGTGCAAAATTTAGCACTGTAAGATTTTCCAATTATTATTTTTTCTGTATTTTTTTTTCCCTGACCATCAATGTGTAAAATAAATAGACCTAAAGAGTAAGACAACAGTAGTTTGTTATCATGTACATGACAGCAGTTATACTGTGGTCTCACTAAGTGCGTTGCAGACACAGCAGATAATTTAAATCACAGAAAACAGAACAGAGAATAAAAAGAGAAAGCGTAAAGTTGGAGGTTTTCTTTCAGTTTTTCTTTTTTAATCGAACCAAACATTTGAAGAACAGCATCCTGGTGAGAAAGAGGATGTTGTTAGGACACACAATTCACCTTATAATTGCAAATTAAGTTGGAATAGGTGCAAAGGCAAACACAAACTTTTGATAATCCATTATAACGTACCAGGTATCAGAATGCCCGTCTGTTAGATCACATTTAGAGACATTATCAATCTTTGAAAAGCTTTAATTCTCCATAGATAAGGTTTGGCTACAAATCAAACAACAGTCACTAAGTGCTGAGTATAGCACAGAGAACGTTGCTCTCTGCTATCTCGGCGCATACACGAGTATTAACCTCGACTCTCAGCTCTAGTAGCTGCCCAGGCTACAGGTTTGTCCCCCCTCCCAGCCCCAGTTTTCGGGGATAACAGCAGGTAGTTTTGAAAAATACACAGGAATAAGATGCTTGGAAAATATTCAGCTTTTGCTTCATCAGTCCTGTAAATACCCTGAATACAACAGTCCGTTTGTAAGTAGCAGGAATACACATGGGAATGGGTCTAACTAAGATTTAATTTTACTTAATAAACTCTTGCTTAAAAAAGAAATCAAATAAAACTTAAAAAAATCAGTGCCAGCTTTCAGATGTGTACCCTGTTCACCCAAAGGTTTTCTGAATACACTAAAACATCTTTCTTACCACAAGGTGGCATCTTCTTATTTTTATATAAAACATCTGAATATTTACATAATTTGAATAATTTTCTCCACCTGAACATTTCCAATTTTTTTTTTTTATGACAGCCATATAACATCTGTGCAGATACCTAGAAATTATGTTAGACTTCACCTCACAAATGCTCACGGAAGTATCTGCTGCTGCTTTTCAGACACCTTTTACAGACGTTACACACACAGCGAATCCCTTCGCTAAACGACGTGCTGACAAGACTTCTAGGAACACACAAATACTCCTTTCAAATTCTGGGGCAACCCAAATTAAGGATTTACAGCAGATGTTAAAAATGCTGAGCTTTCTCCCCAAACACCTATCGAAAGAGTACATTACCAGAGTAATCCGACCAGTTTCTCAGCATGCAGATATTTTAAAATATGGCACAGAAAGCCACTAAAGCCAAGGAACTTTACACTCCATACTCTATATACATAACTCAAACCAATTCTAGAAACACAGAGAAATGCACCAAAAGCGTCAGCAGGTTGTTTTTTTTTTAAATCTGCCCAGATCACTACTAATGTAAGCCAGATGAAAAGTAAAAGGGGAAAAGTTTAGAGTCTGTCTCTCCTTAACAACTTTCATTTTGCATAGTTATTTGTCTCGTCCAAAGGCAAAGACTTTCATGTAATCAGAAGGGCATAACATCTACCAACTATGTTTAACTTCAGTGGCAATTACTACATAAGGGAGAAATCAGAGTACTGAGCTTCTATGAAATAACTTGATTATTAAACCCCCTGTGACTATGTTGCATTAAAAGCAAAAGAGAAAAAGCAGATTTTATTGTTATTATTTAAATTATACAACTTCATTAAATATGATCCTAGGTCTACTGATTCAACTGCAAAGCTGCTGTTGACTTCAAAAGGCTGTGGACTCAGGCTCCTGCCCCTTAATTAAGAGAAGCTTAACTAGCATAGACAACAAACAGAGACATTTTATGCCAAAACTTTTTCAGGAAGAAATTCAAATTTAATGGTGCTGAAGTGTTTCAGAAATTCTTCTCAACTTTCCCAAACTGGTCCTAACTATGAAATTTTATCTCACATACTAATCTATTTCTAAAGTCAAGAGGCTTTTCTTTCTGTTTTCAAAGAAAATCGGTTTGGTTTCTCAATTTGAAACAATTTATTTCAGAATTTACCTCAAAGAAATTTTAATTTTTAAATGCTTCATTCTGGAATTAAAGTTTTTGAGTCAAAGGGGAAGAATTTTCTCCTTTGCAGTCAGTGGTTTCAGACCTAGGTAAAGTAATTCTCAGTATTGTACCATTGTAGTAGAGCATCAGAATATTTCTAAACCTGATTTTTTTCATCCCACTCTAAACAAGCTTTTGGATATATATTTTTGATTTCTGTATAATTTCTTTCCAACAAGAAGCAAAATGTCATACTGTTTATCATACATAATCTAAAAACATGGCTGCAGTTTAGGTAAAACAGTTTGTGCTCTCAGTTTCCTTTGTGTCCCAGCTGAGAGACAGATATGTAGATCCTGATCTGCTCGGCTATAAACCAGTAACTTCACTGGAGAGATGAACTATGCACCAGTTTAAAAGCAGTGAGACAAGAATGTAACCGTCTGCAAATACAAATGAAGCAATAGGTCTAGCCATTAATTTTACTCCCAATTATTTGCAGCTGAAAAAACATACAGACAATATTTTTCACATACAAAATTCCATTTTTGGCCCCAGAAAAAAATTAAAAAGAAAACTTTTGAGTGAATTTTAAAGGGTACTCCTTCAATGAATTATCCTGCAAAAATGACTTAGTTTTGATTTAATGGCAAGTAGTTAAGACTAAAACAATAGCCCTGAAATAATCTGCTATATTTCCTTTTTTGTGTGTGCTGTTTGGTTTTAATTGTCAGGTATCCACACCAAAGTGTTACTCTATTTCTACAGAAAGACCTGTTTTTAAGCAGTAAGGCATTCCCCTAGGGCCAAGTGCAGCATTTTGTAAGGTATGGTGAAAGCTGTAAATCCCTTCTGCCATCCCTAATCCTTCCAGGATGGAGGGCTCAGCCTCTTCTTGAGCCTCCTGACAACATTAGAGGGCCCAGAGGTGACGCTGCTGCTGCCCTCAGCGAAGTGCCCCCCTCGTTAGTCCAAAAACACAAAAAAATAGGTAGGCATGGGGTAGTGATCAGAGAGATTGTGCTGAAACCTCGGAACACTTTCAGATCTTGTAAGTCCCCCACATTTGCCTCCGAACAAAGGCAGGTGTGATCAGCGTTGTCCAAAATGCAACAGCTCCAATAAAAATACAAACACGTACTGTCATGTCCTTAGTGTGCACATCTTGATGCACATCCATATCTACATGTACTAAATAGAGTATTTAATCTCCAGGCAAATTGATAAATGTAGATTCACATTCTGTGCAACACCACTAAGCAATTCTCTAGACATTTAGAGAAAAAAGAATAAAATCGTGACAAGAGTTGTTTAACTTGTACAGAAAAAGGTGTAAACAAGCCCAGCTTTGCTAGTTCCAGTGGAGATGCTCTAATTCGGTAGCTGGAGCTCTGGCCTAACTGAACATGATCTTACTAATAACTTTCATCACATAAAATGCCTGTGTGCAGTGTATATAAACTAAACACACTCCCAAGGTACTTGAACCATGGGATGTGACATCCTCAAGGACACTACCTAGGTCATGGCACGCTCCAATCGCTTCTGCGCCATTAACTAATGCTTAGTAATAACAATACTAACAAGAAAATAACTTAAGGGCAAAATCCTCTGTGCCTGAAGTGAAAAGGAGGATTACTGCTGACTTGACTGTGGGGATGAAATCTCGGCCTCAGTCAGACCCACAGGATTACACCAGCTGGCCTACCACAGAAACAATGTGATAATTCAAATAAGTAGTAAACCTTTTCTATTTTTTCCTCTTCACACTAGATAAACTAATGTAGCTCAATAAATTCTCCTTAGAAACTGCAAGCACCCCACAGAACGCACACATACTGTAAATATAACAGCAAACATTTTTTGGTCCTGGCATCTAACTTACCTTCCCTGTTCTGCATCTGAGGTCCTTCCCTAAGCAGCACAACCACCACTCAAACGATACCGTGTCCAGCAACAGAAACAATCTAGGTCTGCTGCAGCTGTTACCATCTCTCTGCTACATTATCTTAAGTTGTCTCTCTCTATAAATCCTATTAGAATATAACAATCACAATTAAAAACCCCAATGCTATTAAGAGTTACCATGGCTCATATGCAAGATACTGCCATTATCCCGTGTTACAAAGCAGCGCTGAAGGAATTCAAGAGCTCAGGATTGTTAGTGTTAGTAGATCCCTTTTCCATGGCAGCTATTTCAAGTTCTCTCTTCATGAACTGCAAGATGGCCATCAATAATTTCCAGCTAAACCAATACATTTTGCCTAGGAAGCAGAGTTCTTCCACACGTTAGTGTAAGAAAATGAAAAGCAGATCTTCTGGTTTTGGTGTCTTATGGGCTACTCTGTTATTCTAATTAATAAATGGAGCAGACAGCCTACATCTCCTTATAGTTTATTTTACATTTCCTTTAATTTATCAATGCAAAATTATTTAGCAGAGCACCATTAATCGAATTTCTTCTGAGAGAGAAGCATTATTAGGTATGTTAAATCTCAACGATGTTGCTTCAAAACAGCTGTAGCCATGGATTTTTTTAAGCTTTAATTGAACATCTGTGCATCTTAATTAATTTGAACAAAATGCAAAGGAAAAAATAAAAGCAATAGTAGGTACTATGAATTTAAAGAACTAATTTTAGTTTTCTAAACTCCCTCAAATAATGACTCTTCTATGTTTGATTGCAAACAGCAGCAGCAAGCAGCCCAAAGTTCACCATACATTTCCAAATGTGATGCAATTTGATTTCATAAGATAGAAGTGATGTATGAAGACCAATATTTGCACATATATTCTACAGTGTTCTGTTCCTCTCCTCCATCAAGGCCAGCTTTGCCAGAGACTATTTATCATATGGCTACACTGGCTGACGTACCTACATGACACTTGCAGCAGTCAAGCTACTTAAGCATCCAAGAGGAGCGATGAAGAAAGGATTGTCTTGAGTCCTGTGCCCATCAGGAGATAACGCATCCAGTTCAAGGCTGCAGGAAGCTCTCCAGCCTGGACCACAAGTTATTCAGAACCCAATTCCTACCCACAGTATCTCAGTCAGCCTCTTGAAAGCTGAACATTAATTACTTGTTTAAAGCTTAAGAGAAGACAGTGATGTTTCTTTGTTCCAAAAGCTCCAGTGCCAAGAACTCTCCACAAAGACGTTCTCAGTGGTAACGCATTCGCTCTCACCTTGAGCACCCTTGAACCAGGTTTTGCAGCAGGGATGAGAAGCACCCTGCACACCCTGCCTGGAGGAAGTACACAAAACGGCCACCCTGCAGGTACTTCTCAAAAGACTGGGCTCTGGTGATGGAGATGCCCTGTACTAGAAGTGGGCTCCAGGCACAGGATACCAAGCAGGCAGGTGTATCTTGCAGATATGCAATACACACCCAGGAATCAAGCACTTCTGTCTTTCAGACATTCCTGTGCTGAACACTTTGTTAACCACTTCATGACAGCTTTTGTTCAAGATGTAGTTTCTAAGAATCAATGACTTTCCTCTAGCAGTTCTGAGTCATGGCCGTGGAAGTCCTCACCTCTCTTATTTGTAGAGCTAGTAACTGCTGCTCTCTGAACCATCCCCATGTGAAAAAAAAAAGGTCTGATTGGTCAGAATTTTATTCATTGACATTTCTACATTCAAGGTGGCCATTACTTTAGAGCTAACAATCCACCACAATACACACAGACAACTACCACAGTGGAGCTCATACTCCGCACAACAAAAACTAGACCTTGTGTCATAGAATCAGAGAATGATTTAAGGTAGGAAAAGACCTTTAAGATCATTGAGTCCAATCATTAACATAGCCCTGTCAAGTCCACTAGTAAACCATGACCCTGAGCACCACATCTACACGTCTTTTAAATACCTTCAGGGATGGTGACTCGACCTCTTCCCTGGGCAGCCTGTTCTAATGCTTGACAAGCCTTTCAGTGAAGAATTTTTTCCTAATACCCAATCTAAACCTCCTCTGGTGCAACCTGAGGCCATTTCCTCTTGTTCTATTGCTTGTTACTTGGGAGAAGAGACCAACTCTCACTTCGCTACAACCTCCTTTCAGGTAGTTGTAGAGAGTGATAAGGTCTCCCCTGAGCTTCCTTTTCTCCAGGCTGAACAACCCCAGTTCTCTCAGTCGCCGCTCATAAGACTTGTGCTCTAGATTCTTCACCAGCTTCGTTGCCCTTCTTTGGACACGCTCCAGCACCTCTGTCTTTCTTGTAGTGAGGAGTCCAAAACTGAACACAGTATTCGAGATGTGGCCTCACCAGTACAGAAGTACTATAAGCCACAACTGATATGGTGCGAGGCATACTTGTCCTGAGACAACTATCATCCACAATTGGGATCATACCATTTAAAACTACCCTGAGGAAAAAAAATAGAATCATTATCTGTCCAAATGATATGGGCTGGGTGAAGATGAGGCTTCTGAGTCTTTTCAGATATCCTTTAATAGCTACTGTCCAAGGGATGACTCTTACTGAACAGCTTAAAAAATTAACCTGTGAAGAACCTTAGATACGGAACGTAAAGGTATAAGTAATATGTAGAAAGAAAATAACTTATTCCATCATCCCCTTATTTACATCCTTTTTCCTCCACAATTGTATACGATTGTTCATACTTCACTGAAGCATTATTGTTTGTTTCTCTGTAAAACATTTCAGCTACTACTTCAAGTTAAAGAAAAAAAGCTGCCAAGGAAAAACAACTTTCAAGATGGATTCAAGGATGGAATACCGTAACTCAAAAGCTCTCTTGTTGAATTAGTTAATCATAACTATTAGAGATAATTTTGGAATACCTTTTACAGTCTTAGGACTATTAATGTCATGTTCCAATCACACTGAGGCTGTTTTGGGTTTTGTTGTTGTTTTACTGTTCACGAGGCTACAATGACTCACTGGCACATTTCCAGCGCACGATGCATTTGAATAATACATGGCATGCCCTTTAGCTAGCGTCATAATGCCAGATTCAAAACAAGGTAAGAAGTTTCTCCACACACACTCCCAGTGTTCAGCTGCTCACAATCTATAGCGTTAACAATTTATCATTGAACCCAGAGACTGGCTGCCAACTTATCAAAGTGGCCACTGGATGCATATGATCCAGTCTGAGCATCTGGCTCTTCACTGCTCCTGACATTAGCACAGACAACAGAATCAGTGGACTATTGAATGCAATTACAGTGCGCGAGACAGACAATAAAGATTGATAGCGCCTTCTCTTTTTATCACATACAAAACTAGGGGGGGTTAAAGCTTTGCCTTGAGCTGCCTTCATTTAACAATGATTGAAAATATGCAATTGTGATGGTAAAACACTGCAGCCTGTACCACTTCATTTACTGGACACATTATCAAATTAAATGAAAAGTGAACTGCCAAAAGCAACAGTTATTATATATTAATGATGAATATTTACTTAGCATTGTTCACAAATCATACAGAGAACAGAATCCTTCTTGTTATCTTCTTTGCAGGCTACAGATGAGTAGTTTAACATTTCTATGTTTACGTTAAATCTTCTGTCTACAAATCTCTAAATACAGACATGTGCGACTGGTTTTGTGACTATCCATGTGGTTACAAATGTGTAATTAATAAAATGCTCCAGTAGTAAATGAATCCTAATTGCTGCAGGGATTCTTTACCTCAAATCACAGTTGGTATTCTTGAAAGTACTTAACTAACCGAAGAAACTAAACAAAATTAGTATTTTGTTTCCAGCAGGCTTTACATCGTGGCTCACGTGGTGTGCAACAACTTTGAAACAAATGGAAAATGCAGGAGCAGCACGGTGCATCTATCGTGATACATTTATTGTACACAAGAATCTCAAACGAGTTACTGTCTTTGGTTACTGCATATGGGGTGAGCTACAAACACGTGATACATGGGAACTACACAGATAAGAAAGTGGAGTTATGCAAGTGATTAATTGTTTGGCTTAAAACTTTAACTCCCTGGTTTACAGAAGCCATGCTAACATGATTTGCTGGAGTTACAGCAAAATCATCCTCCAATACATGGCAATAACCTAACTACTGAATGACAGAGCTGATAACTTTTTGGTGGTTGTGGCCTAGTTTGTATTGATGATTTTAATAGCTAAACCACGGAATTTCTTTATCTGAGTGCCATGTAAGAATTGATACCATAGAAAAATTAAATTAAGAAAAAATTGTCTTTTCTACAAGCTCAAAACTAAATAAAACAATAACTAGATTCGGCACCGTAAAGAAAATAAATAAAAATCTCTTGTCAATTTTAGATCAACTACAATAAAGTAGCAGCTGGACAAGATGTGGTGCTGGTACTGCCTGGTTTGAAGTTACGTATACAACACACACAAGCACAGGGGCCTGGTCGCGCAAGGGTGTCCACGCAGGTGTATTTTGGCCTGTGTGAAGAGTTCTGCTTGCTTCAGAATAGCTCTTCACACAGGCACTAGTCCCTGTGCAAAGGGCATGCTGATGTATCCGAGACTAAATGACTAAACTGAGAAGTTTAAACAAAAAAGAGGCATTGGCATTTTTTCCCCTCTGTACAGCCCTGGGTAGTAAAACAAAGCCATTCACAGAACACTCACTAATCCGCATGAACTGTATTCTCCAAACTTTTCTTCTTTTTTTTTTTTTAAGCAAACTGATTATACTCCAGGAATTTCATTTCTACAAATTAATGATGTAAAGGCACTGCTGACTAAACAATACAAAAGAAGAAAACTGGAGAAAAAAGTTGGTCTTTCTGGCCATATGCTAGCACATAAACCATAAAAGTGACAAACCCACAAACATGCCACAATGGAAAACTATGTGCTGATCCCACGCAATAAATTGAAAAAGCAACATGCTGCATGGTTCTGTTTAACAATAGCGCAAAAATAACCGTAGGAAACTCTGATGGCCCACAGTCAGTTTTGGAAGGGATGATGCATCAATAGACAAACTACAAGTAGAACACATGAATTATCCTAAGCCTACTGAAAACAGGAAACCAAGGACATTGCTATTTTCAAATGAAATTTATTATCACTGTCTCCCTCTTTTTAAGCCGAAAACAGCTAAATTTAACCAAATATTTTTCAAGAAACACATCCATTTCATTATGTTCACATTTACTTACTGGAAATATCAAGAGAAACATTAAGTAGAAAAATACCTTTTTTCCATCTAAGCCACTTTTTCCACTCGAATTTCCATATAAAAAAAAAAAAACAATAATCTGTTCCACAAAGCAACAGAATTACTGAAGTCTGGTTTTCTATGATCACTTTTTGACCTCCCACACCACCTCATTACTTTTATCATTTAAAGGACAGCAAAGAGTGCTGTGGTTTGTCCCAAGCTATGCCTGCGTTGACTGGGCAGCAGACTGCTGCCAAGGGAGAGGGAAGGTATCAAATGAGTCCTGTCCACCTTCTCCTCAGTGAAGGACTTATGAGATAGCTGTCCCACATCCAGACATCAGTAATTACGCAATCCATAAAACATAGTTACTTTGAAACTTCCATCTCCTTTGCCAACAGGTTTACAAATGCTAAAGTCACTGCAGGGAGAAGATGTACAGACCAACGGGGGAACCTCACGTCCTTAGAAAACTAGATTAGACGTGAAGTGCAGTCAGGAAAGGAGTAAACTGAATGCCTTCAGAGGAGGCTGGAACATTCCCCTTGAATTTTATTTCAGAAATGAGGGAAAAGTTACAGTGAACTGACAGTCACAGGAAGAAAAAAAACACCAAACAAAATACAAAAAGTTAAAAATCCTACCCTTGATATGACTGAATCTGAGATGAATCAACAGCTCTACTCATCCGTTAGAGAAAGGTACTGTACCAACTCCGCACTACGAGTACAGAGCATGTAGAATCATTTTTAGAGATAAGTAATTGCATCATAGTTACAGGAATCAAATGTAGATATACACACATAAAGTGAGCACAGACTCTGACTTCCACAAACTTCCACACTTCTTCAATGTATTTCAGTGAAGATACTGGCCAGCTGCATCACATTTCAACGGGGGAGGAATGATTAATCAAGTCAAGCATCTACCTGAGTGACTGAAGTGGAGGGATTCTGTTGCTTAAGATCTTCTGTGAAGAGCAGAGGAATCAAGCTTACTTGTTCTCTCTCATTTTGCCATTCCTATCGTGTCAAACCAAAGCAAAAAACCAACCACCAAACCCAAGAATGAAGCGTCACTCAGTTTCCTCAAATACTGCCAAGAGAAGCATCAATTCCCAAGCCATCCTTCTGCACTCCAGTGTTCCCATGAACTTAGTGCAAGTTCTTTTCTCCAGGAAAGAGGGACATTATAACCAAAAATCTGAAACTGTGGAATGACACACTGCCACCACATGCTGCCTCACACCAGAGCATAGTAACATCATCGAGTACATGTGAATTTCAGTGCCTCTATCAATAAGCAAATTTGCTCACTAATTTTAAAACATTGCCATATGACAGATAGAACACCCAGCCAAAACACCAACAAGAGAATATTCCAGTATATATTCCAAACCACTCCAGACCCTGAACCTACTGACCCAAGCACAAAAAGGGGGAACCCGATGCTCTTAAATCCCCATCTGAACTCTGACAGAGACCTTTGCTGTGGCATCGGACAAGAAACCAAACACCTTGTCTGCATCTGCAAGCCTGCCTAAACACTGCTGTAATTTATTCATCCTTTAAAATATGTCACAGGTAATAATCCTTTATCCACAAATATCTCAAGTTTGGGGAAAAGAGCTTGTTTCAGCCAGTTTGTCAGAGGCATGAAATAGGCAATATCATGCAAGATGAGAAATCTGAAAATAATATTTAGTGCGGAATGGAAAAACTGCTGTTATAGAACATAAAAAGTCCAATGTAGTCATGCTTTAATATTTTCCAAAAGCTAAATCATGTTATTCTGAGAATACCTTTAGCATCATACTGTCTTGGTCAAAGATTGATTTCGTTTCTTGATATGTCACAAGAAGAAAAATGGCCTCAGTATGGAATATGCAAAATATAAACTTGTTATACTCTGAAACAGATTTTTCTCATCACCTACTTCATTTAAAACCAGTTAACTAAGCCTTTTACACACACTCCCTTTCACAAACTGGAGTCTCGAACCTGCTACCTCTTCTAGTTCCATTACATGTTGTGCATTAGTTCTTTTTATTTCAGAGGCTCAATCAGGATGCATAAAGCTAAAATGTCCAATTCATTTGCAAGGCTACAGCCCATGCTAAACAAGTCCTAGAGAGAAGGACATGGCCAAGGTTTGGGTTGCTCTGCCAGCACGTTTCTGAGACCAAAAAAGGACAATTGTTTAGAGTGATAAGAGCTTCGTGGTTATTTAGAGGGTGACTTGATTGCAACAAAATCTAGGGGAGGACATCTGAGCGCTTAGCCTCATACCTCATCAAGGGACTTTACTTGCCTGTTTCTGCCATGACTGTCAGGTGCCCATTGGTCTCAGTTATGGTCACATACGTCATTTCGCAAGCATGGTGAAGCATCCTCAAAAGTTAAATGAATTACAGCTGCACTAGGCTGCTTCATCAGAGACAAAACCATAAACATTCTATTTCATGGCGATACTGAATCACAGTATGTCCTTAGTGAGGGTCCAGAGCAGAGAGATGCAAAAATCTCTCTTAAGGTACCCTGCTGAGGGGAGGAGGGTTTTGTAGACACCTTCCAAAACCCATTGGGAAAGACTGAAAACACTCAGAGATCAGAATTTTCCCCTGGAAATCCCTATCTTTCTTTAGTGACTACAGAGGAAGCCCAGCACAACTCATTTCCCATCTTAGGCACCCTGAACAGGAACTTAAAGGCCAAGAAGATGGGTCAGATCTTGAAAGAGAACCTAACACATAGGAACAGGTCTTTGGCAGCCTTCCCACATGAGCTGGAGTGAAGTATTTGGGCTATGTTTCAATTCTGTGTGTGTGAAAAAGGATAACGTTACTGCCCCAACTCACAAGGGCACAATAAACACATTAATGATTATTATGCCCTCTGAAAATATGGTAATGAAGGTTGTAAGTATAAACACTATCATTAGAAGTGTTTCTGAGCATTTATTTTCACTTACCGACACACTGTTTTGCAGAGCTTCCTTACCCAGCGATCTTGCAGCAGAACTTGGACTGACCCTCAACCCGTGCCCATCAGAAGCTTTAGAGCCTTTGTGAGAAAGGGCTCAGCTGATGCACCTTCACAGTGACACAGATGGGATTCTGCTCGGCAGGAGCAATCCCCACTTGGTTGATGTCCGCAGAGGATGATGACAGATGCTTCTGGTTTTATTTCTTTAATTAGGTTTCACATGCACTGTAATTTCTTAGAGTCTCCTCAACTGCTAAATTCCATTACCACCTCCGTTCCCTGACAGCTCCCCTTGGCACAACAAATATAACTTCAAGAGAGGACACAAGGGACACCAACCCCAGTGTGCAAAAGCCTTCCGTAATGACCCCGTAGCGCACCCTGCTCAGCTTCAGTAGGCGAGTGCACCAAGCAGGAAGGCAGAGTCTGCTCTCCAGCCCCAGAAAACAATTCCATAAAAGTCTTACAACCGTGCCATTTTCCACCTCACTTTTCCTGCACCATTTCACATATGGGAGAATGCTTTATGGCAGTGACATCACTTTTTCTCTTTAGGCATTTAAAAGCAAAAAGACTACAATTAAAATCCTTTAAAAAGGATATTTTTTGTTAATTCTGAGATGGAGCAGGGAGCTAAAAATGCATCCCCCATGCTGAGAACCCCTCCTCTGACTTCATCTTGGAGCTGAAAATCACAGTATTTGACACAGGGTGCATAAAGAGCTTCGAGTTGTAGAGCACATTGGCGAGAAAGTGAGAAAGACAAGGAAAATGGCCAATATCAGACTAGTCCTTACTCAGGACTACAAGATCAGGCAAATAAAACTCTGGTGGAAAATAATTGGTTTACAGCTAAAAGCACAAAGAGAGGAAACCTTGACCGGGGGCAAAACAATAACGTGAACATTACCTTAGAAATTCACAGCCTAGTCATTCATTCGAAAGATCTCTTCAAAGCAGCAGTTCAGACTCTGGAAATTAAAATAATAATAAAAATATAATTAAGAGAAATACATTTATTATTATAATAATTCTGGAGCATCTTATTATAAGAGTTAATAAAAAGATAATCTTCCCCTTCACGTAGCCCCACAGCTGCTCAAGAAAACGCGGCGGATCCGCAGGGAGGACACGGGGGCATTCGGAGAACCCGGACTAGTTTCGCAAATCCATCAGCAGAGGGGCATGGTTAGTTTACCAAGAGATAATTGCTGCTCCTCGCCTTCCCTAAATATGATAAAAAATAAATTATTTAAAAATTAAAGGCATTTATTGTAACAGCCCTCCAAATGCAGAGTATTTATTTCTGCTTTCATCATCTATAGTTTATGGCATTGTTTGGGTTTGGGTGTGCTTTTTTGTTGTTTTTTTTTTTTTTTTTCCTCCTGCAGTTTACTTAGTATTAGGCTTGCGCTGATCTCATCAATAAGAAATGAATTTTGGTAACTTTCAAAACCACTATATTATTTTTCCTTTTATTTGTAGTGAGTTTTTCTTCTCTCAGTGGTATTACTGCAATAAGTCAGTCATTATTTCTTTATGTTTCCCCTCCTTTCTTTAGTATTTCATTTCCCTTTACAGCACATCTCATGATCACAAAGAAAACAGAGACACTTATTTCTTTTAACAGTTGAAATTGCTGCAAGTGATTTAACTGTCATTTAATCTGATTCCTCTCTTCTGTCTGTGGAGAAATATGTTTAATGTACTGGAAATTATGTTAATAAGAAAAAGCATTATCTCATTTAATGAAATAAATATACAAATATTTCAAAATAAAATAAAGAGGCAATCTTCACTGAGGAAAAAATGTCTCTTATGGTTTGCATAAAATAAACAAATGAGAAAAATTAATGAATACATTGAAATATACTGACAAAAATTATGCCTAAACTCAAAAGGGAAAAAAAATAAAAGAGAAGGTGACTGAATTTCATCTCACCTAGTCAAATGCTTTTTGAGAAAACACAGAAGCAAGCTTAAAGGATCAGAGTACAAATTATTTTTTTTAATTATTTTATTATCTTAGGCTAAATTTCTTCCCCTCCTTCAAAAAGCCATCAGTTTTCCTGCATTTTTTATTTTCTTCAATGGGTTTTGAAATAATATTTATTGTTTAATGACTGCAATTGCTTCATCCTTTAATTATCTTTGATCCTTTGTCACAAAACATATTCAATTTATAGCAAAGAACTTTGAACCCCTCTGATTTAGTTAATCGCAACAGTCAATAACTCGATTTCTAAGCTTTTGCATTATGAAGTATGTAACCAGTATGCACTAAGGTTAAATAAATATTGTTAGTGGGGAGAGAAAAACTTGTAGCAATTATGTAATAAAAGCATGACCACTGCAACAGAAACACGTAATTAGCGATTTAATTACAGACATCAAAACAAACTAAAGATGTCAATAAAAAAAATCTTCTGTGACAAACCGATTTCATTTCCCTGTTCTGCAATTCTAGATCTTAATGTATTTCTTTATGTTTTCTTGTTTTCCAGAAATAAACAGTGCAAAACAAAAAGAAGATATTCAGTGACATGAGTTCGGACGCGACTGTGGTAGAAATTCGATTAAATCCTGGGTTTACTTTCTCCCTGGCAAGAGTTAGTGCCTTAAATCCATCCAACAGGGGATTTTTTAAAAAACTCCCCTTTACAAGGAACCAGCAGTGATGAGTCTGCTGTGTTGCAAATTCATTTGGGGAGTTCCAGCCACGTGTGTCACATACCTTCTCAAGGCATTTTCTAAGCACACTCGTTTCTCTCTTTGATCCCCCTGTCCTGTCAAAGTGCTGTGGATCATAACAACTCCAGCTCAGTCCCTCCTGCTACCCAGAATAGGTAGGAAGAGCGAGATGCGAAAAGATCTCAAGTTACTGTCTTACTTGAAACACAGTTTCACTTTCCTGGAGTTCTCCTTCCAGTTTATAAACTCACAAATCTGGATTTGAGCAGGACAGAAGCTATGCAGTGAGTGTTTTGTGTTAGTATTAAACAGGTTGCCTTTTTATTTTAAAAAGCATCTAAAAATCCTCACGGTGAAATTCTAAATCCAACGGAGTCAGTAACAGAACTCCCACCAGCTTCAACAGGGATTTCAACCTGCATTTCCAGAGACTCTCCTATTCCTAAGTCCACTTCTTTTAGAGTTTCAAGAAATGTTTATCCTCCTGCAATATGCATGGGGAAAAGCACAAATCTAGATATGCCATTTCTCACAGAAATCGTCCATCTTGAGGTCCTACACCTGATTCTTCTTGCGTGGATACTTAAGCTGCTTGAAATCACACCATTATGTACAAAGCAAATCACACAGTTTGCTCTGAAGTGTAGATCATAACTCGTGCAAGACGAGTAATGCATTTCAACAAATCTAGAATCACTAATTTTTTATACGTACGCACACACATCTAGACAAACCCAGACTCCGTAAGAATACCAGGATCTGTTTTTAATGATGTCTTTTCTTTTGCTGCTAAATTTCAATTCTACAGAAAATATTCTCTACAGCTTCTGGGATCAGGGTTGACAGAGATATTCAAGAGAGGATAACCCTACATATTCACAGCTTTCTTCTTCTTTTTATTTTTCTAATTTGATGTTTACAGGGCATTTAAAAACAAACCCCTAAACCCCATTGTATTTCTTTTATAACTAGAGTGAAGAATGTTCGGCAGTACAAATGAATTAGGAAATTACTCTCCTGCCGTGAAAAAACATTATGCTGTTAACATGCAGATATTCACTCGAAAAAAAAACCACTAATTCAATAAGAGGAGAAAGCAGGAGGTTTAGCACCAAACCCTCTCCACTGCAGTAATGTGAAAGGCAACAACTGACAGCGAGAACTTGCCTTACAAAGACGCAACGCAGCTCGAGAACCCAAACACAAAACGCAGAGATGATCCTGGATTCACAGGAGCTGCATGGATGTGTCTCACCAGGCCTTGATCTAAAGGTGCTTAACCATCAACGTCGCTGACACCAGGGCTGGACCTCTGTCAGCAGAGCATCCATGGACCTGCTCCGGAGGGGCTTCTTCAGTTAAACCTTTGCAAGGCGAGAGCCTCCACCCTGGGAACGCCTTTTCAAAGAGTTGGAAGAGTTTCCAACTTTTCCCAAGCTGGAAAGAGCAGCTCAGCGAATGGCCCTCTGCAGACAGGGGCAGTCCAGCCAGGGAGGGTTTTGGAGCGGCCCCGGGTCCTGCCCGCACCGTGCCAAAAGTGGCTCTAGTCTCCAAATTACACCCACAAATTTGGCAAGTTCAAAATTTATAATAATCCCATCTATTCCTGCCGTAACAGTACTTAGGGGAGCTGGATCACAAGACTGGAAGCACTAACATTTTTATATTCCAGTGTTTTTTGAGCAATCAAAAGATTATTGATGCGAGTAAACCATTCTGTCAAGTTACAAAGAAGCCAACCCCAAAATTTATTTTTTTTTAAATAAAAGGTGTCTGGTTTTAAGCAGAGCACTTTAAACTTGCATCTAAAAATAGCTGTAAGCTCTGCCTGACACAAACTTGAATTTTTTCCCAGTCAAGATTTTGGAAAACATCTTTTTTACAAAAGGATACTTTTAATAGGGAAGCTTAATTTAAAAAAAAAAAAATCAAGTAAATCAAAGTTTCTAAAATCAACACCACTTTTCAGCCTCTCATCTTTTTTTTATTAGCAACTTTGTCTCTTTTTCTGATTTCTGATTCTATTCTTGATAGGAAAAGGTGTGGAAGAAAACGGCAAATGTACTTAAGGTGGTATTCAGCAATAAATTTGACTGGAAGGAAATTTTTTCACTGAACACATTTAATACTGAATTTCAGCCATCTTGCACACTAAGCTTTTCTCAGTTTAAGGCTAAATATGGATGAAATCAAGCCCAGGACTTATTCCTTACATCTGCAGAGAAAATCTACAAAAATAGCCCTTCTCTCCCCATGCTGGGAATGAAAATAAAATCCCTCCTTGACGAGTACAGCTTCCACCATCTTTCAGGATCCATAAACGTGTCAAGAAAAAGGATGGCACAGACACATCTTCACAACCACATCTCCAACTCCACTCATCTTTCAGCCCATCACACTCGCCTTGTGGTCTGGAAGAGAGCGATGCCGTGATAGATGCAGCCTGAACACCTCCCCACGCAGAGAAAAGAGCTTCTCCTCCTCTGCGGACGAGCCCAGCTGGAACCCCGAGGGAGCGTTGGCCACTACGCAACCTCTGCAGCGAGCCGCTAACCACACCTGCGATGGAGGGAGATTTTCCTTGAGGCTGGTGGCGATACGGAGCACGACCACGCAGACGGAACGCTTTGTGCCTGTGGCCAGAGCTGCAGATGAAACTGTCCGTTTGTCCGGCAGCACGTGGAAGCACAGGTACTCGCGTCTGTTACTCCTTCCGACCTTTTGGCTCCTGTGCGTTGAACACGCTACTGCAAGACCGTCTGCGACATCAAGACGGAGACTGAAAGCTAAAAGTAAAAAGCTAATGGTATCTTATGTACTTCTGAAGTTTCTCCTGTCTCTTTCATGTAATTCCTTTAGTCTTTTATCAGTCTTTTTAAACATATTTGAATTTTTTTGATTTTTACGTTTTCTCCCTCTGTTCCTTTAATGAAAAGAATTCATTTATATACCTTTGAAGAGAGCTCTCTGCTTTCCCACAATGCAATATGCCACTTTTTCCTCAAAATGGGAGTCATAAAAATTGGGAGTCATAATTTTCAAGCCTGAAATTTTCAGTAACGTGCACAAATCTGAATCCAGAAAAATCAAGTAAGTGCTCGAAACCAGAATACGCAAACGCACCTGTTCGAGTGGAAATGCAGAATTTGAACACCAAACTGAACATTGTACCTCTTCACTCTTTTTTTTTCTAGTATTCAGTTTTCTTGAAGTGCACCTTTTTGCAACTGACGTTGTATCGCTTCCATCTACTCTGCAGAAGTAGATTAACGCAGCAATACTGAAATTTCACTAGAACAACAGAGAATTCAGGAACAGGAGGAAGTGCAAATATATATGGCGCCTGAGCTTTGCAGACCTACCTCACTTACATTATGCAGGCTGCCAATAGTGCTTCATTTTGATTTACATCTAAGACAGCATTTTTCATCAACTTTTAATCAAGCAGTAAGGTGTGCTAAGTACTTTTTTTAAATCCCTCTCCTTGTTTTTCAAAAAGTGACAATTTCCAGCAGATGTCTCAAAACCTCCAGCTTCCTTGACATGTATTTCAAAGAGATACCAATAGGTGAAGATCAAACTTCTGCACTCTCCTTCCACAAAGCACTCTCAAAGACGCTCGAGAGTGAAGGCAAATGCAAGAAACAGCCTTCATCTACTTGAGATCATTTCAAAACCAGAGTATGGCCTTTATTAGAGAAATATTTTCTCTTTCCCATAGAATTCCACACTGATTTATTCAATTGTGACAAACAAATTTGGGTCAAAACACAAGTTACAGTATAGCTCTATAAGTAAATAAATAAATATTGCTTTACCCTATAAAGCCAAGCTTTCTGCTTTCTTGTTCTTTATCGAAAGCACTTGTGGTTGCATTGGCCAGGCTGAAAATTAACTGGGGACTTCACATTTCATCCTTCAAGACTTCTCTACTGTTTCTCTTGCAGCAATTGCAAGGGCAGCAAGCACGTATGTATTATTCAGTACTGACAATCCAAGCTGTAGACACCTCATCATCCCACAAGAATGTCCCTCATAACTGAAACCAGAAGAAACTATCCATAGACTACGCAGTGCTCAAACACAGAAGTAGATGAGCAAGACAGATGCTTTCAAGATGAGTAATGACAGAGTTCCTGTTCTGCCAAATGAGCTTTTGTCCTCCCTTATCATTCTAACAAGTTAACCTGGGAAACCATCTGCAAAACTGAGGACTGAGAATTAGTTCCTCACAACTTTGGGAGTAACTGAACATATTTATCATGGTGTTTTCCAGATAGCCTTTTTTAAGAATCTACACTTGTACAGAAGACTCTTCAGTTTATGAAAACAGCCATAACATCTAAATTTAGGTGAGTTGTCAGACACACAAGTCGGGAGACTTGTAAGCATCCCTGTTTCCAGTTTTTCATGAAACTCAAAGTGTCCCTTGCTTCTCATCCACACAGAAACTACAAGCAGATAAGTTTCTCTGAGCTATTTCTAGCACATCCATACCTGATCATTCCTTGCTAGAACCCAGTGAAAAGGTGCTTACAAACACAATTAAATGTTTTCCAACTTCACACATTGTTCAGCATTAGTCCCGTTGAAGTACTAGAGAAATGTTAAGGTAGATTTTCCCCTCAGCATTACTTTTTTCCTTTTTCAGTTGACTTCCATATGGATAGCAACAGTCCAATGTCAGGCGATAAAATTAGAACATCAGAGATAGCCTAACTAGAATGCAATTTATCACTGTAGTATTCCAGTATATAGAATTTCTATTCCTTAAATAAGCATATTTCTTTAAAGTGTCAACATAACCAAGAAATCTGATCTTCTAGACAATATTCCAGGCTTGATGCATTTTTATTGCTCTCCAGTAATGAAGTTTTAACTCGTGATATATTCCTCCTATTTAACTGCCATTTCAACAAAACTAAAATGATCAATTTCCAAAGTTGGTTCAGGCAGAGCCATGACATTCTGCAAAAAAACGAGCCCAGGTGTTCTCTCTGAAAGCACCCACCATTATGCTACAACAACAGGGTGGAAGAATAAAGAACATATTTAAATGCATAACAGAATCGAGGCCATAAATTCGTTTCGCACTAGTTGCACATGTAAATAAGGTGCATCCAGTAACTTCTTTTATTTTCTTTCCCTGTGTTTGCAGTTTGCAAAGAGCTAGCTTTATGTAAAGCTCCCGTGCAGTGCAAATGGCATTGCTCTATTAACTTCGGTGAGTCGCCCTCGCACGCTGCAGATTTAACGATGATAACTTCTATTCAGAGTTATGACTGCAGAATGAGATTTGAATGAACAACTCTTATCCCATTTATACTTGTCATTTGGGATTAGCTAATCCCAGATCAACTCCGTACATAATATATAATTGCATATCAACAATATCAGCCTGAAAATGTGTCTCACTTCTTCTAGCAGTTTCCCAAGTTAAGCATTTTTGTCCTGCTAATGAACCTTTTGTTACAGTGAATATGATTCTGCCAGGAATTTAATGCATGTAAATGTAATGACATAAGAGCATTACATAACCACTCTCCTACAGGAGTTTATACAGCACAGAATATAATGAAGCCAGACTATAAATGATGCATATACCTGCAAGGGAAAAGTAGTCTTTTTTAATTTAGTGAATCGCTATAAATAACAATGTGGCAAGAAATGGTTTCAAGTGCTTCAAAATGTTTGGAGAAAGGGATTAATCGATGTGCTGCCGAATAGTTAAATGCAAAAGAACAAGCTAAAAGATTAGAAGGTGCTTCTTACTTTCTAAGAAATTTAAAGAGAAAAGCTGTAATAAAAATCTAGAAAACCCCCCAAATACACCCACTCCACTCTACATTAGAGAATGTTCTTGCTGTTTTTCCCCCCTCAAATTTTGAAATCAAAGGCACCGGCAAAAGGAATTCGAACATTCAAGACCAGATTCTGAAGCTGACTATTCACATCGGAACACTTGGCATTTTACATCTATGGGCTCAGTGGACTTACACCCAGCAAATATTAACTTCCACAGTGAAGGAAACACACCTCTTGCAACTTCTCTAGTGCTATGTTTAGCCTCTGTGTACCTGCTCAAAATAAACCAAACTCACTCAAATCTTTATAGAAAAATATCTGAATGAAATTATTCTATCTTTCTCCTCCTCCCTTCCTTCCAACCCCACAGATACCTTTCCAAGAGCAAGAAAAGGTAATATATGTCCCCAACATTTGGCTGCAGTAACAGCTTGGGAAATACAACTATGTCCCTTAAACAAACAGCCCATTTGTTTACATTTAGAGAACCAAAAAGAACGACTGTTCATCTTGCATAATTCCTGAACTTACTTAAGACAACACTGTAATTCCAAGTACACTTCCTAACACATTTTGTGCTATGGTTATTTATGCTATCCTGAGTAAGAAGTGCTCCTCTTGTTGTATGTATAAATAAATTAGTGGATAAGCAGACGTTAAAGTGACTCTATTTTGCATACAACCGCCTCCCTGTTTTCCCCCCATCGACTTTGTGTTTGACAGAAGGAATTTCACCTCTGCCCACTCATTCTCATTCTGGTATCACCAAACTCAAGGCAAAGAACTCAACTTCTTACTGAAATGAAATTACACTACAGAAATTCTTTCTGAATTTTGAAGATCTTAATTTATTGCAGGAAAATGTAAAACAGATATTTCTGAGTATCATCAAAATCCAATATTAAAGATGCTTAACTTTATTTTTTTTAGCCAGAATTAAAGCCCATCATTTTAAAGCAATCTTTCAATACAATAAGCCAAAACTCTGGAAACAAGGTCTGTTGAAAAAGTCCAGCTGTATCACAAATTAAACCATGCTAAAGTAATTTAAGATCTTCAAAGTGAGAGAGCTCAGAGTGAAGGCTCAGTACTCTTACCTCGTGAAAAAGGTACTATACTACAATGAATTTTTTTTTTTTTTTCCTCCAAAAGTATTTAAATAAAGAAGCAAATATCATCATGGAAGTTTTGTTTGGAATACAGAAGCAGATAGCACAAACTCACTTGTCATATGAACTGATAATGTTTGCACAGCATTTAAAAAGGAAGTAAAGGATACAAGTTGCCAAACTCTTGGGATCCATGCATAAATTGGACTTTTTTATCATGCATATTTCATTGCCTTGTAACTCTTCCTTCCCAGTTCATACATTATAATATACTGCTAAAAAGTGCAGTATAGATTTTCAGATCCACGGCACTATATATATATCAATTTTTGAAGCATTTTTATGCAGGTACCCACCTGGACATTTAGAAGCTGACCACAGGTCCCCACATTTGCACATTTTGGGCAGGAGCAACAATCCCTGCAGGCCCATTCACACAAGAGATGAACAAGTTTCTTCCAGAGTAACTTTTTTCAAAATACACGCAAGACAGTCAGTGTTTCATCAGCCCCAGGGGCAGATTCAAACTTGGACTTGAGGTATTTACAGCTCTTAGAGGTAATGAATACCATATCAAAACCAGTTCACACCACATGTTGAGAGGTTGTATAGTTCTGATCCTGATAAAATACGTAATGTCTGGTATAAATAATTGTTTTGTTGATTTTATACCTTATCCCATTTTGCTCGTATAAAGTGTTAAAAGCTAATATATTATTCAGTAGCTATAAAGGGCCTTTTCTGGTCTTTTCAGTGGTGGTGTTGTCTTTCACATCCTATCAGAGCATTAAGATGTCATATAACTTCGCAACAATTTACTGCACAAACCAACGTGCACTTTGCTAATACCATATGGATGACTAAGTACACTGGCACTACTTCATCAAAATGCACGCTCCAACACTCTGCCCAAAGCGTGGGCTAAAGCACCACCTGCAAGTACGGCAGGAACAAAAGAAAGAGCATACTGCTTTTGAAAAATGAGAGCTTGGACCAGTCTCTTCAGTTGTATGCAAAAATCAGTCTCTCCCACCATCCCAGAACTGAGGTGCAGGAGACAGGGTGTGTGCATCCATCTACAGTGATCTGGTTTCCACCTCGTAGCGCTGCACAGCCAGACCAGGGAAAGCCACAGGCTCTCCCCAAACGCACGCACGAGAACTGTTGCAAAACACAGTTATTTTAAACGCTAGCGTGAGTGACCAAAAGGATGACTTCCAGATATTTACTAAGTGCAAGGGACCTCTTCTATATCTGCACACAGCATACAACGGTGCAAAACTGCCAGTTTTATTATTCTGAAAGTCAGAAACAGTCAGTAACCTGTCACAGTAAGAAACACAGATTTTAAACTGCCATATGTACTCTCTGGCCCAAATGAACCATTTAAAAAAATAAAAAATCACTTTTGACAGATGGTTTTGGACATCCTTTTAACCAGGTAACACAGGGAGACAAACCAGTGGTGCAACAGCACAGGCTGGGAGGGCTGTGATTGGCAATCCTTGATGCTCCAATAAAAACAACAAATAACAACACCGCAATGATAGGCCTCCCTTTAAGAAAAGGACAAGAATATTTTCCAGCCTATAGAATATTTGCACCAATCATGTACCTGTGGCTTTCACAGTGAGCTGGACTGTTCCAAGATTGATGATAAGCTCAAACACAATACTTGACCTAAATACATTATGTAGCAGTGGATGCCTGTTAAGTAGGTCAGCATGGGCTCTTGGAAGTTATGCAAAACTTATTGCTGCCACACAGCCGGCATGTCACTCGTCGAGAAGTATGAGAATCAATTTTATAGGCTAGAGGAAATCTCTTCTCATCATATGAAAATCTGTTTCACCATACTTAAAATGTCTTAAATACCAGAATATGCTGCTTGTCATAGGTCTTTAGGCCTCCAAATAAAAGTGAGGTGGGCAGCCCAGGAAAAGCCTAACAATCCTGAGGATGATCCTGAGGTTCACATAGACACAAGATTTCTCTTTGAAAATAATTGTTCAAATAAACATTTTCCGTTCTTGCAGTCAAACAACTGTGATTTATGGGATGCACCAGACAAGCCTATCAAGCCAAGGAAGTCTGTATTTAGTAGTGATTAATCAGTGATAGCTATATTACCCCATCTTGATCTTGGAAGCTCTTAAGCAGCAAGGTGTAGAGAGGGCAACTGTACAGAGCCTTCTCTGCTGCAGTGCCCACGTGCCCGGCAGTGTGGTTACACAGCACAACAGAGACTATTGTACTCGCTAAAACGAACTGGTCACTGCTCACCCATCCCTTCTAAAGACGTCTGTGTGCTAGAGAGCAGAGACTGGACATGCCTTACAGAACCAGGAGTGCCTCCTGACAGAGCAAGGGTACATCACAGTGGAAGGTTTTAATCTCACGCTACAAACGTATCCTTTTGGCATCTTTTGACTTAAAAGCCAGTAAGATCCACTCTGCACTAAATCAGCCATCTGTATGTTCATGCACGCCTGAGCCTCTAGAGGTGGCAAAGTCCAGCCAGATTCAAGTGGCTTACGTTACCAAACTCCAAACTTTTGTAATCTCTAGATCAAATTGAATTTAAAGTTTTCATCTACTGAGTATCCTCCCTGTATCGATCCATGACAGCAAAACAGAGAGTGAGGAATTAATGCCTCCAAAGAGGCTACCTTGGGTCTGTCATTCAAACTCTGTACCACGAAACCCAGGAAACCAGGATTTGCAGATCCCCTTTCTGCCTCTCACTAGTTTCTAAGACTTGCCGTAATTCTTACCGTGTCACACTTTCATATACACTTATGCCCAGGATGTGAGTAGGTATGGCCACGAAATCACGGTCACAGTGCCGAGTGCTATGGATAATCATCTTCCTATGAAGAAGCCTCTTCTAGACAAGTAGCATTAGTAAGTGAGGATTTACACTTTGCATTTTCTCCAGTGACACTGAGCAACTTACTGACAGTCAATAAAATAAATAAAATAGGCTATTATATTTACCAGTAACGAGGATGTACCAAAAAAAAAAAAAACCCCACCACCAGTGAGAAAGGCAACTTCTTCTCAGCAGAGAGAATATACAGGCTGTAGAAGTCTGTCTTGAAAAAGCAAGTCTGAGGAAGGCTTTCCACCCGCCTCTCAGTAATGTGGTTCATGCATGCAAGTTGCATATTTTAGTTTGCGTTTGACTCAGAAGCTTTTCCTTTGAGCTAAGTGATTATTTTCTTTTTCTGCCTGACCTAGTGAAAACCACAATGCTCCACTATACTGTATTTGTGCCCTGCAGGCAGCAATGTCCCACCAACTTTCCACCGAACGCTCATAACACAAGGCAAAATGACAAAAAAAAAAAGTATTATTTTGCATATTGAAAACAAATACATGCTATTGTGTTTCTTCTTTTATTGTTTTGTTATTTCATCATTATTCACCACAGTTCTTCCCTTCATTTGCAGAGTTTGAGTTTTAATGTAATGGCCATTCAATAAAAACGTTGCTTTTAAGGGTTTGCATATCATCCCATTTTCTCTTCAACCCTTCAGCAACCATATGGCAAGCAATCAGGTCTGCAATCACTAGGTCCATATTATGTAGAGCATGATTTCAGCATTATGCTATTACCCATCTGTTTCTGTAGAAAAAGACATGAACCCTTGTATAAGAGGTCAGTGGTTTCATTGCACACCGTATTCCAGAAATCTATCTCTGTTCACTTGAGATCACTTTCGTGATTTACTGTAGTCTTTTAGGCCTGGCTTTTTTTCCTTTTTTTTTTTTGGTTGTTGGTGTTTTGTTGTTATTTTTTTAAATACAGACAATCAGCACAATTTGTCAGTCTGTTGTATAAAATTATTTGTAACTGTCATTCTGTGCACTTACATTCTCTTAGCTAAAGATGTTCTCCTGAGATCATGCCATTTTCTTAAATAAGAGACAAAAAAAGTGAGAGGAAAGGCTCACCTATTTTTATTCGTTTAACAGATTTGTCCAGGAGTAATGAGGTTTGCTATTCAGCATCAATTCACTAATGATTTAGTAAAAATTGTCTTTTTTGCTTTGTTTCTTTGGTTTTAGCAATCCAAAGTATGCAAATAGGTATTTGCCTTTCTGTGGAAGAGGAACACGCTATAAAAGTACAGACATAATGGTAACGTCAGGTTTTAATTTGACCTAGTACTTGAATTCCGCCCACAACAAAGACAAGTCAATGAACTTCAACTGCAGCCTATCAAGTTTATAAAAGGAAAAAATGAAAAGAAAAAGGAGTTTAATACCAAGGAACTTAACTGCAGGCCACTGTTAACTATAGCACATAAGTGGACACTGTAATTCCCTACTATCCTATCACCATACAGTCTCTGCCACGTTAAAGAAATACAAAAACACATCCAAAATAAAATTCAATATCCCTTAAGTGTTATACTATTCAATGCCTCGACAACATATTTAACCAGATAGCTAAGCTTCACTGGAGAAACACAATGGAATTCTTTTTAACAATCTCTTTTAAGCAAAGCACAAGCTTGAGATTAAAAAAAAAATATAAATTTCTACATACAAGCCATTCAACAACACAAGACTAGTCTTTTTCCAGAGTATTTTGTAATAGCAGATTTTTCAGAAACTTCCCAGTCTCAGAGGGCTCATAGCAAAAAAAAAAAGTTAAAATTCAAACAACTTGAAAACATATACAGAATAAAGACACAGAGAGGTATGATGGAGAAATAAGAAATCATTGAGAAAACGTTGAGGTAGCCTGATACAAAGACATAGCATCACGTCATGACTCGTCTCGACAGAAACTGCAAGCACTACAGTAAAGACCAGTCACACCATGTCAGACACATGACTACATGGTGACATGAAGATGAATAGGAGGAACAGGAAAAGAAATGGAGCAAATCCATGCTATCTTACAGGAATTTTAATAGCAGTTCTAGAAAATAAGGGTGGAAACCTTTGCTAGATCCTAGGGAAACAAGAGAGTCGGGAGGAATGGGAACAAAGCAGCCAAGTTCTGGAAAACGCTGCCACTACTGGTGTCCAGAGAGGAGACAGTAACAGGGGCTATACATAGGAAGAAGAGCTCAAAGTCAAAGGGCAGGCACACTGTTACAGGGATGTTAAACAGCTGGCAAAGGCCAAGAAAGGACAGGGTAAGAATGGATGTAACTTGTGAGATATTTTTGTTAGCTATGCACTTCTCAGAAGTCATTTTGTTGAAGGAAGCTGAAACAAAGAGAAGTTAATCTGGTAAAGTTGGACATAAAATAGATAGAGAAAAGCCATAGAAGCTTCTAAAACATCTGCAGTTCGTTATGGATGGCAGAAGTGGTTGAAAAGTTTAATTTCTAAGCTGCTTTTGCAGAAACAAGGCCTTAAAGATAAAATTCAAGTTGCAGTGGAAGGAAATCTTGCATCTTCACCAACCTGAGCCTCTAGGCAATGCCGGAGTGTAAGAAGTGACCCAGATCTGTACAGTGGCTTCCGCTCACTAACACAGATTTTAAAAAACAGATCTGCACTACAGCCCTTAGACAACATTCAACAAGGCTTGTTCAACTCATGGAGCAGCCTGAATGTGGGAGCAGTATGGAAGTTTGATCCACTAATGGCAGAATTAAGCTTTAGTAATGTATGCTTAAGTATCAAATGCTAAGTGTCATTCCTATAATAAAATCATTAAAGAAATGATACATAGATGTATTAGGCCGATTAGGTAGACACAGACAGATGGATTAGATGGGATGACCACAAAGGATAAAGTAAATATGAAAGGGAGAAAAGTAAAGGGCAGAAAATTGAATCTAAAAGCATATTATAGGTATATGAACTTGGCAAATAACTAGAGTGATTCCTCTGAAGAAAGAAATATTAAGCTGGTCAAATAAAAATTGGTAACTCATTTTTCCATTTTACTTTAATCTTTGACTATATATGGTGTAAACACAAGAAAAATTAGGGAAAACTTGAAGCGTTCAGAACATAACTATGGAAATTATGGGCCGACAACCATCAATTACAGAATAAATGCTATTCAAAAGCAGATGTTATAATAGCTGGCAAGACACATTAATACAGTTTGACCTACAGTTTTATTTACTTCTTTCAGGCAACCTGAATGTCGTGGTGCTTACATAAACAATGCTTAATGCTTTGAACTTCAGTAAAACATAGCAAGAGTTAATTAAAATGATACGATCAAGGCATATCTCTTTCAATATAATAGAACAATAAAGACAGACTAAGTGTTGATTACAGACTCTAATAATTATTCACAAAAAGTATACAGTGAAAGACTGATCTTCAATTTTAAAGATAACTTTTTGAGCTGAAAGAAGCCTCTCTGCTTTGATGTTTGCTAGCTGCTGAAATTCTCGTGTTTGGGAGCACAGACTTTGGCAAGCAAACTCTTAATATACATGGATAAAAAGCCATTTTCAATAACACTAATGTTTAACGCAAAGTGCTAAAAGCAAGAAAATTCAAAGTTAAGGCTGACAACTCCATCTTTAGCTTAGACAAGAGTTAAAAAAGCCACAGCATCTTATGCCAGAAATGTTGTAAGATTGCATTCTGAATACCATAGCTTTTGTTTCAGTTTCCATTCTCTGACTCTTTCCATTAATGTGAAGACTTGGAGGGTTTTCTTCTATTTTAGTTTGTTATTTTTACGATGGGACTGCCGTTGTTCCTCCAATCAGCAAAAAAACCCCATCAACATTGAGTAACAGAATCTCATGTTATGAAAGCTCATGCTGTTACAGTCATCCATCCACCCTTCCAACAGTATTTGTGGCCATTGCCTCAAGCTCCCTTCAATTAGGTAGTAAAATAAACCCCACTCCAAAGGTATTAAGACTCCTAGAAAGCCTCCAGTCTCCTTGGCCTTCCTACAAACATTTGTGTCTCTCTTCCCTGTCTACAAACATTATATAGTCCCAAGGGAGACCAAACTTCAGCTCCTCAAATGAACTCAATTTACCAACAGTCCAAACATCTTGCAAGCTTTGCACACAGTAAATATTCAGGGTTTGGTACCTACTGAAAACACAGCCACAGTTTCTTCCAGATTTGTGGGTGGATCTTGCACCTCCACACCTGCCTGGCAAGGGAGGGGTTCGGAGGCAAGCAGCACTGCAGGGAGGTGGTGTGCAGGAGCTAACCATGCACAGGATTTTCTCCTTAGGAAAACTGGAAGAGGTAAGAGAGAAGAGGGAGGCAGATGCAGTTCTGGCCCACATAAGGTTTTAGTCCATAGAGGCAGGAAACTCAGGCATCTTCAGAAAGTCCTACCTGTTGTGAGGGGGGAAATAAAACAGAGTATCTCTAGCAGATGCACTTTTGTAAAGAGACAGGTTTATGTCCAGCTACAAGGTTTACTGCTTAATCAAAGCTAAATCCCACATCTGCTTGGCAACAACAGTGGCCAAGCAAGGGCAATTATCTTCTAAGTCAAAAAGTTACATTTGGGAAAGTTTGAACTTTTTCATTTGCTCAGGAGTGTGGTTTTGGTTGTTGAGGTTTTTTTCCTTGGGAGGGGAAGATATCTTTGAATTAATTCATGTGAAAAAAAGAAAGATGCCTTCATCAACTAAGATATATTGGATCTACAACCTCCTGTCCTCCAATTGCCCTTTTCTTTTTCTTCACTGTCACTTGCCTAACATGAAACAAGAGAGGGGAGGAAAAAAGAAAGATAAGAAAGATAAGAAAACCAAGCATTAATTTTCATTTCATTTTTTTAAGATATCATATGAGTTAGAGTCTAAAATACTTATTAAAAGTAAATTTCTAAAAATACTGAAGAACTGTTTATAATGCAAAAATATTATTTGAAGAAAAGTGGTTTCAGTGAGCTGGTTACTGCAGCTTTGATGTTTTCTCACAAACTCCTTTTTCTAAACTCGTGCAACATTGCTCTGTCCTCTGCGCTAGATGAAGCCCTGGCTGCACCCAACTCTCCTGTCACAGGTCTGTCCTCTACACTGAGCAGCAGCCATGTTGCAACTCTTACAATTATTTGTCTCACAATATCTGGATAGCTTTTAATGCCCTTGTTTTTCAAAATCCTTGCTGAAAAAAAACACACTAGATTTTTGTGTAAGAAGTTAGTTTTTAGCCTTCACAGTTCCAGAGAATTATTTGGAAAGGTGATCTCTACACAATCTTCAGGTTTGGCCAACAGAAAGCAAATGAGAACCCTAAAGAGAGTTTTGTTCATGACAGTTTCAGTCGATGAAATTCACATGAGTTTCTTATGAGTTTTGGTTCAAGAGATTCGGAGTCACCACTCCACTTCCTTAAAAAAAATACATATCCTGAAAGTACTGGCATAAAGCAGCCTTGGTGAGCAATCAGAAAGCCATTCATTCAGATTTCCCATTCGGTATTTTTAATTCCATGAATGCAGACGCACGTAAGTCCACGCACTCAGCTACCTAAAGCAACTCAAACCACAGTGCCACATTTGCACAGCTATTTCTTGCCAGTTGTCTCTGAACTTTGGACAGTTTTTTTGAGAACCTCTAGTGGCTTTTATCAGAGACCATCTCAACTGCAGCTGAGCCTCAATTCGTGAAAGGAACATTGAGCCTGTCCCTCCAAGTAATTCAAGAGAAAGTGACTGAGGAAACACACAACCCCAGCCAGCAAATACTCCCTGGGTGGTTTGGGGCATTAGGTGAATCCTCACGCTGCAGAAAATCAGTTGAGAATAAATTTTGCTTTTTTGCTGGTTATCGTGGGAGGAGTTCTTTTGTGGCTGCGATGCTGCCCACCCATATATGATAATCTGCCCAGCTATACAATTCGTGTACGATTCTGCCTAGCTCATACTGAAACCAGCAAACTCTGACGGATCATGTGCCGTGCATTCATACATACTTGTACAGATCAAATTTATTTTAACTTTACCAAACTAGAATAGACTTGCCAACAGAGTTCTAGAAGCAGCAGGAGACACTCTCTCTTACGGAGACACCATCATTGCTGGTGGGCTGCTTGGTCTCATTTATTTCAGAAATCAGCTGAAGCTTCTCCCTTGTGGATCCTCTAAAATGCTGTGGCTCCCACCTCTGTTGTACGTAAATCAAAATCCACCTGCTGTCGTCTTTAGCATCAAGCCCCAGATCACCAGTTTCTGCTAAAACGTACTGTTACCGCTTTTAAGGCAGAAGTAACACCACCGATAACAGATTTGTATCAATTGCACGCACCTTAAAATAATAATGGAGCACTACAGCTATTTTTTTTTTTCATTTTTAAAGGGGGTACCTAATAGTCCAGCTCTAAATTTGACCCCCTTCAATTGCATTGTTGAAGAATGATCAAATGACTACAAATCCTAGTTGTACAAACCCGTGTAGTTGCAGCTAGTATGGACAAAAACCAAAGCCTGGTGTTTACATATAGCACACTTAAAACCAGTTTAGCCAATTCTTCTGGTGTATATTCACAAACGTAGCAAAATGGCAGGGGAGCTGGTGTGCAAAGACATGATTGGGTGTTACTCCCTACTAAAACAATTAGCGGCTGGCTAATTGGGATCACCACACTTGTGTTAGAGCTGGAAATAGTTTTAATCAACCGTTATAATATGGTACCAACTCATGGAGAATTTAAAGAAAAAATGAAATTCCAGGCCATGAAAAATTACTGAATTACAGAGCAATCTTTAGTGTTTTAATTGAGCAGTTTTCTCAGAATATGGGGGGAATGATTCATGCAGTTCCCCACCTCCACAAGCAATTTTTGCCAACCCATCTGCCACCCCAAATGTTTCGTCCAAAGCAACCCCATTGATGGACTTCTGCTCCCTCTGCTGGATTTGCAAAAATAGGTATTAATAGGCCCAAATCTCATCCCTTAGGAGGCAAGAGCACAACTTCATCTGGTTCCAGCGGCAGAAAGACCATGCCCTAGCACTGCCTCCAAAGCAGAGTCCACATCCCTGCTAAGACTGACTTGCAAACAAGTAGCAAATAAGCAGCTGTAACACTTCTAAACAAACAACTCCTAAAACCATCAGTGAACAGCAGTTAAAAACAAAAGTGACAGAAGAGATTATAATTTTTTTTTTTAAGCTCTCTGAAAAGAGGTGTTCTCAAAAGGAAATGACAACACCCATTTAAGCTTTCAGTGTTTCTTTCTAGCTTTACCAGTTGCTCCCTCCTAACACGTGAGTGTGCTGCAACATGACGTGATGGCTCACTGCCAAAAGTGATGGGAGAAAAAAATAAATATTGTCCTTACAATGGACAATAAAGTTTCCTTCTGCACTCCAAGTCAGAAACAAATAAATACTGGATTCCATTCAAACCTCTGATCATGGGAGCTTTCCTGTAGCCTTGACTATAGATGCTTTTAGCATCTGACTACTTAGAAATCACAAGAGTGTTGAACTGTTTAGTGACTCTGATCCTCCCATCAGCAAACTGATCCGCTGATAAAACGTAAAGGGCTTGTGCTATTTGCATTTTTACTCAGTTTAGTCACAGATCACAAAATAAGTTAGTAAATTGAGCTACAAGGCTTCCAATTTGCAGCAACCAAACCTTCTAAATAATCGTCTATGCTTAAATACACAAATCCCTTAACACGTAATAATTTCTTTGTCAACTGAAACTGTTACAAAAACTCCGTCCCCCAAGCCCTTCCGCACAATGATTGCTTTGAAGAAATGATACAAATGAAAGTGCACAGTTTCTCCTTAATATTCTCCAAAGAATTAAAAATATCCAAGGAACTGAAATGCTCAAATCACCCAACGTATTCCTTCAGAGCTGCCAAACACTCTTCCTCCAGTTTCCTAAGAGAACTGTGAGCTGTTTTCTCGTTTAAAAGCTCAGAAATCCTGACATGGTGCAGGTGCCTGTATCACAAAACCGACCGCCAGGAATGCCAGCAATTAGCATCATTCCTGGCAGCTTCTGAAAAGCAGCCAAATTCCTGGAGACTGAACAAATCTCCCACGGCTCAGGTCGATCCCTCCGGGTCAGGGCTGAAGCACATTCGTGGACCTTGCAGTGGAATCCGTAGTGCTCCTGTTACACCATTTATCACGTTTCTGTGACCAGCCACTGGCACAAAGGGCTCGGAAAAATTAGAACTCCACCAAAATACGGGGACTTGACACATTAAATATGGGGTCTCTGGTTAACAAATTATTTTGTGAGATACGTCTGGGATAACAACTCAAGCACAACACAACTACGGTTGTGTCAGAATTAGGTCGCTCAGATGCTTAAATTCTTATTGATGTGGCCCTGAATTGCCTCTTGCAGTGCAATTTTAGGAACTACAGTCAAACCTTCTTCTGATAAACACAGATGTAAATCAACACACATCTCAGACATGTTTCTGCGATGTCCTAGTCAGAACTTGCACCGTGTTAGGACAAATGTTACAGTTTCTCTTGACCCATATTAAAAATATTTAGGTGTTTAAAATATTGCTCCTTTCATTCAATATGCTAATGACTATAAACAGTGCTCCAGTCAACACACCACAGACACCTAAATAGATTTCACTATGACTTTACATCTTCTTAGTAAATTAGGTATAACAGTTAGTAAATGGATGTACTGAGGGCATTGTAAAGTTGCCATGCAGCTATGCAATAACGAAGGCACTACGCAGTTCCAAAAAAAAAAAAAAAAGACAAATGTGTCACAGGAGTTTTAAAAAAAATAAAGTCAAAGGAACTACATATTCCACTGGGTACAGAAATACTTTGGTGGCGATACGTTTTCTTCACATATCACGGAAATATTAAAGATGAAAAAGCACAGTTCCAGTTGGCGATGCTTTGTTTCCGAACGTGCGATTTGTCCGTTGTCACTGCGGAAGGGGTGCGGGCACACACTCCATTCATCACTTCACCTTCCTTCCTGATGCTAATCTCATCTCTCCACTCGGATATTTCCCAACAATAGTGGTCATCTAAATACTGGTAATCCTTTTAGCAAGCACTAATAATTATGCATTAGCACAAATAACATTCAAGCTTTTTTCAAATAATTACATATATAATGGATGTGTCTTTAAAAAGTTGTTTACAGCTAATTAACCAATGAATAATTGTTTTCTCTTCCTGAAACAGGAGAAAGCTTATCTTGGGAGTCACAGTTAAAAATGCTTTCTCTCTCCCTTTTTTAAAACAGTTTTACAGATGTTGTTAGCAATTAAAACTGTTAAAACACTATTAAACCAAAATTTCTTTATTAAAGGGATTACTCAACCCAGTTGAATTGTTTTTTAAAGTATTGGACCATTCCAAATAATTTCCAATTTGGATGATCAGTGAATGGTCTGAACATACCAAGACCCTATTCTAAACAGTTCAGATCCTTTACTACCACAACACAGGCTGCTTGTTGCTATACGACTAGTTTAATTGTGGGCTGTAATAAAGGTCATAATTAATATCCCAACACAGACACTAACAAACAATTTTAAATTGCCAGCATAATCAAATGATGCAAACATCTATGAGCTACAAAAGTTCATTGCCGCAACTGACAATTTCTTAATTGTATTCAGTCATTCATGGAAATTTTATTAACATCGAACTGATGTATCCTGCCCTTACTCTGTCACAACACCAGGGATCTAATTTCATTATTTTCCACAAGATTTGCTTGACTACTGCCATGATTCTAATATTGCTTTAGTCCAGATGTTTATGCTATTTAAATTAGGAAGAAAAGGCTTTTGGGTAAACACAATTAAAGAAGTTTTTTTTGGTGTTTTTTTTTTTCCAAATTTAGTTTAACAAACTTCTTTTAATTAATGAATATAGCTGCAAAGTAGATGGGTTTTCCCTCCTCGTTTTTTATGCTTATTCCCCACTGTGTGCAACATACATCGAGTGTGTGGCTCCAGCTATTTCTAAATATAACAACCTTTTAATTTTTCACTTACATCTGAGTGTTCATTAAAGCAAAAGATAACAGTGCCTGACAACTGAATTTTTCCTCCTTTTTATTCTTAAATCAACCCCAAATGCATTTTGAGCATCACAAAAACAGTTTAAACCTTCCCTCCCGGCTCCAAGGGTGTAACACCCCTGAAGTGGATCTCTGACTGCAGGATAACCCCTATTTCTAATGTCTTCTGTGTTCAAAATTGATTTACAGCACCAACTCCCTGTGACAGCAGAGGAATCTGGACAGCTGGAACATCAGCATCCAAAGGAGAATTTTGCTTCTGCTTTTTGATACCCCTTGAATACACTGATTTTCTTCTGTTGGACAACAGCATTTCATTCATATTGTATCTCTTTCTGAGGAAACAATGCTATAATGTATAAAGTAGGATTCTCTCCCTTTTATCTGTCTTGGAGAAAGCTGTTCTCACGGAAAAATACAAAATTTTGCACAAAAGAGCTAATAAACGTAAGCACACATGTTTATAACACACACTACTATTTTAGTGAGGTTGAAACGTGACCAAACAGGGAGTACACACTTCTACACCAGAGCATAGACACTTGAATATTATTCCTAAGTGCAAAACTTGATAACTTCAGTATGCACAACAGTCTTTCAAAACTAAACTGTCTTGAGAGAGTATTTTAAAGGATCCAAACTGAGTTTTCAAACCAGCATTTTGTCAACATTTGTAAGAAGACTGAATAATTTGTGTGATTTCAGCCGACTGAAGATTCACACCGCACTGTGCCAGACAGTCATCACACGCACTGAAAACTTACTGCTGTAATTAGTTAGCAACTGCTTTTATAATTCGCCAGCACAACGATATTTATAAATAACCTCAGCATGCGCCGTCCTTACAAAATGGTGTATTTATTCGGCGTGCAGAAGAGGTCACTAGCACCTTCTCACTCCGCAAATTCCTTTCCTCCCAAAACTGTGGTTGAAGGACGACACAACTTCATCGATCTACACTATTATTCTTTTTGTGTGTCTTCCATTTCTCCGAAGAACACAACTCCCATTCCATCACCCACAAAATTTTAATGTGCAGGAGCACTGGGGAAGCCAAAAGTGAGATGTGGCTGCTGCTGAGGCTGTTTTGTTTTGCTAAATCGCAGGAAGATAGTTCCCAGAGCCCTGTAAGCCCTCTGGGAGCCGCGCAGACGCAGCGCGTGGAGCAGCGTGGCCAGCTCCCCATCCTAATGCTATTCAACACTAGCGTCGTGCTTCTCTTTTTCACTATTATTCTTTTGTATGTGACTATGAATAAAATCTAGGCAGCGAGTTGTACTTACACATGCAAAGAACACACTGAAAATTTTTTCAAAAAAGTACACGTTCACGTTAATTAAGTATAACACGCCTACTAGAAAATTATCAAAACATTTCATGTGCATAATTTATATGTATTTTCTGCAAAATACTTCAAAACTCCGGTACTATACCTTTAAGTGTTGCTCTACTCCCATCATGTGCTAACACGGAGAGCTATGTTTGGCAATCTTGCCGAGTATACCGTGTCAATTTTACAAAAATTAAAAATATTGTTGAAAAAATATTATCCCAAGAACATACGTAAAATTATAAATATTCAGCACATCAAGCTTTTGATATACTTTAGTGCACATGAACTGAGTAGCTGTCAAAATTACAACAGGCAACTCAAGTAATTATGCAGATTTATGCAAAACATTAACAAGAAGAATTAAATGCACAAATGAGGTGGCTACACTTGAATTGTTAAGATTATGAATAATTACCATGAATCTTTTTGCTCTTAATATAACTTGTTTTTGATAAACAAAGCCTTAATTATCAGAATACTTTTGAGAATTTTGGTGACCTTCATTAATCTTACAAAACAAGTCTCTTGTGTTCTGCATTGTAAAAGGCACATGCTTAGAATAAGTACACAAACCATGGGAAAAGCATATGTTAATGGCTACTACAAACCAGGGAACGATACCTCAGGTTTGAAGCAGATCGCATTCCACGCATGTAGGTGAAATAATAGTGAGTATTGGGAAGTGCTCCAGGCTGAAGAATATCTGACAAAGGGTAGGAGAAGGCTGCTATAGGAGAAATTATTTTGTTTTGCAAAATAACAGGTTATTTTAAGAATCAGCCCACTAATTTCTCATCTCTAAGATACAGTAGGTGCAATAAATCATTTACACAAGCAACAGAGAACCCGAAACATCCCCACCCCGCAACGGGTATTAGTCGTCTCCTCCAGGCTCAGCCTTCTCCAGGTGAACGCGGACGCCAGACATCCGCATTTTCCGCGTTTGCATCCAGCTGCCAGGCAGAACGCGGAGAGCAATCTTGACTCTGCTTCGCTGGTAATTTCGACACTGCCCTCTTCCTTTCAGAGGAACAGTGGGACCTCTCCATGTCCCCTCCGTTAATTTCAGAATTCATTTGCAACGCTGTCATCGACAGTGTAACAACCCACCGATCAACAGTTGCAATTCTTCATAACACTGTCAAACTCCCAGCTGCCACCGTGGCAGCCGGCTTCGCCCAGGCCCAGACACTCTGCCTTGGGACTAGCAGTAAAGAAGAACTTTGGAAGCATTAAGTCTTTAATGCCAGCCACACGATTTCTTCCCGAGAGAGCGAGCTGTCAGATCAATGGTGGTTTTGTCATAAAATCTCTCCTAGGGACTGGAATTTGTTTTGAAAAATGTCAAATAGCTTTGATGCATAAAAATTAACTTAAGGAGGTCATAATTAGACAAAACACAAACTTGCATTTCGCTGGTCCTGGCGTCACTTTGTATCGTTGCATAACAAGAACAAACCAAACGCCACCCAGACAACCGAAGCCCTGGACAGCGTGAGCCTCTGCTTAGAATTAATACAGCTACGAAATTCCTGTTCTCCACGAGAAAACACTGAGTTTGGCCGCACTTCCAGACAGGCTTTGCCCAGCACATCTCTATGTAACACAGCCAAGCCTGGGGTCACCATCACCATCCCATTCCCGACTGCCTCCCAGCTCCAGCGGGGAAGAAATCCCTCTCACAGGGAGACTGCTCCTCCTCCCCATGCCAGGGGGCCATGCTGGCCAGCAGAGTCAGACTACAGGTGGTCTCCCCTCCCTGTCAACACCCGCTATCTGGGCAGGCAGCACAGGGCATGAAGGCGCCGAGTTGTGAAATTTCTTCCCAAGAGCTCAAGGCTCTCCTCGAGCACGTGCCCTGCTCAGCCCCTGTGGAAAGTTCAGTCAGGAAATATCTGGAACAGGACTGGTTTACTATAAACACATTCACCTACTTGGGTAGTAGTTGGAAGGAGAGATTTTCAGCTAAATAAAGCAAGAGGCTCCGAAAGAGACTCATCTCAAATCCAGATTTCGTACAGCTGCCAGGCTCGCAGGCCCCGTGCCGGAGGGGCTCTGGCTGTCTCTGCACGGAGCACGCACACCGCGAGCCGGCAGCGTGTGCTTCCCCCACCTCTGCTCTCCCTTGGAGGGGTCACTCCAATAGCTGCCATTCAGATCCATTCAATCCTCAGTTCCTTTCAGAAAGACCTTGATTAGAATAACAATCATGAGGACTTTTTCACCTCAGAAAAGTGATATTCAACAAGTGAGTATGGCACCAAGGGCTCCAAATTATTTCACATCGGCCAACAAACAGTAAATGATCATCATTTCCATTCACGAACATCACTTCTGCATATAGAACAAGATCACAGGTGTGTGCTTTGCTGATCTCCCTGTGTTGCAACTCTGCACACCCAAGAGGTCTTTGTCAGTTCCTAAGGATACAGCCAACATTTCACTGCTTTTATCAAGTAGGGTAAAGATTTTAATTAGCATAGTAAGAAACAATGTAACTAATTCCAGCTGAACTGCATAAATAAGCAAGCAACGAGACTTTTCCTCTGTATTTCGTTTGCTTTATGTGCTGCTTGTGAGCTTGAAAACTTCAGTCATTCGAAAATCATATTCACCCACACTAACCTTCCTCAGCGGAGTAAAACCCTGATGTCCAGTGATGTCAATAGTAAACTCCAGTTGATGTCAGCAAGGTCGCGTTTTTACCAACCTGCCTGTGCTGCTGCTTTCAATATACACTCTAACAGACCCCCAGCTTGTGAGGAAGATGAGAAAGACAGGCAGAGATCAAACCGAGACGAAAATTACAAATAGGGTAGATAGGTGCTTATAAGCACCTTCTGTTTCATAAAAGAAAAACCAGGTAGTTCAAAATCCATGTCTTAACATGATCCTAGGAATCAGAGAACAGCTACTTTTGTGGTATCAAGTTATTTTTCAAGAGCTGCTCAAAGCCAGCCTCAGACCTCTACGCAAGTTTCCTATATAGCCCCTATTTTTATAGTCATGTAAAAATAAAAATAAAAAAGATCAGAAAAGAGGAGCCTTCCCATGAAAATTCTGACAGAACTTTAATGGTAGCAGCACTACTGGAAGTTGCTACAATAATAATATTCTTACTCTACTAGTGCCTGTTTTCTTTAGATACTCTACTAGCAGCAGTCATTTCCCAGATAATGGGAAGGGCTAATTTAGAAAATCAGAACAGGGTTACCACCAGCAGACATTGTTTTCTTAATAAATGATCATTTTATTTTGACTAAACGTGCAGTTATACCCTGTCAAGATGTCCTTGCTTTACATGAAATTTCCCCGTAGTCAAAAGGTTACGGTGTAATGTTTCTCTCTAAACAGACAGCATGGATGCAATTTTGACTAGTTCCCTAAAAGCATGAGAAGCAATCAAGTTTACTAAGGAGGCAACATTAATTTAGACATGCAAGAAACTTAAGTAGCTACTGCACCTCTTCTCTCCACTGCGGTTTGTGTACGGTGACCACAAAATACCGCAGTATTTTATGCAAACAAAAAAAAGATCATGTAAGTCATGACAACACAAGAAGGATAAATTTGTTAAACTAAAGTAGACTCGTTGAGTTTTTTAATCTATGCCAGAATAGAATTTGCAGCCTGGTTTATACTGGATTAATCGGGCTGGACTACAGCAAGCTTGCATTACTGACTATACGCTATACGGAACCTGACTGAAGCTGAATTGAGCCACGTATTGATGGAAAAGGTTTCTATTACGTAACTCAAACTCGCAGCACTGCTCGTGCTGGAATACAGACCATTCCCTACTATGGGACATTCCCGAAATAATGCTAGTGGAACAGCCACCACCAGGAGAAGAACGGAAGAAGCTCTTTCCCAAGATTTGTTGGGCTAGCTGTGTCAGACACCAGCAGTATGATCTGCACACTGCAGGGATTTCAGACCAGCAAGTTTAGCACAAGCTAGAGCGATCCAGAACGGTAGAAACAGCTGCGATGCTGATCAAGCTCCATAACAAGCTATGCAAATCATTGGCTGTTGGCACCTGGCTCTATCATTAACAACAAAAACGCACAGCAAACAAGAAAAAAGAAATAATGACAGATTCTCACTGGGAAAAAAATAAAAAAAGGCAACCATTTGACTCATTCTTATCTCTTATGATTTCTAGACAACTTAATCTTCCTCAAACTGAGCCTTTACTTGAACAATGGGCTTTTATCCCAGAAAGCTAGCAAGCAGATGCCTGCTTTAGATAGACCAGGTCTACTTCAGACCTAACGGGTAAGTGAATTCAAAAGCTGAGATGCCACCACGCTTCATCAATATTGTCTTGAGCTTCACCGTTTTACAACTCGATAAATCCCAACAGCAAGCGTTAGCTAGCAAAGGGCTTTTGTCTCAGGGTAGGGATACCATAATCCAGACAGGTGTTTCAAACACAAATCCAGCACGTTTAGCCTTATCTAGAAGCTACTCAGAGATTAGTCCCAGACCAGTACACGAAAACCTGGTCAGACACTCACACCATGAGATCCAACCTGACAATTAGCTGTCTTTGTCTACTTACATTACTGAGTGACTTCTGAGAGTAACCTACAGGTATGGGACCTCAGGATGAAGCTGAAAAAAATGGAGCCTGTGATCAAAAGCTTGGTACAAAGGTCAGGAGGAACTGAAAGGAGGGATGCAACTACGTTCTCAAACCAGCCAGGAGGCCTCTGTGACCAGAGTCACTCCGGAGCGCAGGATAGGAACTGCCGTGACAGAAGCGGAGAGCGCTACGAAATTGCCGCATGCCTTCGGAATCACAGGTGTTTCCTTCCTTTTCACTGCTCACCCTCAACAGCAGTGTCATTACACCGCTCGGCAACGGCAGCATGTAGGAAGCACGCTTTTCCAGTGCAACTTCGCAGAGCCAGTTTGTAGAGACCTAGGTGTATGAGCTGTGACTTGCTTTCACGGATGTTGATGGAAAGCAAAATATAACACATAGTTTATCAATTGCTTTCTGAAGATTCTATAGTCTTCAGAGGCTTTGTCTAGTGAAATGATCTCCAATTTGCTACTCTAACCATACTTGCCCTCTGCAGCTGTCAGTTGCACATTAAAGGTTCTTCAAAACACCCTAAGAAGCCTGTCAGATATCGGAAGATAGAAAAAAGTGTCTCCCATCAACAAGCCTTTCCAAAAATACAGATGTATTAAGTTCAGAGAAAACCAAAATGTCAAGAGCAACTTAGCTTTCAAGTTCCCTTTAAAGCCCTTCATCAAATCCTAAAGCCACTAACAAGTGGACTAAATGCTCTCCCTTCCTTTGCCAGATATATAATTGAGGTTTGCTCTTAAAATAAGGTAAAAATAAACAAACATTATTAGAGGGAATTCATTCCTGGAGAGCTTTTACAGCTGAACGTTTATCAGTGTACGGAAGATGTTACATAAAGTGCTTTTTAATCAAAATCCTCTTGATCACCAGCCACAATTTTCCAGCCCTCTGAATACTTCTCTCCGGATCTCTGTGGTTACACTTTCAACTTCAGCCTTTTTGAGCATCAGTCTTTTTGTCTTGGTGCAAGTTAAGAACAGTGATAGGGACTTCACAGAGATTCATGCCAGGCTCTGCTCCCACTCCACACAGAAAAATACATGAAATGAATTGAAGAACTGATGCATGTTGGGTCAAAACAACAAATCCACTGCTGTAAAGACATTTACTGAAAAAATACTCCACACAGCTCTAGTTTGAAAACACCAACAGATCTGTGTAATAGTCTGAGGAATGGTACCTGCTCATTTTTCCTTGACTGTTAATGGGTGAACATGCACTCGTGCACATCACAGACCTTCTCGCCGTTACTGACAGCAACATGCCTTTTACTTCATCTAGTCATACATTTTGGTTTAGAGGAATACAAAAATCCCACTTCTGACATTAAAGAGAGATTAAAACATAAAGTGTTGGTTTTCCAAATCAGTGACAACAATGACTTAAATATCTAATCCCATTAATTACTCGCAATGATCACGGTTTAGTACTGCTATTGCACTGAAGTGTCAAGAAAACGAGTGCGAGGGTTATCTACCCTATGCATATGCATTCACACAACGTATGCTTCTGTTTCTAGACGAAGGGGAACTCTGTGAAAAGGTCTGAAAGTGTTCTTTAGAGACTTTCACGCTGGTTTTGGTCCTGAATGCATCTCTCTATCCCAAAAGCTGTGCAGTACAGAAACTGCACATTGCTGAACATTCAGAAAATGTTAAGAGTAAAAGCAGCATCAGCTCCTGTCTTTAACATTCTGTATGTCATCAGCCACAAAACCTCACTGTTTGCACCTATAGCCTTTATTTGAGGCAGAGCAGTCATTTTAGAAAGCTATTTCTTCTTAATTCATTCCAGTGAATGAAAAGAATTCATTCACTGGTAAACGGTTTTAGGAATTCTCTTTAAAACTTGCTATTTATTTTCAGCTTGAGTTTATCTATTTTCAGCTTCCATTCCTTTGACTCTCGTTACACCTTTGTCTTCTACATGGCATCTGTCATGCCAGTATGGATTCACCATGTTAATTAAAGCATTAAAATTCAAGATAATGATTCTGTATCAGAATGCCATCAGAGCTGTATCAAAATGTTATGACACACAGATAATGCTGCAACACATTGAGGTTTCTCGGGCTCATCAAGAGTTTTCAAGAAAGAAAAAAAATCTGCAAGGGGAACAAGTTTGATCAGAAACAAAAAAGATTTTTTTTATATGAAAGATAAAACAAAGAGAGCGGCTCTAAAACTTGCAACCTATATTCTGTACACAGTTGTGTCCCATTTGGTTTGCAGAACTACTCAATATGTAAGAAAACAGGCAATTAAGAGCTTTAAAAATATGATCTGCTAGAAAACATGTCTATTAAACCTATTGTCCTAAGCAGAGGGCTTTTTTTCATAAGCATTTGATGAAAGAGGAGATAAAGATATAGAGCTTGATTCTTCTTTGATAAAACTGGCAGATACAAGTCACTCTTTTCAGACTAAAATACAGATGGGCTCAATATTTTTAGGGTGTTCTCTATGCAGAAGGAATTAGTGAATGCCCTAGATTGGGGAGCACACTTCAAACCTTTCTATAAGAACCAGTTTGTGGACTCAAAAGTCTACAGTGACTTTTGTAGCATCAGTCTCTATGGGAAGCTGACATCTCTTGACAGGCAGAAAGGGGGTTGTGAAAGTGTCTAATTCAGGGAAAAAAAAAAGAAAAAACCCAACAACTACACCAGTGGGTTGTTAGCCACACTGCAGAAAAGATGTAGGAAAGTGCTTGTATTTATTCATCTACAAAGATCCAACAGCTTCTGCTTAAGAGAAGTGTGCTCCCTCCCACACTTCTGGATCCATGGATCCACACCATTTAAGGATACAGTTCCCAGTACCATAAATACTCCATATGAAGAAACTGGTGGAAGTTTGAACATCTGAAAGTCCTAAGAGCCTGAGAGATAATGAATACTAGCAAACACAGAACTAGGACAGAACCTTGAAACATATCATTTAACTTAATATTTTTTCTTGAAGCATAGAACGCACCGCATGTGCAGGTAAAGAAATCACAGTGACACTGAAATAGGTGGACAATTCCTCAGTGCTATTGTCTTTTTGTTTTCAAACTTACTAGTTAATTTTTTACATCAGTCATTTGAGCAGATGATAAGTGGGAAGGGATTTTAGTCATAAAAAAACTATCATTTGTAAAGGCCTCATTTAAATATGCCTTAATTAGCATTTTCATAACTGAGTTATCAGGTTTCCATTAAACTCTGAAATTCTCACTTCTGTTCCCACTGGACAGATGTCCACATTGCAAAAATAAAAACTGTACAAAATCTTACAACACTGTAGTTGGCAGGGGCTGGAGAACAGTCTGAGAAGAGCAAATGAACGGAAAGAGCCAATCTTTTGCCACCATTTCTGCACTGAATCCAACCATTAAGACTATGTGAGAAAGTTTGTACTACTGGTAACTGTATTTTTGTGAGCTACTGGTACGCATATTTTCTTGAGCTAGCAAAAGACAGGACTCCTGTCCTTTTTTCAAAACAATCTGATGTCTTTGATTTGTACTATGTTAAAGAAAAGGAAATAAACAAGAACTCTAAAAAGTTACAGAATTTCTTAAACTTTTTTTCCTCCAGATTATATCACATTTAAGAAATGAAGATGACATTCCTGGGCAGTCTTGGAACGATACAGATCTGGCACGCTTTATGGAACTGCTCTTTCCCAAGACAGAAAAGTACTGAACTTTCTTCCTTCATTGGAATGAAAATGTGCAGAAAAAATTCCAAAACCATAAAACTCAAACCCTTTCTAGTCCAAAATTTAAAGGAAATAATCTACAGTCAACCTAAAAGCAAAAGCCTAAATACATATAACAATACTTAATTAAACAATCTTTTTCTTCTTTACAGCTATAGTACATAAAATAAACAGCTATAATCATTGCTTTTAAAAATGTAAGATTTATACCACACAAAATACTTTTTTTTTAGAAAAAAAGAAATACAAGAAGCCCTCAAAATACATTTTGTCCACTCAAAGAAAAAATATCACGCTAAATCAGGACATTTCAGTATTATTTGCAGCAATCATAATAAGCCAATTTTGGCTTAAGCCGCGATTGTTACGAACACTCACAAAACATTATTTACCAGCTGGCAATCTTTCTCAAGCAAATACATCAAACTTATGTTTCATTATTACCAAATAAGGGTGAACTCGCCACTGGGATAACCTCCAGTAGTTAAACAAACACTCCTCTATAAAACGAGCACGACGGTTTCTGTTCTTGGAGAAGCACGCAGTGCATCGCGCTTCACCGATACCTTTCACTCCAGAGCCAAAACTTTTTTTTTGTTTTTTTACGTAAATACCTTCATTTCCTTCAAAAGTTGAACACTTCACAAATGGAGGAAAGAGCAGCAGTAAATGGCAGCTGTTGCTCTGCACGCGGACTTTGGATGAAACGTGACTGTGGGCTATAGTGGTGTGAGCTAACGGAGGGGAGCAGCAGGGCTGCAGAGGCTTTAATGAAAATGCAATGTTACCTTCAGCCCTGACAGCACGGAAGAGGTAAGCACTAAGATGCTGTGGCCTGAATTAATTATGTACATTGAAGCACATACAGACATGTTTATGGGTTAGCTACAGCGTAGCAAACTGTGCCTGACTGTGGAAAGACTTGGCTGCTACTGCTGACTGCCATCGATTCGCTCCGTGACCTGAGGCAATCCACTACAGCCAAAATCTTTGACCTTAGGCACCTTATTCATATTTAAACCCTTAAACAGTGACCTGATTTCCAAGGTGTTGGACGTACATCACCCCCCCCAAATTTACAGGTAACTACATATGTATTAACACAGGAATTTAAATTTAGGCTGAATTTCTGAAAAAGAAACCATGTCCACTCTTGTCTGAACCAGCAGTGTGCACCAACGAATCCAATTTACTAGTGCTTGAGAAGAGAAAAACTCATGTCAGGAAGCGCAGAGAGATAACAGAAAAGGCAAAGAGTCTGCACTTCTTGTTACAGGATACATACACATGTGCATACACACACAGCAATATAAATACATATGTATATACACCTGTATCTATATATGAAGAGAGGCTTACAGAAACTACTTTTTTCTTTTTAGAAAGTAGATTTTTTTTTTATTGCTAAAAAAATAATTAAGAAGGGAAAAAAATAAATTAGATGATTAAATGCTTGTTGTACCGTAAAACACACTAAATGCCACGAGCAAAGCACGTTCCTGTAGTCAGACATGTTACATGCTGTGCTGGTAACCACAACGTTTCATGCCTGACCGTTGTCGGTATCGATATAGTGTGCTGCACAGCTCCATCCTTAGGTGTAGGAAAACCTGAGAAAAGTGAAGAAGTCACACATGCATTAGTGTATTGCAGTGAGCTACTTAGCATGGAACCAGGCCCGTGCTGAAATCCAAGCACTGGGCTACGTTGGACTCAAAAAAGTCAATACCAGAACTCCCACTGACTTCACTGGTAGCCTAAATAAATAAATAAGTTGCCCTGGGGTTTCTGCCAAGCTATGATTCTAAGAGTGATTCTACAGAGGCAACAACGTATGAAAGAGGTTTTCTGTTTTTCAAGTACTAAACTCTACAGAGGAAACAATGTCCACTCTCTCGGTTTTATAAAGCACCTACCACTTATAACACAGCAGAAACACCGCTAGCCTGCAGTTGGTTTCTGAAAAAAAATACTTATTAGGAAGAAATTATGAGAAATAGGAGGTAACATTCAACAGAACATTTAAGACAGACAAAAGTGCTGTGAAAATCCTACTGGGAGTCCCAAGGAGGATACAGCAAGGCTAGAGCTTGCTGCCTTTTTCCCTTGAATTTCCTCCAAGACTCTCTTGGTATCTGATTAATAACAGGGATGAAGACAAAAACAGGAGGCAGAGACTTAACTCTCTTCCCAGCTGGAAGAAATTCTTTCAGCAAATTATTACCTCTGGGCTCCGCATTGCACCTTTTTGCAGCATGACATAGAAATAAGGAATGTCTTCTCAGGAAGCAATAGCTCACATGCTGGGAAGCAGAGCATAGAAGATGTCTTAGCAAGAAGGTGGACATGAGTGTCCCTGTAAGTTCTAGGGATAAACCAGCTTAGGAGAAGATGTCATGCCTCCTCCACAGGCTGTAAGACACTCCTCTCTCTCTCTCTCCCTGGGCCCCTGTCCTTCTCTTAGGAACATTACCACGTGTGCATAAACCGGCTGTAGATGAAATGTATATTTTAAGATCAATTAATTCTTATAATCTGCGATGTGTTTTAAAAGGGCATTTTACCATAGTGCCATACTTAATCCAGAAATATCATCAAGTAATGAAGACTCCAGTTCAGGGACTCCATGCTTTTAATAACATTTATCAAGCAACTATCCAGACACCTTGGCTTCCATTTTCAAGTGTACCAGTGCCTCTTGAGAGAGCAGGCAATCACGGAGTTATAAAGACACCCTAAGGACATTGTCTAAAATAGTCATTACATATAATTTTTAATCCAAGTATTCACAGTTATAAGTTTAATAGGCATTAAAGAAAAAATAAAAGTGAAATATTTTTACTCCTATAGAGAATTAAAATGTGAGCTCCTCATTTCCTCTTATTTCCATTTCCCCCTCCTCTGCAGACAGTCCTGAAGACAAAGTGCTAGAGTCCTAATTAGGGGTGAAAATTAACACCGCGTCAGTGTTTCCAGCAGACCTCTGGGAACATACCACCACTTTCCAGCCACTTTCCACAATGTTTCCAAGTAACAACAAAACTACTTAGGGGAAAAAAAAAAAAAGAATCTTATAAAGGAAGGACAACATGGTAGTGTGACACCTGCTCTGCCACGCAGCTGGTCATCTCCTGAAGCAAGTGGGAGATCCCCTGCGTACACGAAGCGGTGGGACTGTGTATGCTAAGGAAGCGTGACACTGTCTGTTTCTGGTGGAAAGGAAAAATAGCAAGGCCATCATCTTAGTTCGGTCTCTCTAATATCATCCTGTCACCTTTAAGCTCTTTCCACGGCCTAGATGTGCTCCCGAATAATCTGTATCTTCAAAACCTACATATTCATTTGAGCGCCGAAACTGTCATCACATCGCTATTTGGGCTCCACTGTGAAACGAACCCACAACTTTGATTTCTCCATGTTATGCTCCATCTTTGATTAAGAGTTGCTCATGCTGAAGATACACTCAGCAAGAAAAATTAACTCAAGTGACTTGCATTATTTATCAGCACTAATTCGGATGTATGTTAATTATATGTAGTAAGTAGCATCACCACAGAGAAAACAAAATCCAAAATAAGACTTTCCTTCTCCGAAGAAAAAAGTTTACCTTGTCACCTATGTATGATATTTACCTTCTGCAATTAACTGGTTTGTACCAACATCTGTCACACAGAATAAGACTGATTTCAATAGAGCTATAACTACTTTGTGTGTGTGTGTGTGTTCAAACAAGTACCACGTCTTAAGTTTTGAGGCAGCTTCCACGACCTTCAATGACACAGAAACCAGATGTAACACTAATAACCTTGTGGCCCTTCTTAAATTTTGAAGGGCTTTATTTTCCTTTAATTTGATGAATTACCAGAGGGACATATATTCACATCATCTACCTTAGCAGGAGTAGGTCTCCTATGTAATCAATAAATATAAGTGTGGTCCCAGTTGGGCACTCTGAAGACTCCTGTGGATGCTCTATTGACTTTTAGAAACAGCTCAGATCCTGACTTCAATTATTTAAGTTAGTTGCCTAAAATGAGACAGTGAGAACAGACTGTATTGTGCAGGACTGTTCTCCAGTCATTTCCAAACTTTCTAAAAACGCACATTTAAGATTTTAAAAAAAGCAACTTTGTTATCACAATGTAATAAATAATTAATGGTCATGGAAAGTCTCTCAGTAGCAGCATTTACATATTTCACACAAGATGCAGTACCAACAATAGAAATATTGCATACTAATTCACAATGGCCCTTTGCCATTTTGTAGCTGGAGCAGTGAGAAACAGTGCAAAAAAACATTAAAATAAAAGACAAGATTGACAAGCTAGAGTCAAAAAATCTTATTCTGACAAATACAGGAGACGCAATTTTTTTTTAATTAATTTTTGAACTGATGTGATAGTCAAGGTCATATGCGGCAATGTGGACAAACTCTCACTAATATTCCTACAAGCTAACAGCATGTAAACAGCAAAGATTTAGAAGATGATTAAAGATCACTAGATAAAAAAACTCAAGCAAAAAACCAATCTTACCAAAACTCAACCAAACCGTATTTTTCTCCTCAAGAAAATTTTACAGTGGGAGAGTAACAGTAACTACTCAAAATTTGGTAGCATGAAAATCAAAAATAGATCTATCCTAATGCCAGAATGCAGGTGGCAGCTTAATCAACCATACACGTATTAGCAGATTGCACTGCCAAGATTATGAATGTTTAAAGGCATTTGCAACCTCTAACATCTACTGCTTCATGCAACACTTCAAGATAGAGAGCTGGACAACGGTCACCATGGAGTACAGACTGGCTGGTCTTGCAGTGGAAGTGGAATGGAGCCTGTCTTCAAGTACTCTGTCCTAGAATAAACAAGTCCATCAGTGCCATGGCTGATGCTTACAAAGCCTTGCGTCTCCATTGAAGCAAGGATCATCTTTTGGAGTGCTTATAAACCCTTTCTCTTGACATCAATTTTTTTACTGCTGTTTTCTCATGTCACCCAGGGATTTGGCTGGCTGATCTTCTACGGCTGAAAACAGGCAAGCTCACCGTGTGATGCAATGCCACCACGACCACAGTGAACAGTCTGGATGTACCTCTTGATCTGCACATGAAATACCAACTACCTACTTCATCGTATATTTTTACTATGTCGTCATACTTTGTCATCATGTACCACCACATATGATGCAGAATCATACATTTCATAAATGACATATCAAAATGACATAATCTCTTTCACCAGATTCAACTACAGTCATTTCAGAAAAATAAAATTATTACGCTTGTCCTACAGCAGGGGTAAGTCACATAAAAAGACTAAACTCTACCAGTACTCGTTTGATGGGGCAAAATTTTAAATTTTCACAGATTTTTACATGTGCTTACTGGTACCTGTCTATCTTACATCACATCAGTTCAGAAAGCAACTGATATCCTACACAGACGTGCACTTAGGAGAGGCACAAACTGTTCTGGATGCTAAAACTGCACACTAGGAAAAAAGAACCATCCTCTTTCTCAGCACCAATGCAAGTTTCTAATTGGAGCAGGTGTTTAATATTAGTGTGTTCTCACCCTAAAACAAGGGTCAAGGCAGACAAATCCTGTGAATTAAAAAGTAAAACCATGTGGCATCTTTTATGCCAGACAGGAAATTCTTAAGGGGAAAGCAATATCATCAGGTAGCACTGCTCAGGAGAAATGGAGTGACCTCTCTGCATAAATACATTTCAGGTCATGCCAGCTTCTCGCCTCTGTCACATTTTCTATCTTTCCACACCTTCTGTTAGATAGCAAGTAGTGTCTTCACTCTAAACTTCCCAAGGTCTCTTTTATTGTCAGGAAAAAAAAAAAAAGCCAAGTGCTACCTTGAGAGCAGCGTTGAAACAACGCATGGCAGCTAGAGCTGCAGCCAAGAAGGTGGCACATGGCTTTAAATCCTACTCATTCCAGCCATGCTGTATCATTTTTGAATACAGTGAATCCGTTTGCCAACTTCACCGCAATAAAAGATGCACCGTGCTCTCCAACTGCCTCGCCTAGGCTGAGATTACAGTGCAGGCATGAAAAGGAAAGGTGCTGTGCTCCTTCTCATGCACCATCCTCCTCCTGGGGTAAAGAAAAGCCCAAGCGGTGGAACTGGGCTACCACGGGTCCTGCTAATTGCCAGGGACTCTCCCAGCCACAGGCAACTTGCTGCATTTCTCTACACGTGTTCTGGAAAATCACAGTAATTGTCTTCTGAATCAACAGTGTATCTTTCAAACAGCTTCGCCTGTAAAGCCACCACAATCTGTCACAAATCCAAGATAAAACATTCTAATAACAAAGCTCTTTGTCTCCAGCTTTTGCCAATATGAACAAATGGCATTACTTAATTTATCGGGCATAGAATCACAGAATGGTTTGGGTTGGAAGGGACCTTAAAGATCATCTAGTTCCAACTCCCCTGCCATGGGCAGGGACACCCTCCACTACACCAGGTTGCCCAAAGCCTCATCCAACCTGGCCTTGAACACTGCCAGGCATTCTTATCAATGGCCTCGTGTTATACATCTGTGCAGAAGCTCACGTGGTCTTGAGCTTAAATGATAAGATTGGAGTAAAAGTACGTCTTTACTAAAATAAACTTAATAATCCTAAAATAATTTGTGGTTCCTTCATGCTTTTGATGGAGAATATTCTGCTTACCCAAAAAAAAAAGGGAAGTTTTTCAGCAAGATGACTATTTCCAAAGACAGCAGCTATTTTGGTTCATGATCTTTATTTGGTTTATATCAGGAAAAATATTACTATTTAGCAAAACAAACAACTGAAGACAAAACCAAAATATTTCACATTACATTAATGGTAGAAAAGGGGCATTTCCACAAGGCTTCCAGATTGTTGGAAAGCAGAATATTCTCATCAACATCCTGTAAAGGCTGACACCATCTTAGACTTAGAGAATGAAGTATTTACAAAAATTTTGCAGTATTAAGTATTTACATTTTTTCCTCCACCATTCACACATCAATACTACACCAGAGAACCACCAGCACTAAAATAAAATCTCTGCTTTGGCTTTCCAAATTTTTTTGTTACTATTTATTAGTGGAGATATATACTATTAGGCTAGCTCAGCAAATGAAGACTTACAGTCCAGAGGTCTGAGGTTTCAAAATTCCTACAAAATGTGCACAGACAAGGTTTTTAATATATGAGAAAGCGAAATAAAATATATCACTATTCTCTACTGCTATCTCAACCATAATTGCACTGAAATTCTTCTTATCACTTCAATAACTAACAGTATCTTATCATGTAAATGCTCCTACATGACAATTAAGATCTCTGTTTGCCTTCAAGTAAATTTAAAGGTTGTCTTTAATAGAAGAGAATAAAGCTAAGAGATGTCAAGTATCATCTCATAACTACCAAGCACCCCCATGCTTACACAAAATTATACAGGATTAGCTTGCCTGGCAGTTTTAAAGCTACAATCTGGACTTTGTCAACTTTTTGGCACTAAAATTAAAATGAAAACCAAGAAGCTTACAGCTGGCAGTGTCATTTTAATAGCAAGTTTGCTGCATAGCATTCCAGAGAGTTGAGTTTTACCTGATATAAACCCCTGGATCAGAAAGTCTGCTCACTCGTGCCTGAGGACTGCCAAGGACCGGGAGGCCACCTACTGCAATGCACGACAGCATTTCAACACCCTGTTTGGCTCCCGGAAACGAGTGCCAACTGCAGCAGGCATCGGAACAGCGGGCAAGCTCTCTCCTGTGCCAGAGCTCGCTTGGGAATGGGGTGGGATGGAAAGCCTGTGACCTGACTGTGCTGCTCGGAGACCTCTGCCTTACCTACTGCCTTGTTACGCTGCGAGAAGCGCCTGGACCGGCTCTTCCTCTGGAGCAAATTCAAACAGATTCACCTCACCGTGCTGTAAGCACAGGATGCCCCGTTTTTCTGCTCGGGGCACAAAGCAGCACAAATTTGATGGGTAGACATATCAAGGAGGCAAAAGGTAGAGCACAGAAGGGACGACTGCTGCATCTTCTGGTGGCGTGCAGCACACACCATTCTCCTAGATTGCATCAGAAAGCTCTGGCAAAACTTCTGCTCCCTTGAATTCTCCTTTGAATTCTGCCTCTATTTTGGACTTGTGCTTTAAAAGTAAAATTCAGCACTGACAGCACATTGCTGGCTGATTTATAGAACAGTTGGTATAACTTCCCAAACAGGGTTACAGTGCTTTGGATTTCGGGCCAAATTTTCTTCTTATAAAACTATTCATCATTTCCCCAAACACTCTCAGAAAGGAACTCCAGCAGTGTCCAAAAGTAGAACGATGGCAGCAGCTTCCAGGCTTGCCTAGCAGTAGGCTTCACAAAGTGGAAGGGTGGGGAAGAAACAGAACTTCATATACATTCCCCTGCCCACAGCTCAGAATTGGAGCTCTGCCCAAATCAAGGCTCTCTATAGTGTCTCCCCAATCTTTAACACACAGACAGTGAGGAAAGAAAGAACAAACAATATACATCGTGATAGAAGAACGAAAAAAAACCCAGAACCCAGTGTAACTGGGACAGAGGGAAATAGCCTCCCACCCTAGTGCTTAGTCTGAGAATACGCATACAGAGGGATTTCTTATTTGAATCCATGTTGAAGAAAATTAAAGTTTTTTACAAGACAAGTCTACACAAGTTTATAAAATGCTCTCTTAGAAGGAGTTATGTGAGCAATAAATCTAACAAGTCTGAACTTCCTTTTTTTCATTGCTATCCCCAATAAGGCAAGAGAAACAGTTACTAAAAGGAAAAAAAAGCAAAGGATAATGCATAATTCAGAGTCAGAAGTATTAGCCCTTGCCAACTGGACAGCTACAGGAATCTCTCCAGTGGCTTATTCAGAATTTCCTCAAGTGAAAGAAGACTGTTTGTTAAAAATGACACCTTAGGGATGCATATATAATCCCTCTCTGACTTCCATGTCATGTTTCCTCAGTTTACTTCAAGTCAAAATGCATTTTTTCCCTTGCTCCTAGCCCTGTAGGGTCAACCCTGCTAATGAAAATCAAGCTGTCTTTTTTCTGCTATCAACAATAGTCAGATAACAAAATACAGGTTCTGATCTTGGCATGTTTATTGTTGGTGGTGATGTATAAGGCGATAGCAGACAGCTTCATTTTCTTTAAGCTGGGCTGACCCTACAGAGAGAACTGGAAAAAAAACTTTTAGCTTTGACTAGTCGTAAAACAGTTGAGCAAACATGACATGACATGGATGTCAGAGTGCATAATATAACTGCATGGACTCCAGTAATATCAAGAGAATACGGAGAAATGTTAAAATTTACGTAACAAACCTTTGGAATATGGTTTATGAGCTTTCATGGTTTAATTACAGATATTAATATGCTGATCAGAGACAAATAAAAACTGAAAGAAAAGCAGAAAAGATGCCTACTCCAAAACCACGGAGTTTCTTTTTTCCTTTTATGCAACTTCTGAAGCATACTTTAAAAGCTTTCCAGCACATGGCACAAACTACATGACAATCAGAACAAAATAACATGCAGCTGCTGTAATTTGCATGTACCAGGATATGTAGAAGAGCAACGAGGTTATTGTAGGTGACCCATAAAACGGCAGCACACCCGTAACATTTTTAGAACCTCACTGAAACAACTGTGCAATTACAGAACTTTCAACAGCAAGCAGGGTTTGAAGTTACCATGTAACAGCATGAAATTACACAGAAATTACAGTTTCACCTTGTTGCTAGTTTGCAACCGATCAGGAGGCCTGTACCGTGCCCTCCGGTGGGAAAAACTGATGCCATGGCTAATTATAAACCAAAAAATTGGCAGTGCCCTGAGGTATCGCTCCACCTTTGCTTTGCTTCCCAACCCGGAGCAGCCAGGGCCGGCGATCCATCACCTTTGCCGAGATCCACACTGAGACCCACAGAGAAACCACGAAGTAGACAGCAGGTCTGTGCTTCTTTAGAGTGCAGCAACTTTGCTCTTTTAGGCTAAAATGACAAACTCCAAACCCTCTACCCATGCTCAAGGAAATCTGAGAGTGTGGGGAAGGGACTGAAGGAAAATAAGAAACATCTTCCCTCCCATCTTCTTGTGACTGCAAAAAATAAACACCAAAGTAGAAATACAAATGTCCAGTTTCAACAAGTCAACCTAGCACCAGATCATGTATTAGAGACTTATAGCTATATTAATTTTAATGAAATTAATATTAATTAAATTAATATTAATTATTGCCTCTAACAAATATTACCAGTCCTCATTTTATTTCTGCCTTTCATCGATACTTCCTCTGATAAGAGCTGGATAATAAGGTGCCATAATCTTTAGGAAGAATTTAATTTGACTACAGTCAAATAAGCTAGGATCCATAGTTTCAAAAAAGGAAGGTCCTCCACCAGGACATCTCAAGAAAATACACAATTACAGTTTGGAAAGAATATTAAACTGCTGTGTGGGTAGGTGGGAATAAGGACAGTACCTTACCAGAACAGACAGACGCACACGGGTGTGAATCTAGGCATATGTAAGTCTTCGAGGAAGATAAGGTTTGTAGGGTGAGGCAATATCTTTTTTTAGACATACAAAATTACAATTAACTTCACATATGATGAGAATATGATTTTTTTTTATATTTGAAAAATTCAGTTTCCTTTTCTCTCGAATTTTAGAATTCCTCATACAAAACAAAAACTCCTCCAAAAAGTGTGAAATGTTACAGTTCTTGAGGGTACATCCCTTCACAAAACATCTGCTAAGATCAATAGAAATTTGGTTTATGGAGGTGCTCCAGCACAAGATTTTAAAAAGCCACTGTCTTGTACACACCGGCTACACAGAACATGCACCAGCATGGGGAAAAGAAATACTTATCTGCAATATTACAACTCAGCTACTTCATTCTTCTAAATATAGAGTGCCAAAGATCTGGTGGGGTTATTCAGCGATGTTATCCACTTAATTTTAATAACTGATATTTATTTTGATTATTTTTATCATAGTCTTGGACTGCCTCCAAGTGCAACATGGCTTTTTTTTTTTTTCAGTAGATTTGCAGGGAATTATAAGACCCTCTTAAATGAGGGGCAAAGAGAGGCCCTGTACTTACAATAAGTGGTGGGGCAGGAAACTCTTAAAACCAGTTTGGTTTTATGGGTAACTTGTATAAATGATGAATGAAGGCAGGAATAACAAAAGAAACATGCATCATATGCTACAGTTCTTATAAGTTATGATGAATTGTCTCCTGCTTTCTACAACTGCCAAAAAAAACTTTATTTTTGACTTTGTTCACAGTCAGAACCAAGAGCACGTGATTCACTTCTATCAGGTGACAACCATTGAAATTTTATGGGTGATGTTTTCTCAAACAATAAAATTGTTCTGGGAGCTCAGACTCTCCATTTTCAGTATTTTCTGGTTTCTTGCTTTCTTCTACCCATTGAGGAAAAACAAAACAAAACAAAAAAACAGTCATCTCTTGCTCAAGAGTTCCTTGCTCTTCAGGTCTTCTTTCTCTTGACCCAAGCCACCCCTGCTGTGAAAGTTCTCAGCAGGATGTGCTGATGCCATCTGACAAGCTTTATGCTTCTCAACAAGCCTCAGTGACCTTGACTAGTGAGGACAGAGCTTCAGTGCCTTTCCCACAGAGTGCCCCCAAATGCCTCGGAAAGGACTCTTCTGTCTGCCCCTTCCCTCGCCCTGCATCGAGGAGTCCCCTTAGACTACTGACATGGCTTGCTCCGAGCCCGGGCAGACAGCACTTGCTCAAGATGGGCTGAGTCAGCCCTTGGGTTGTTAAATTCAAAGCAAACTGATGCTTGTACATGTTGGAATATGCATTAGAGAAACTGGGATTTCAGTACTAGGTCAGAGTAAGCCATTATCAGTCCCAAAAGGCTCATTAGCAATTGTTCTGAGGACAGATTTTTCCTGGACTATTCTTGTTCATTTTTCCATCTTTAATACAAGATTCTCTTCTAAGAAAAATGAGCAAAGCTTTTTGACTCTCTAAATTAGCTTGACTGAAGGTAAACTTCTGCAAGCTTACCTCAAAACTAAAGTAGTCACCAAAAAGATATTAATTCTATCACCTGAAAATATTTTTATTTCAAAACAAGCACCACGAATACTCAGCAACAGCTTGCAATGGGAATAACATCCATGCTGCACTTCAAATACCAAATTCAACTATACTTCATGTTGTGCTATTTAAAAAATAATCATTGAGAAAAATTTTCTTCACCCTCTAATGCTTTCCTTAAAAAGAAGAAGGGTTTCTACATTGCTCGCTTTTCTATTACAGTTTGGCTACGCATTTAACTCAGGAATTGAGCCTCTAAGATAGAAGTTGTAACAAGTTCTGCATGAGAAAACTGAGAGTTAGAATGTAAGCACTTTGTAAAACAAACTGTAAACTTTATAAACTTGTTATATAGACCTTATACATATATGATGATACATGCACCACTCAAAAAAACAAACCAAAAACCGAAACCAACCTTTGCAGTTCTTCAACAACGTACACTGGAGGCAGCTTGGCTGTGATCTATCCTACCTTGGTAAAGCCACGTTTTCTTGTGTAAAATGACTTTGGAAAAGGGCTTGTTTCTATAAAGAAGTCTTTTGTGGGATAAGGGCAGTGTATGTGGAATGACCTGACCTGACCCACAGAAACACATTCCACCCCCAAAAATTACATCTCCATACAGACCAGTCAGTCTCTTGAGTTTAAAACACCTCGGTGGGCAGACTCGTAGGTAAAGGTGAAGCAACTCACATGAACAAACAAACAAAGCCGGCAACACAGACACACTTCCCTGGAACTCCTGCAACAAAGTATGAATGACACAGCTAACAACTCAGCCAGCATAAACCAGCCCGGAGCAACTTGATCATGAGAATTGCCTGAATATGAAGGAGCAACAGAAGAAAGAAGAAACAATCCAGGAAAACCGGTCAGGATCCAGCTATAAGAGGATGGCAGTAACCTTTTTATACATCATTGAGGATTTTACCAGCACTTTGTTCAAACTGAGCAAACACTCTCAGGATACACGTTACAGCACTAGCTGCTGAAACGTTAGCATTGCTTTAAAAGCGTAAACAGCAAGGATTTGCTGGTTCTCAGCAAGTATCACCATGGTGAAACTGTCCAGAAACAACCCAGGCAGGGCTGGCATAATGTTTTACCTTGTGCCATCACCGGGATGCCGCAGTTAGGTCAGGATCGCACAGAATTGCTGCGAGGAGGTCGAAGCGGTGTGTCTGGAAATACTAATTGAACATCCTGTGCCCACGGGTACAGAGCAGGGATGGAGCTCGGCGAGAACACAACGGGCAACTGCTCAGTGGCTGGGGGAACAAAACCCAACCCGCCCGGATGCTAATACTGAAGAAGGGAATGTATTCCGACCATTGGAATTGAGTCAGACTTCACTCCAGTGAGTTACAAGGAGTCCAAAGTGGGAAAGCTGAACTTTGTAATCGCCCTTCACTGATCTAAAGCCCTCAATCTAAATTTGGCAGATATCTGACCTGGTCAATACCCTGACACGTACATGGTACTCCCTTTCTGTTTCTAGTTAATATATGTCTTTGCAGAGGCTATTTAGAAGGGAAAGAGGCCATCCATTTCTGCCATACAGAGAAAACGTTCAAAAATAAAAAGGAGCAATGAGACTTTCCTTCATCCTGCTTTGAAACTGTGCTGCTTCACCTTACTGTTCTGATTGTCTCATAATTTCATGTTTCTGAGATTTATAAGTGTGCCGCAAATGGAGCAAACACTGCTACAAACACGGAGCTATGCAGCACACCTATAAAACTGGATCAGACTACCACTTCACTTAATTCCACCTCCAGTCTTCATCACTGGCCAAATGCTCATCAAATGCTTCAGAAAAGAAATCATGCAGTGGGCGATTATGGCTCTCAGGGAAAGTTTCTTTTCAACTTTGAGAAGTCATAGATTTTAACTAAGCGCTAATTCCCCAAGGATGCTGCCGATACTGCTACACATACCTCTTTTCCCTTCACTCCAGACCCTTTTTCCAAGCTCATTTTGAAAGGCGTCTTTCAAGTCTCCAAAATGTACAACCTTTTCTTAGCCGTTTTTCACCTTCATTACCCGTGCATACCTCCACTGAAGCCAGTGGGCTTCCTGTGTATAAAGGACTTGGCTGTACTTTAAGAGCAAATTAAAGCAAAGAGTTGAAAATTTTAAATCTTGCATTTTTGCAGATACTGTTTTAGGACTCTAAATGTCCTTATTACGATCGGTGAGCTTTAAATTGTTATTAATTGTAAAACAAACTAACAGATTGATAGCTGCCCATCGCAGGGCGATATACCGTTCTTATAAATAAGAGGGGAAAAAATACACTTTCAGATAACACAACAAAACCACATCTTTTAAACACCCACTAATTCAAACAGCATACTGCACGTTACATCTGATGTGGCAGTTGTTATGGTAACTAGGCGTTTTGATTGAGTAGCAGAATAAATACCCACCCAAAACCAGCATGATGGACCAGTGCATAAATTAAGTACTCTTGACTAAAATTACCTTTTTCAATAGTATTAACATTTTTTTTACTCTAAGATTGCATGATGAAATATGATTTTTCCAGCTAAACATTTCCCTAACATTTTCTCTCCATCCTGTTTTTGTAGTGGTACTATGAGATACAAAAGATACACCCTGCATGAAAAATGTAAATCAATTTTTATCAGTGTGGTACTTCTAATTGATACTAAGTCACTGGCATCACTAGTTAAAAACAGAATGAATGTAAATGCAGAATTTAATCGCACCTGCATTTTACTATTCCAGCTTTATATCTGGAATGGAGAGGAAAATAAAAATTGCCACCTCTCTCCCTTCCAAAAAGCCCTGCACAACTGAAATTATTTCCCTCCACGTGCACCACAGCTTTGGATGAAAGCGAAGCTTAGGTTTTTGGTTTTTTTCTATCTTTTGTCATCTGGGTTTAATAAGCATCAAAGTTCAGAAGGCAAGAAGAAAGAGATATTTAATTGTTTTCATCACAGAATATATTCTGGTGTAAGGCAGTTGCAGATTCCTGCAGATAACACCATAATTGTACATCTTAATATAAACACTTCAGTCCTTCCCCCCTTTCCAATATAATTAAGAGGCAGGTTGCACAACTTTTGAAATAAAATGTATTGACTTTTTTTCCCCATACACATTTCTACACGGAAGGATATGCCAAGCCAGAAAGTACAAGCGCAACAGGCACACATATCACCAACTTCCCCATAATGGGTACGCATTCACCCATTGGATCAACATCTTTCAATTTATTAGCATGACAAAGGACACAATTATTTTGGATATGCCTGAATGCAATTTTCATTAACTTTGCAATGATTTATTAACAAAAGTGTCAGGAATGTAATAAAAGCAGCAGGACTCCTCAAAATGCCAAAATACAAAAAAAAAAATATCAAAAAACCAGAGAAGAATACAGCAGAATTTCCAAACATGCCTTGCAGCATCAGGTCAATAAGGTTGCTTGATTCTATCAAAAGCATCACCATGGTGAGTGAACTCTGCAATTAACAAAGAGTAAGCACAAAAAATGCTAATATCTCATTTGAATGTAATTATGCACAGATTACTGTTCACTGGAACAAGAAAAGGGATTTTAATTGTCACCCAAAGTTACATGTAAACCCCAGATTCCAGTTAACTTTTTTTGTTCAGGAGAGTTTATACACCACTGAAAACGAAGAGTTCACAAATTCTGGTATTCAGTGACTTCGTAAAATGACTGCACCGACTTTCTATCGAGCACGCAACTTCCTAGAGTCTTTTCTGTCACATCCCTCCATGCATGTTGGCAAGGTTAGTTTGTAATAAGTTTCACCATCGTTTGCATTTTAATACTATTTGATCTCATTTACATGTTTAAATTTGTTCCTGTAATAAAATTCATTAGTATGTTTATCATAACCACATAATGAATATAGCCCTTATGTAAAATAAAAAATTGAAAGTACATTAGAGACATTACAAGCTGTTTGAAATTACTGTGCTTTGCATATTATACCTTATTAATTAAATTATAAATTATTTATTTATGTATTTCTTTAATCAGGGGCAAGCACTAGAACAATATTATATTAGTATAAGAAACACAATACAACTCAAAGCTAATTCACACATGGACCAGTTTTACACACAGTTTTACACACAGGAGTACAGATTCAGTTTGCTACGGGATGGCAAATGCTGTTCCCCCTGGGGTGCATCAGGGGATATGAAACAGCTATTTAAAGGGCAGGGAGGGGAAAGTGTTTCTTGTAGAAGTTAAAACTTAACTTATTAAGATAATATCTCCTTTGCCTTCCCTTCTTAGGAGAATAATTAAATCAGATATGCAGATGGAACTGGAGAATAAATCATTATTCAGGTTAATGCCACGTTCACATTATATAGAGTCCACTGATTTTAATAAATAAATAAAAGAAATTTTTTTTCCAGTGTTCTGCAGTGGTTTCTAAAGTTCAACAGACAAAAGTTAGCATTTCATAATCATGGAGAATGTTAGGGAAATATCACAAGTGCAAAAAGATGGTTGTTTGAGCTCATATTCTTTTTAACCAAGCTGTTACAAAGAAAAATTAATCCACTGATGTGCAATGTTATTACTTTAAGAAAAACGGAGTTTATCAAAAAGAACGAATAGTTGGAAGAAAGCTATTAGGTATTAAAAACCAAAACTTACAAGACTACAGAAAAATGAGACTGGTATATTTAAAGGTCAGTGGAATCTGTAGAAAATATTAGGGTAAGAAGAAAGTGAAAGAAATTCAAACAAGAAGCCAAGAATAAAATTACCAAATACATAATTGAGATAGAAGACAGGTATGGATATCTTGCTCCTCTGCTGACATCAAGAACTGTGGTTCAGTTTTAATTTTAATCCCAGCAGGAACTCTGAGCATCTCACATTGTGTAACGTACCAGCAAAGCAGACTGAACAGGCCACTGAAGGATGTGCGTCCTGGTCACGGGTTTTGTGCGTTGGTTTATTTCAGTCTGAAACCTGAAGAGCATCTGGCATCAAGAGTAAAAAAGCCTCAAAAACATGCACGTGCACGCACACACACTGCCATAGTCGATCAGAACAGTTACAAAAGCTGAAATTTTCAAGAAATGCTGAAAATTACTGACGAAAATCCTAACATTGTGTAGCTGACAGCAACAGTGCTTCATAAAAAGGAAACATTCAGAAAAACATTCAGAAAAAAAAAAAAATTAAACTCAAATTCTGAAGCATAATTTTTTTAGTAGTTTTGTTGGTTTGGGTTTTTTTAGTAGTTTTCAGTGAGATAGGAAAGGCTAAGGCTATAAAATGGCACTACCAAACCTGAAGAAATACTGCGCTCCCAGCAGGGAAAAAAAAAACCAAACCAACCAAAAATCAAACAAAAAGGCATGTGTCAAAATTACATTTCATTTTAGAGGATACAAAAAGCTGCTGAAGACCTAGATTAGTCCATGACTCATGGGGGAGATCTTGACCAGCAAAACAAGTTGTCAGTCAAGGCTACAAACTTAAAGAACACGGACACTGGTCCACCCCGAACATGTACATGCTTAAGACTCCAAAATAATATCTGAGAGAGGAGTAACTCAAAATCAAGAGGAGCAGAAAGCTCCACCTGGGGTTTGATAATACAACTGAGACAAAGCCCAAACTTTAGAGGCAGCAGGTTGGTTCAGTAGCCAAGTGTTTAAAAGAGCCCGTTGACTGAACGAGACATAGGCTTAGGACACACTCTACGGCACCGCTCAGAAGAGGCTATGGATAATGAATACTGCTGGAGCGTAATTTATACCCCCGGGGAAGTTCCCCTTCTGGGAAGCAGAGAGATGAGGAGGACTACGAGCCCAGATGCACTTAATTTTACCTCATAATGACCAAACAGAACTCTTTGTTTCTGCCTACACCAGAGGAAATTCAAATGTTTGTTAGCACACGTGTGTGCGCATGAGTAAAAAAAAAAAAAGTTCCTTTCATCCACCAACACAGGGAGGAATACTGATGGTGTGGCTGATGCCACGTGCTTCTACACCAAAAAACTGCCCTGACAAGTTTCTAAGAAGTGGCTTCAGGAAAAGCATGGATCCATTTCCATACATTCAGTATTCCCTCAGGAGACACTTTTCCTCATAGGCTACTATCTTAAGTCATGCTCTGTATCTACAACATTTCATCAGGGAATGACATTTTTTAGGTATAATAGAAATTACAGTCTACCTGAAAGATGTTTGCATTTTGGGTCACACAGTAGAAGGCAAAGGGCCCTAGGAAGCTCTAGAAAATGAAAGTTTTGCTAGTCTAGAAGTAATCAGACACAAGTGTAAATCTCATTTAAAACAGGTCCTACAAAAAAAAACAAACCACCAAGCAAACAAAACCCACCAAAAAAATGCAAAATAAAAACCCACAAACGAAAAAACAAAAACACAGACATTGCCTGTAGTGAGGTTGTGGTCCTATCATTATTCCCATGAATGGTGATGATGCTGAGATTCTTTGTAAACACAAATTAGGTTGGGAAATTAATTCCTATTTCAAGGGTCTGAGTATTGTTTTGCAAAGGATGTCACGGATTTGGATTTCCACAAGATGCCCTCGGATGGCACCAGGACCCAGCTGATCAGTGCAGTCGTTGGTGCTTAAGGCACGATCAGTTCCAAAATTTCGGCCTTTCCACCAAGTCCATACCGTTTCCAGACTATCCACAGTCCTAGAGGACACAGGGAGAAAAGAGCCCAACTAGTGGGCTGCTGGCTGAGGGTCCCGCTCCCTTCCTTTCGCGGCATCACCTTATCTCCATGCCTGTCCTTGTTCTCATTGCTTCCCCAAGTAGGCTCCTATAGCCTGCCATCGATGTCTAGTGGGCTTATGGAAAATTCCTGACATGTCTGAGAAAAAGGAGATATTCAAGAACCTGTCTTGGGTCACTGTAACAGAAGTGTAAAATTGACAGTACATCTACTTCTGCGGCTGGACTGCAGTGTAGAGCTCTAATAAATGAATAGAAACCATCTAATCAGAGCAGCGTGGGGCTGGGCACTGGCTTTTCTACCGCGCTTTGAAAAAGTTAACTCAGGTAGGCAAATAGGAACAATAGATGAAGTCTTCCACTTCTAAATGTGAAGGGCAGAAGGGACACCGCACCTGCCCTTTCGCCCAAGAGGCTTCATTATATACCAGTCTCAACGGATTAAGACAGTGGTGAATTCAAGGATTTGGAGTTATCAGAATAAATGAATTCATCACCTCTTCTCAGTATTACTGAGAATTCAGAGTTCAAGAGCAAGTCTAAGCAAAAATGCAAGGTACTTCAAACACTCGCTGAAAGTTGTTGGCAAACTCAATAGGCTGATTAAATGTTTATTGGTTTTGAGTTTTGGTGTGGTGGTTTTTTATTATTTGATTGGAAAAAGGAGGTGGGGGAAACATATCTTAAAGTTGATCTTCTTACAGACCAGAAAACCGGTGCGGTATTTTGGAAAAGCCACCCATTAAAGTGAAAACGTGAACAAAAGATCACAGAGATGTCAGAATTTGGCATGGAGATCATGTGACGTGAGCAAAATAATGGAAATCAGCTTGGCCCACTTCATTTGGGCTCCAAGTTAGAAAGCCCAATTCTCTTCAGCAGTAACATACTGAACGATCCACAGACATATTGACATTCCTCTCTAATTTAGCCAATTAGAACAAAGCACACTTAAATAATACTTTCATTAGCATCTCATCACAACCATACGCAAGGCTACGGTATGACATACAGTGTTACACAGCAGCAGTTCCAAAAAGGAACAAAAATCCCAGGCACAGAATTAAAGCCAAAAAACACTAACATAACCAAGATTTTGTGGATTTCACAAACATTTCCAGGAGTTTCTCAATAATGTGGATAACAAGAACTTAAGACAGAACACTGGCAGGCTTTTTGCAAGCAACAGCCAGGGTGCTAGTGCCCCCTGAAAGCTCGACGCTGCAACTGAACTCTGACTTTTGCAAGGACATTCAACAAGAGACTTTATTTTCCTACCACTGAGAGCATTCGGCCTCATCACAAAGCCAGAACCTGATTCAACTCATTGACCTGCTTTCCTCCTCCTTCTCCTGATCCATCACACTTTATAAAATTAATTTTAAAATATAATTCCTGTAGACATTAGATAAGAGCTTATTAATACCCTAAGTCATGTCAGGATTAAAAAGAAAACGATAGATAAACATTGATAAGATTACTCTATTTCAGCCAGGAAAAACATGCTTCACATACAAAAAAAATCTACTCATAAATTATCCTGAAGATGATGGAGCAGGAAGGATAGATACTGCATGCATAGTTTAAAAAGATACAAATATAGAATGGACCAAAGTTAGATTTTTTTAGTAAAAATGATTGTACAGAAAAAGTGAAATGTTTTAAAATATTGAGAGAGAAAAAAACAAACAAGACATATGCTTCTAATTATCTTCCTCACTTTAGCCAGCACACAATTATTTAAACAGGCTATTTTGGACCATCCTTACCTAAGTATTCTATCAAGAGAAGGAACAGTGTCATTTTCTAGCATTGTGTATAGCAAAAAATATATTATTATTATTTTCTCCAAAGTTCACGGCCAAAGTCAAAGTGGTTTTCATTCCCAAAGTACAAACAGTTTAAATTCATGAACTATTTCCTGAAAATTTGTATCAAGGAAAAATATGGAAAAAGACATCTGAAATGAAGATTATTCCAAATTTCACTTCTTTTCTAACATGAAATATATTCTACATCCAAAAAAGACTGTGATGGTACAGACAGATCCTTTGAAATCATGATATAATATTCACGTTCACCTCCCAGCATCAGAAAACTTGTCTAGTTCTAAAAGCATTTTCCTTTTGAGAAACTGAGGACACTGTGCCCACAGGTCCCAGCAGGCCTTACTAGTACAACCTGTGAACACCCACTCCTCCGGGCATTTCAGAGGGTTTTTTGTGAATCTCTGAGGCAATACATCATGAGACCAAACTGCAACCTGTCTTTGCACCTACTCGAGCTCTCCAGAGTCACCCCTCGCACACATCTCAGCCTGTGTTTCACTGCGCGGCACCAGTGCCACCAGCAAACATGCAGCAAGTACACAGTGCGTTCACGTCAGCAAATAAATCGCGTGTAAAACCTGAGCCAAGCTCTGCCTTTGCCATCCCTGGTACTGGAGAAGGGCAAGTCTGTACTGCCAAGGGATGCACCTCAGCTTACTCCAAACTCAGAGCAATGAGAAAATGGAGAAAAAAAACAAAGTTCTTCTCCACTTTCTTTCCCAAAGTTATACCACCTGCTACAAATGATGGCACAGTGGAACAGTGAAGCTCCTGGCACATAGTGAGCAAAAGAACGCACGCGGTGACTCAGGTTTTGTATCTGTTTACACCTGCCAGCACACATGCGTTTCTGTGCAAACAGAAACCGTCCATTTTCAGAGGGAGTGCTCGCACTGTCAGATTCAAAATACAGGATACTTGAAAATTTGGTCCGGTATAAACATTAGGGGAATTATTACTCAATTTCCCAAGATTAAATTCGCCACAGTAAAACTGCATTATGAGCTGCTTTAAACTGAATTACTGTTCCTTCTAGCTATAATTGAGTATTGCAGCGAGTATTGAGTTCAAGGCGTACTGGTTTTGTGGGGTTTGGTTGGTTTTTAAGAGCCTAGAAAATTTCAACTCAAGGGATGAACACTTAGGGAAGTTATGAGCGTGATAGCAAACAGGGAGTTATGACAAAAATATTCCCCACTTTCAACTATCACAAGAGGTAGTTGTGTCTGCTATAATAAATCCTTTACTGTAATAAAGAGTAAAAATCTATTCAACTGTCCTTAAAGTATTAATTTTAGTGCCATGATTACAAGACTGTTATTACCTTAATAAAATTCATTCCGTTTACAAGCTAAAAGGTCTATGGTTTGAATATTGGAATAATCCAATTTAATTAGGATAACAATGTGAAAACCGCTCACATAACAATTGTGAACAATTTTCTAATGGACTTGAATTATGTGCTTGTAAAAGACATTGACAGATGATACGTTTACTTTTCCTGGGAGCACACTGGAGATCTTCAAAGGAGGAACGTCTAAGCCAGAGCAGATTTAGATTCCTCAACATGTCTTAAAATTGTAGGTCCAAACCAAAGCCATTATCCAGGTGCCCTATACCTCTGGTCACTCAGAGTTAGTAAGAATAAAGACAATCCAACTTTCTCCATCGAAAATAAAGAACAACAATTATGTCTTGGACAACAAGAACAATTAGCATCTAGATCGCTGTTTACCTCTGAAAGACTATCCAGGTAATTAAAGGTAACAAGCAGTTGGATACCACTGTACAGCTGGTTAATGGGATAAGCCCCTTTTAAAAAGTTGGAACAGTTATGGCTATTAACGAGCCCAATGTTAGTTAAGAAGCATCATCCTTTCAATGATAGGAGAGAGGGTCTGAAGTTCAGCAAACCCAGTTTACATTATTCTTCACACACTGCTCTCAAGGGCCAGGAGACTCCACTCTTAAGTGGTGGACAGAGCGCTATTTAGGATCAGAAAGAACATTGCTTTCTGATCTTAGAGGCCTTATGCTTGGCTCAGTCTGGAGCAACACATGTTCTGAACATACTGAGCACACTGTCAACGCTTGAAAAATTAGTAATAATTGTTGAAATCTTTGTAGGACTTTTTCCTGTGCCATAGAAGACAGTTACTGCAATCTGCTTCATTTTAAATTCCTTCAAGAATAGTTCTTGTGCTCCTGGCAGGCTACCAATTGGACCCTAATTTTGGCAAAGCATTGGGTCTGAAGTGTTACACATAACACACAGCTCATAAGGATGCATTTCCTGATGAAGTTCCTCTTCTCTCAAATGTCTGAGGGCAACGGCTAACCTTGGTTTAACTCCACTGCTTTCAAGGAAGGGATGAATTTGGAGCAGAGTCAGAGCTGAGTGCCATCGTACCACAGGGCAATTGATAATCAGCTGTCTCTCCTGCCATTCTTGGTACCTTCCACAATGAGCAAAAGCTAAGTACTGACAATTCTTTGACTTCTTAGTGAAACCAAGGCAAACAGGAAATTAACTTGATTCAAATATGCAAATAAAAAGTCAAAAAGACTTTACCTATCACAAGTTTTACTGCAAAGCTAAATAATGGCCCTCATTTTACACTTCACTAAAACAATCTACAGCTGTCTTTGTTTTCAAAAGTTTTAAAAACCCGAAAGTGAATTTAAAACAATTACACAGGCAGCTGCTTACTTTAGAAGGAGACACACCAATGCAAAGTAATAATGTAACAACTGATTCAATAATTGTCTGCGTTTAGATAAAATATGGTATTTCATCATTAGATATTTCTGAGCCTAGTGACAAGAGAGAGATAAAGAGCCTCAAGACTCTCCACAACCATAACCAGAAATTAAATTCTCAAGAAAACAAATACAGTAAGATGCTGAGTGAAATGAACATAAAGGTTTTTCGGAATAAATATCTATGTGTGGCTTTAGAATCAATATATATATTTATACAAGGGGTTTTGTGTGTGTGCCTAACCGATCGTTTGCATAAATGTTCAACACATGTTTGCATGCCATGTGTCTTTAATACACACATGTATCAATTTCTACACAGCTGTATGAATTCCTAACTTTTTTTTCCCATTGTAAGCTAAGAGTTAATGATGTGATCGGATGGAAAAGAGCAAGTTTTAAATCGAACACAGAAGTTTGTGGCTACTAGTAGACTTGATTTGTTTTCATCTTCGTTGCACAATGGTTTCGTGAAGCAAACAGAAACTACTGTAATATTTTCTCTTGCAAAGCCTGTTTGCTAATCAGTAGTGGATCTAATCAAGGACCCAATAAGTGCATAATGGTACATTTGCTTCCCAGGAGAAACCACTGTTTCTCATCATACCAGAAAATACCCCCTTGCAAGGTGCAGCCAGGATCCACGGACTCACTGCAACAGTCTAATAATTTAATTGCAAGCCCTTAGGCAGGGATAACTTAAATTACAATTAGAGAGCTCTAGCACTGCTGCTAACATCTGTGTGATGAACACTGTACTGATTAAAGGTTTTTAAAAGAGAACTCGGCACTTCACACTCCAGAACAAGTCACTACACTAACTTTGAAGTCTTCTATCTTACTATTTTAATACTTGTGATGCACTCTGCCTAGTCTTTTCTGTGGGGATTCAAAGGATCCAAGCTCAGTGTGGTGTCTGCCCTTTGAAAGGCCTACAGGGGCGTGCTTACCTTAGAAATACCTTTTTTGCAGGTGGAATACACACAACAGAAAGCCATTCTGCAGCACTAGAAGAAACGCACTGCGCACAAACACTGCCTTGCCACCACCTCTGAAAACACAATAACCTTCGAAGGACGCAGAGCTCCTGCAGCAGCAGAACAAGGCCTGTCCCCGTTCTGCACAGCAGCACTGATCCCAATCCTACAGCAGGATTCTTCAGCGTGCATCCCAGGTACAGCGTGGAGGCCTGAGCTGTACCTGCTGGGGCAGCCTGCAAGTGCTCCAGTAGAGCTCACCCTGGTTCTACACTCACAGTCATGCAACAGCTCCACTTAAAGGCAGGTTTTTGCACAAGCCAGTGATTTTCCTGCTGGCCTACAGATTGCAGGCTGTAAGATGGTAAATCACAGAAATAATAGCATGCATGGAGTGTGTAAGTATGTTCAAGACCAGCCTAAGCAGAAGCATTCCTGAACGTTGTGACTGCACAAGCTCCAACAGCAGCACTCAATAGCAACCTCCACAGTGGGGGAAAGAGCTCAGCAAGCACCCACAGCAGCACTATGTAGGAACCCGCTCACAGGTCGCTGCTCTGTGCCATCTGACAAAGGCTGAGCCAACCTGCTACGGAGAGACACGCACGCTTCTTTACAGCCACATCGTAACAAGAATCCCCTAGCAGTGAGATGAAGCCTATGGTAACAACAAGGTCTGCAACACATAAAGCCACGGTGAACAACTTCCCTCTATTTTACTGCAGTCAGCCTCAGCTAACACAGCAGAAAGATAATACCCAAAGAATTAAAAGAAAGCACAGAACCTCTTCCAGACACTGCAAGGCTTCTGGATGGTCCAAAGGGAAAACATAACCCAGCTTACACACTTCATTTTGTGCTACATGTAAAAATATCTAAACAGTTCGTACTTGATATATGATTTCCGGCTAAAAAGCTTGCACTTGGTGATGACCTACCAGTATCAGACCTACAGAGTGGAGCTGGGTTATGGTGGAAGCCCTGTAACACCTCACAAAGAAAAACAAGTATTCAAACTATTCCTTTGCTCCCATCCCACATACAAGCCACATATTTGGATGACATGAATGTGAAACTCCAGCAACCAGACTCAGCCTTACCAAAGCAAGCTGTAGACATATTTTTCTCTACTTTTCCCACCTCGACTGATCTAAAGTTGTATATGAAAAGCCACTAGATTTCTTTCAAACCCTGAACAGATGCTTTATCAGTTCTATTTTGCTGTTTCTTTGCAGCAATATAAAGTAGGCAAGGACTTCATCAGGTAGGGCTCAGCAGGCATTACAACCTTACGAAGTGGTGACCAACAACAGAAAGCCAGCTCTCTATCTTTAGGCCAAGCAACAAGATTGGTGCTTGTTTAGCCCAAGTGGCAGGACACTGTCCACTCCCATGGCTCTAGACAGAATGCAGCAACTGTGTTTAAACTATTGTGATAGAAAGGTGTTGGGTTCAAAACTGTTCCACCCCGTAAGAAAAATCAAAACAGTCAAGAGTGCATATAACACATAGACAACAGATTTTGTGATTCAAGCAAGTTATTCCCCTTCCAGATAGGCCCTTTTAGGCTAGGAAGGGAAAGTACGGTGGCACTAAAACTATTTTTGAGGCAACAGCAAAACCCAGACTCAGAAGATGACGCAGCAGATTGTTTCCTTATCGACAGTATCTCTAAGAGTGTGTTGGTCTATGTTTGTCTTTCTCCAATGCTCACTTAAATAGTCATTCCTCCAAGAAGAATTTGGAATTACCCCAGCAACAATACTGCCTGCCTGCGTACACAATGGAGTTTCCATTGAAGAGCTCTAATAAAGCTCACCTTTACTGAACTCTTTACAAGTCACCTCTCCATTCTTACTTCCATGTTTTTGAAGCCTTTCTTCATAGAACACTCTACAATTAAGAGAGACTCACCTTTCTAGGGACATAAATGGCATCACCTCACCAGTACCATACCAATGGCTGCAGCGGTCAAGGCCTGTTATTTTGGAGCAGGAAGACCCCAAAGACCCAATTTTCAGCCTACTGTGCAGGTACAAAACTCAGAAAGCAATGCAGGTCTCCAAGTACCAAGTGGGCCATGAATTTATTCCAATTCTGCTCACAAAAACACGGTGCCCCAGTATGCAGTCTCCCATCCCGAAAGCAGTAACCCATCAGCGCATGGCAGTATCATGAGCGAGGCATTCTTCATGGTATATTTTTAGGAAGTCCAGCTTTCCCAGCCTGCCCGCAGAGCAGAGAAGCTCCTGTTTGGCCCACAACATGATCACAGCTTAGGAAGGAGTCTCCTGTGCTGGAGAGAGCAGCAGTCCTAGAGAAAGCCAAATATTGCGTACGTGAAGCCAAAGAACTGTGATACCTAACTTGGATTTTGTGGAACGCTACGTGAAACGCAGCAATGCAATAAGGGTGACAGCTACACGGAGCCTGCAGTATGTGAATAAAAACAGTTTCCCTTTTCTGACAGGGAATTCTACTGTGAGACAACAAAACAGAAAGAGCAGCAGCCCTGAAGATACAGCCTGCACAAAATAAACTTTCTTTTTTTTTTCCAAGAAGAGGAGTCTTGGCATATGGTAACAAAAACTATATAATTCTCTTGATCTTTAATCTCTATGCCAATGTCTGTTTTACAGATTATGGCCTCAGCTACTGACAAATCTGCTTAGTGAGTTTTTGGCTGACAAATCTGGCAACACAAACGCTGTCTGAAATACATTCAAAAGGCTAAACATTTTCATAATAGCTACTTTACACAGCTTAGTAGGTTTCCCTTTAGGACACCAATTTGATTTTTTTAAAGTGACAGTGTTAATTTTTATGATTACACACAGAACTGAGATTTTTATTTAATACAGTGGGTCTTCTAAAGCTTTTCAAGGGGATCAACCACTTTGCCAACAGACGGGTGTTACAGCAGGGGTGATTATAGTAATTTTTCATGTAATTGGGAGTCACCATTTGGTTGCTATCTTTCACATGCTTGTTGCCTCATCATATAATCCTTCATAATGGGGGTTTGTTGTGTGTCACAAGAATGTGCCAAGCAGCCGGGAAATAATAAACAGAGGAACCCCCTGGCTCGTGGGTAGCACGAGTGTTTTAACATCTGCCCAGCTTCTTTCAACTGCAATAAATTTCAGCTGATAGCAGTGACCCAATATGAAGGCATTTTGTTGTTGTTGGTTTTAGGACAAAGTCTTGAACATCACACTTCATTATCTCAGCTACAGTGGCACAATCTGTAAGGACACAACTTGCTGACAAATGACATTGCCTGATGTGAAAGATCATGATTCATCAGAAATTAGGAGAGACATCAAGTTCTTGCCCCAAGACGTCTGGGCTCTCTGTGAACAGCAAGAGTTGTCCTTTACAATTACTGGCTGCAGTTTGCTTGCATTCAATTATAAGTAATTTCACAGGAAATTCTGAAGCCATGCCACCTCTGATTGTGATCTCATCAAGTCTCCTCCAGCAAAGAAAGAATAAACAGGGTCAGTACACTACAACAGGAGTTCTCACAGGGTTACCAAGTCCAGCCTGACACAACAAAACACACAAGCACCTCCTTAACACTAAACTCAAGAAGTGCTCCATTAAAGTGAACAGGACTACTCACTGGCTTTAAGTCGAGGAAGTACAAATGCACTCCGGCGATTCCAAGCCCTTGGGAGACCACTGGAAGAGAAAAACATTCTCTTTGGGCCATTTCTGTTATATGGCTCCACCAGCGGCCACAGCAGCACATCAGTACTACCTGAAATAGCACATCACGGTTTATGGTATAAACAGATAGCACATGCACCAAAAATGGTCCTGATATCATGCTGCAGCCTTTCCTCCATGCCAAAAAGAGACACTGAGACTCAGGAATGAGTAACCAGCAAAACAAAATTTGGGTACTGCTAAACTGTTTTCAGTGATTTAGAAGTATTATGACTCAACAGGAAACCAACGGCCTAGAAAACAGAGATCACGGTGTCATATTCTGGGTAGGTGATGTAGTACAGTCCAAACCCTGTCCTGTGCTCACTGCAGATCCTACAGACTCGCTGTGCTGCACTGTTAGCCCTGAGCCTGGGCAAATCCGGATCAGGAGTGGTGGTCTGCAAACCAGACTGCAGATCCAACTATGGTTGCCACAGCAATACCATTGCTTCAATGACTTGCTAAAATATCAGTGTTTGGAATATTTAGCTCTCGTTCACTTCAGTTTGGTGGTCTCAGTGACCTCATTGGAATTCAAGTGTATTCAGCATATCTCAAAATAATCCCAAGGGACTGTGTAAATTTTGTGCTTTACTTGTGATGAAATAAACAAAATTCAGATTTAAGTTCTTGGTTCTCCTAAGTTTAACAATTTTTTTTTTCAGATTATCATTAAAATAAACCCACCTCTAACATGTTACTAACTAGAAGAATAACGTTTACCGCACTGAAATTCTTCCTCTGACTTTTAGATTTACTTTTTTTTGTTGTCTCCAACTTTCACAGAGAGTGAGATGGAAAACACACTGGCTGATATATGTAAGCCCTCTGTAGCCATCCATCCCAAAAGCAGCAAAACAGCCTACCACACAGTGCATTTTACCTTGCCTGTGGTCAGTGGCTGGAATTTCACTTCCTGGATCATCGTGATGAGAGCGCAATGTTTTCACAGCTATACTTCAGTGACATCTTCTCATATTACCTCTACCTCTTGTTGACTAAGAAAATGTATATAGATTCACATTCCAATTCTTGCAAAGCTTTTTAAAGTATGCACAAGCAAACAGTACTTCAAGCTGAAGAACTGAGTCCTTCGCTGAGGAATAGTTTTAAAAAACACAGGTGACTGCCCTGCTGGCACTTCTGTCTTCCCCATCCAGCTCAAGAGCACAGCAGCAGGTTTTGGCAAGTCTAAGAAGCCTGTTTGTTCATTACTTGTTAATTAATTCCATAACAAAATGCAGTCCATGCACACGTGGTTGGCCTTTTTCATCCTTCAGACAGACACACTGATGTCAATAACAGTAATACAGCATCAATGTATGGATGGTATTAATTGTGTCAAATAGAAAACTAAACAGGAATCTGAAATACAAAAGGCACTACTCACTGCATCAAGGAACACATAAAACTGGCTAATGCTCAAGCAGCAGAAGCAAACTAGTATATCTAGGAAGAGGAAGAAAAGATTGTGAGGTATCCCAAGTATTTTGCAGTTGGTGTAGAAGAAATTATCTGACCTATGGCTGGACATTATTCAGTTTTGCATTAGAAACAGACAAAAATGCCTTAGGTTCTGAAATGGCAGTGACTTGCACTGAAGCTCTCATCTAACCTTTACAAAGCTCCTTTTGGTGTTTGCTACTGTGATATTTTCAAAATAATGCTTTTGCTAACACTACAATGCTGATACGCACTAACAGACACACGCCAATGTGAAGATGTCTTGTGTCAGGAAAGGGAACAAGCTGTCCAGGATGCACTGGGACATGTGTATTCAAACTAGTGAAATTATATTCATAGTAAGAGTGGTGATAACATCTGTGAAGGCAATGATGAGGTGAATGCATGTGAACACAAAGACTGGCGAATTCAGGCTTTAGAGTCAAATAAATTAGGGAGACTGTCATGTACTGGAACGGAATGGATCCTGGAAGAATCAGGACAGAACAAAAAGGAGGGTCAGAGAAGAAATCAAGAGACTGTCAGGTAGGATAAGGAGTGAGTGTCAACAGACCTGTCCACTATTCAGGTGAATCCCAAGGAGATGCGCAGGAAAGATGAACTCATGGAGCATGTAACTCCTGGAACAGAACAGAGAATTATAAGACCTGCCTCAAGTGAAGGAAAACACATAGTAAATGTCACACAGAGTGCTTGCATTGCACTGGAGGACAAAACAAAAATTCCAACATCAAGACAATATGCTCTGTCTGCAGTGTCTTCAAAATGGACAGTTCCTTGAGAGAAAATACTTTCAACTCCAGGATAATCCTATTAAAATTAAGAAATCTAAGTTTTATTGAACTTGATAAGTTCAGACATTAATGTCCTAAACCTGACAATATTTATCTCAGAAACAATTCTATTTTTATTTCTACTGGTCCCACAGTTTCAATATCCAGTATGCCAGAATGTTCTTCCATTGATTTTTCGACCAGTTCTATAAGAGAACTTGTCGATCCCAGCAGCAAACAGGGTTTGAGCTTTCTGCACCAGAGAACGCTGGGGAAGGTAGTCTGGGACAGCAGGACAAACATATTATCTTGATGTTCCTGCTAACTGATGGGTTGTTATTAACTGTTGAACTGCTTAATTAGGTTTTATAGTTAACAGCCTGTTATGATTAGAGGGGACAATGCGTGTGCGTGGTTGAGCTATTGTTTCAAACCATTTGCAAATTCAGAAGAAGCATCACTCAATTCACGCTCCGGAGGCTCTCAGCAAGCCGAAAGGAGAGATGCTTTCTGTCTACACAAGAAAACTCACTTCAGGCATGAAGTGAGCAGATTCCCCGAACCACCTTCATCCCCCAAAGGGCAGCAGAACACCCTGTTTTGGCACGTGAGGCCCTGCCAGTTCGTCTGCTGCACTGCAGCATCATCCACCTGCCTAGGTGTGACCTTGGCTGCATGGCAGAGATCACTGGCCAGTGGACCACGGCAGACAGCGTGGTGTCAGTAATTTCACTGGACTCTGGCACCTCAGCTTTGGTTCAGTTTTCTGGGAGTTAACACTCACTCGTTTCACCTGCTTTTTAAAGGATGTTATCCCTATGCATCTCGATGGCACAGCACAGTCCTCTCCTGCTATTTTAGGCTCTTCCATACTCTTTTTAGAATTCCCATAGAGCAGCTCCTTTCTACACTTTCTCCTGTTTACCTTTTCTCGTCACCAGCTGGTACTTTTCATCTCTTTCTGGAAACCACTCAGTCTCCCAATTTAGTCACACATTCACTCCGTTCCTCCTGGCCAGCTGCCACACCTTCCAAGCTCACTTTGTCATTCTCCTCCTAAAAGGCACGAAACCCTTCACGCAATCTCTCCTAGATCGTCTAGCAAATGCATCCCCTCCAGCAAGACTGCAACTGAAAAATTTCAGAAGGTACACCATCAACTACCTGTTGAACCCATCACTGCTTGTTTTCACCTTTTCTTCTTACTTCTTGTATTCACCGTTTCTCCTCGTTTTTATCCAGCTACACAACTGAGATAATAAAATCACACTCTTGATTTTATAATTATGCAAACAGTACATAACTACACATTGTGAAAAACTCTCAAACAAATCTTGTGAAGTGAAGATAACATCGTAGGCTGCTTGGGGGAAAATCAGGTCAAGTTACATTCTGCATAACCTTCACAATCCTCTCTACTGTAACACAGAGATACTAGTGGGCTAAAGAATATTTCATAGAATCATAGAATCATAGAATGGTTAGGGCTGGAAGGGACCTTCAAAGGTCATCTAGTCCAACCCCCCTGCAAGGAACAGGGATATCTCCAACTAGATCAGGTTGCTCAGGGCCTTGTCCAACCTGGCCTTGAACGTCTCCAGGGATGGAGCATCCACCACCTCTCTGGGCAACCTGTTCCAGTGTTCTACCACTCTCATAGTAAAAAATTTTTTCCTAATATCCAACCTGAACCTACCTCCCTCTATTTTAAAACCATTACCCCTTGTCCTATCATAACTGGCCCTCCAGAACAGCCTCTCCCCATCTTTCCTGTAGGCCCCCTTGAGGTACTGGAAGACCGCTATAAGGTCACCCCGGAGCCTCCTCTTCTCCAGGCTGAACAGCCCCAACTCTTTCAGCCTGTCCTCATAGGAAAGGTGCTCCAGCCCTCTTATCATCTTCGTGGCCCTCCTCTGGACCCTCTCCAACTGGTCCATGTCCTTCTTATGTTGGGGACTCCAGAACTGGACGCAGTACTCCAAGTGAGGTCTCACGAGGGCAGAGTAGAGGGGGAGAATCACCTCCCTCGACCTGCTGGCCACGCTCCTCTTGATGCAGCCCAGGACGCGGTTGGCCTTCTGGGCCGCAAGAGCACACTGCCGGCTCATATTGAGCTTCTCGTCCACCAGTACTCCCAAGTCCTTCTCCTCAGGGCTGCTCTCGATCCAATCACCACCCAGTCTGTATTTATGCCTGGGATTACCACGACCCAGATGTAGGACCTTGCATTTGGCCTGGTTAAACTTCATGAGGTTGGTACGGGCCCACCTCTCCAGCCTGTCAAGGTCCCTCTGGATGGCATCCCTCCCTTCCAGCGTGTCGACGGCACCACACAGCTTGGTGTCATCGGCGAACTTGCTGAGGGTGCACTCCATGCCACTGTCCACGTCACCGACAAAGATGTTGAAGAGGGCCGGGCCCAACACGGACCCCTGAGGGACGCCACTTGTGACCGGTCTCCACTTGGACATTGAGCCGTTGACCACTACTCTCTGAGTGCGGTCAAGCCATCTGATTCTTCCCCTCCAACTATTCAGATCTGTTACACGAACTTTTGCTGCATTTTTATACAAGCATAGGTCAGCAGGTCATCTGGGCTCCATGCCCCTTCTACACCCTGTTCTAAAACCCTGTAAGGCTATATCCTCTCCTTTGTGAGAAAATGGACTTTTATGTAAAATGCAAACTGATGAGGAGCAAGTTTCTCTTATTCACAGAGTAGCCTGCAAAAGAAGAGTTCAGTTTCCTTCCACATTGAGTCTTCACCTTTCTCCAGGTGGAAATTATGTACAATATGACGTAGACATATACCTACTGAAAGACAGAACGACTCTCACAAATTATTTCACTCAGCCTAGAGAAAACAGGTGGTAATAATTTTCATTAAGTGCCACTCTATGCCAGAGTTGATCCCACCACCCAGTAGAAGATCTCAATGCAAATTCTCAGCTGCTGCCATCGTTCCACTGACTTCAGTATTGATTAGTTTCAATTGTACCTCTCATCCACAGATTGTGCCTCTAAATCCTGTTGTCTGAAGTATTGAGTATTGAAAATGTTGAAATTGATGTAACACTAACAAATTCCTCAATTTTCTCTCCAGTCACCAAATCATACTAGAACTTCTTCAATATAGTGATATAACTACTTACTGACATAAATTCCTGGCTACGTACAGAACAGAAACTCAGCTCAACGGGAATGGCCCAGAATGGATTCCAGACAAATAAGGTTTGCCAGCTTGTTGGGAACACAAGGCCAGTATTCCTCTCTATTTCACTTGTTACTGTCTATAGGCTGTCAGAGACACTAATTTTTTCAATTAAAAAAAAAAACTCAGACATTAAATCTTTAAGAGATGTTTTGGCATGTTCAAAGCTTGTTTTGGAAATTCACAAAATGATACAAAGGCATCAGGATCCATTAGGTCCTTAGCCTGGGAAACACTATTTACTACCAAGTCTTACACCTCACTTCTCTAATAATCTTCAACACCTTGACCCTTAGGTTTTTTTCCTAGCCCAGTCCTCCTAAATCTTTTAAGCAATGCTTTCACACTAGTGATTTAAATAAGGGCAAAATTCAGCACATAAATCTAATGAATAAATTTCACCACTTCTTTGCTGCAGGTTTTCCTGAAAGTTCTAGAAAAAATTTGTTGCTAACTATATGTTATTTATGAAGATGGAAGGCACTGAAATGCTTCAGTTGTCAATCAGTACATGCAACTCTGCTTCCAAGTGAGGCAGTTTCACAGAACTCTCTCCAAAAAGGCAGGAGTTCAGTCAAGTTGTCAGGCACCAACTGGTAGTGACCACACACAAATCGAAGCCTTTTTTCACATGTGCAGGCCACACAGTCATTTTTCTGAGCTATAAATTAATGCTCTTGGCCTTGACAGACATGGGGTTTTTTAGAGGTGCTGATTATCTTGAGAAACCTATTTTGTGCTATGCTTGCTTTAAATGAAGACTTCAGAAGGGGTTTTAAGGGACCTCTGAAGTAATTATTCCACAATAAACTGGATCTACACAGTAAGCTGTGTTTGCACATGTAGATCTGCTGCAGTCTAGACATGGCCAAAATCCACAGAGAAGACTGCTGCTTTCTTGCTTCCCAGGCAAACATAAGAAATCTTTGAAACAATTCCATGTGAGAGTTTCTCCAAAGGGCAAGGAACACAATATCATACATATATGACATTACTAACGGAAACTAAGGAAGTGACTGCACACCATTAGTGCCTTGACATACCTGCTTTGGGACACAAACTCTATTCAGCCCAACTGGAGATGTTTAGGAAAGTCAAAAATGAGGTGCCACGTGTCAAAAATCAGCCACATGGTGCAGAGCCTAACCCAGCTGCTCAGCACAAGGGAATTCTGCGCTGATGAACAGCGTGAAAGCTAAAGTTCATCTCTTATCCAAAGGACAGAGAAAAGTAGGGGGTTTATAATGTTATTACATATACCTTGGTAGTCTTAAGAGTCTGGGAATCTGGAATAGTCTCTCATAAGTACACAGGAGAAAAGAATAAACTTGCAGCCAACTGCTACTTCATAAGGAAGAAACCACTTAGTTCTGACCATGCAGCGATTGGTGCTGTCTCCTGCAACATGTCTTGTTTCTTCTGCTACATTCCAGTTTTGTACTATGAATGCAAACGTTGTCACTATTTTATCAGGCTCCATTGCTTCTGCTTTCTTCAGAGCCAGACTTGGTAGAAATCATCTTTCTTCTGCTGCTATAAAGGCTGCATCTGCCAGGCAGGGACAGTGCCGACAGCTACAGACAGGTCAAGACTATGATTTAGTTTCTATAAAATGAGTAGGAGTTTTGAATGCTGATGTTAATGGTGAATGCATCCAGATCCAGAAGTTCTAATTTTTCTGTTGGAAGCCTTCCAAAACCTCCCAAATGTCTGAGCTCAGGCTAAAAGAATGAAGACAGCCTCACTAACCAAAAAACCACCAAGTACACATGCAAATCCCCATGAAAGGAAAAAAAAGCCTTTGTGTCCTTGCTCATCCTTTCTCCTACTTTTACCTGACTGCCAGGTGCCTTACCTAGTCATGGCATAGCACTTTGCACGGGAACATTCGTAAGTGATTAGTGGGTGTAAAACACTACTGTTGTATTCTGGTGTAGCACCTGCTGTGCACTTATTTGCACAGGTGTGAACGAGGATACGCGGGGAAAGGCAATGGTGGACTGGAGAACCATCCGGCACTCACACTGGTGCGCTGCTGTGCTCCAGTAACGCTCTGTCACCACTCTGCCCTGACTACATGTTGTGCATAGACCGAATAGCAGCTGCCAAAGACACAGCATCTTCTTTCCGCCCTCGCGCCAAGTGCACCTGCTGCCCAGAGCCCTCACTCTGCTCCTGCCAGAGCTGCTTGTTGGTTTTTTTTTTTCTGTTATTTCCTCTCCTGCCTGAAGTGCATAATGCATTCCTTCAGCAGTGGCAGAAGGAATATTTAAGTTTTAATTAAAGGAGGATAGACATTGTTGGTCAGCGACTTACAGCTCATGCCACATTGTTTTGTTTGCCTGGCTCCACTTTCCCTGAGACCAGATTCTGGTCCTGCAGATGTCTGAGGAGGATGTGGGGATGGAGTGGTCCACCTGGACCTTATTGCAACATTGCAACCTCTTCTGCGATAGGCATCTACACATCGCTGCTATTTCACATTCTTGCTGCTGCTACCTTTGTGGATCTGCTGATCGTTTTACACTTTCTACTTCTATTACAAGCTTTCCAAATCTGGATTTTCTCACAAAAGCAAATGCTCCTTTCAATTGGAAAATACAACCCCTACAGCCATCTGTAATTGCTGCAAAGTTCAAAACCATCCATCCTCATCATGTACCAAAAGGAAAATGACACAAAAATGTAAAAACCACACTTAACCAATGCTAATGGCCAGCACTGCAAAACCAAGCTGAACTTATGAACCACAAGCCTTGTTTGTCTTTTACTGGGAGTGATCTCATCTTCTGCTGACGGGGATCCGCCACATTCTCAGCATTACTTGAACTCAGGGGTGTCTGTCTACAAGTGCATAATACAAAGCCTGGCAAACAGTCTTGAAAGTACAAGTAGTGGCACTCACTGCGATCCAGTGAGCCTGCGGGGAGCAAGCTGCTTCACTCTGAGGAGCAGAAGTCTTTCATGGCAGTTGCTCGCTTTTTCTTTTCTTAAAATAAAATATAAAAAAATAAATGGCACAACTGCACCATCACTGGTGCTAAAAGGATCAGGCCCCTCTGGTGATTTCAGATGTTGCTCATTTACTCAGAAATTAATCCTCCCTCCCCTCATATTCAGAGCCACTTAACGCCAACCAACAATTATGCCATCTGATCACTAAAAATAAAATAACTTTTCTTCTTTGTCTCTGAATGTATTCCTTCAGGACTCATTTTTTTCTGCTGTTCAGTGAGCCAGAGAGAAGGATATTATGAGTTCTGGGTGTTTAACAAACAACATGACATGCCACACTCTTGAAGAATACAAGCGCAGGTCTTCAGCTTTCACAACAATGGATCTCATTTTTAGGGTAAAATAAAAGGCATTCTTTTAATTTGTTTAATCTTTTGGTTAAGCAAGAAAGGTAGTCATAGTCACCAGAATAGCACTGAAATACAAGTCATGCTCTGTCCAGAGAATGAGTACTCTTATGTTTCATGGGCAGTGTGGAAAAGATAAACTGCATTTAAAAAAAAAAAAAATAAACCCCAAATACACTCATGAAAGACCAGAATAAACGTTATGTTATTTTTGGTACATATGTAACAATTAGGAGCTAGGTCTTACAACCGTTATTCCCAACAATATCAATAGGATTACTGAGTAATCCTCAGAGGGTTTCAGGATCAGACAATAGTGTTCTGCTCAGTTTTCGTATAACAACCTATCTCAACACATCTTTAGCCAGAAAGTAAATTGGTCATGTAGCAATTCTCCACTAAGGTACAACAGAAAAGGCTGTCGGACCTCTCTGCACAGAAAGGCACCTTAATACTTAATGTGATTAATTGAGGGTAGATTAATGATTGAGTCAACAATAATTCCCACACGGAGTGTTTGCACAGGAGCGTGCGGGTACGCTTGCAGTAGTATACTTGCGTGCAAAAATCAAACACAAAACCTGATCGCATGTTCACAGCTGGAAGCAGTGTTAGGCTTTATTCAGTAAGGTACAAGGCACTATCATTTAGCTCTCCCTCAGCAGGAGGAAAAATGGTGCCACAGAAGAGAACTATCACATCAGACACACTCCAGGGGTCTCTTTTACCTACATTGTTCCTCTCCCAAATGTAGCTCTTTAAATTTTAAATAGAAAAAGAACACACAGAAACATTGTGCAGTACAAAAATGTCACGGTGAAAAAAAATGTGGAAAACATTTCTCATTAAGCAAGGTAAATACCCTAAAGTTCACATGTGGCTTTGATGGTGCAGTGTGTGCCTTAAGACTTAAAGAAACACCCACATCAAAGTGTTGTCTTAAGATGGTGGGGCTTTAGTTCAAACATAGCCAAGTTGTACAATAGATGATGTGGGGAACGTCTACACTATTTTTATACTGAATAAAATACTGCAAAAATACAGGCAGGACAGCACATTTTAGATTTGTTTCAATTTTTTAAATTTAGAGAAGATAACAGCCTATTTTCATATTTTTATAGCAAGCTTGTGCCCAAAACATCAGCTCAGCCTTTTACTTCTTACTTGTATTTAAAATATTGCCTGAAACCTTCAGAAGGCTAAATACACAGAAACCGAGCAGAAACACTGGCAAAGTACAAGAATCTCACAAATGTAAAAAAAAATTATAGAATTTTTTTGTTGCTGTTCGCTGTGTATTTTTCAAGGCAAAAAACGCATTCTGAGAATTCAGATTTATGTCACTAAGGAAGAGAATTCCTCTAGAAGATACTCAGTATATTTCTTTCTCAACTTGCCTATCTGTGTACATCCATTTGCCAATACAGCTTCACTGTGCTTTTTTGAATTCCGGTGCGCACAGACACGTGTGCCTCTCTCCGTGTCACACTCGTGCCCACATCCATCTCCTGGGGAGCGCGGGAGTCCCATCACATCTTGCTGCCAGGGACAAGGACCCTGTGGCCCCCACATCTCATGCCCCACTGCTGCACCAACCACAGGAAAAAGCTATGCAGAGGCAATGGAGGTGCTTTAGAAAGCAACTGGGACATCTCCCAACTGAAGAACAAATGCTTACCACACGTAATCCAGAAGAAGTCAGTAGCACTCAAAAAACTTTGAATATGCTTTAACCTACAAATTTCAAGTGTTAATTGTTATCAGAGCTTTATCATTAGCCCCATTTCAGTGAGAATAGGCTTTGGGAAACAACGACTCCTTTTGGAAATCCCCCCTATAGAATATTTCACTATCAGCATTAGGCACTCCTCTTACAGGAGAGGGCTAGGAATTTAATGATAGTGCCCTGAGCAACTATTGTTTATTTTTATATTTATCACATTTACTGGAAATTGAAATACAGCTGAAGAAAAATAAACTGTTGTTCACATTGTCTAATACATTTGTTAAATATCGATACCAGCCACTTGAAACGATACACTGTGTAATTAAAAATAGAGACGAAAAAATATAAAATTACTGTTTATCAAAGAGAGCTAAAAAAGTTCACAAGAGAAATATTGTCCGAGTGCAAACATGAACTGTCAGACCTACCTTCTCGGGTATCAAATTCTGAATAAAAATACACCCATTAAACAAAGGTTTAAAGATAAATTATTTAAAAATACATCAATAAAACATTAAGCAATGCTGGTTGCTAAAGAAATATCCTACAAGGCCAGGCAATCGTACTGTTAGATACCTTCCTTAGCCATGATGAAATCATAGAAGGAAAAAAATAAATACATAAACCACTTCATGTAGCTCAGTGATGTATTATTTGATAGGGAACACTTTACTGCGAGTGTCCATTAACTGATGCTTACACTGTAACTCACAGGATACGACATCCATATGAATCTCAAATGAATTCCCCACTATCAATGCTGTTTAAATGAATACTATGTGGATTGGGGCTCTTTTTTGAACAGATGCAATCTGTTCGTGTATGATGAGCTATATCTAAACTGAAGGGGCTACAGCGTGCTGGGTACAAGGAAGATACAGAAAGTAGTACGAGAGGTTTAATCTGGCAGCGTACGGAGATCAGGAAGCGTGTGTATGTTCTACGAAACAGGAGGGAAAAAGCAAGTGCAGAAGACGACAAAAATCAAATCTTAGCAATGACATTAAGAGCAACAGGAAAGCATGCACAAAGAATAAGAACTGTTATTGTGCATTGACAGAAAAAAGAGAAACAATGCACCAGAGAGAAAGATGATGTTGGGGAAAAAAATTTGGAACAGAAGGGAAGCGAATATCTTTATCGTATGTAAAGATTAGGTAGTGATTGAGGACATTAGAAAAACAACCTGTGAGGCAGACTAATTGTGACCAACAATAAAAATAATAAAAGATCTGGGGAGAAAAAAAAAGAAATAGATACAAGCTCTTGTTTCAGAGAGAACCGTATAGGGCTGGTCTAGCATCCCAGAACAGGGATTTCTCTGGGAATGGCACACAACCAGACGAGGGGAATGGAAGTCAAGCAGGTCTGCCACACAGGAAGAACGACCTGTTTTCCCGTAATTAGCCAAGCAGAGAGCAGAAGCAGTGAAGGAACTCCCAAAGAGTTAGTGCTTACAGAAAAGCACCACCTTTTGTTCAGGCAGCCTGTCGGTTGAGCTACTCCTGGAACCAGCCACACTGGCAGTCACGATCCTACTCTGTAAAGTATCATTGGAGCTGCTGCTGCCGCCGCTTGTAGCTCACCCTACTCGTTCTGCACTTCATAGTATTTCTCAAACCGATTGTCTTGGGCTTTGAAGAGTTTACTCAAGAGGGAGACGAGCAAAGAAGGAAAAGATGTTAGGTTCTGCTACCGGTAAGTTCAGAAGTAGGATTGGTTTACTTAAGCTGTCTGCTAGAATTGACACTGCACTTTTTAATGAACATATAATTTGGGGGATTTATTCCCCTTAAGTGCTAGTTGGAATAGAAACAGAGCAGGTAGCCCCAACAGGCTGAAACATTCTTTCTCCATAAATGCAAACACATGGGCACACACACAAAAGACTGAACTGCAACACAAAACTGGCAGCTGTCAGGAGAGGAGTCTTCGTACTCTTGTGTCCTGTCTAGGCCATGAGCAATTTCAGTTTTACGTCAATCTGCGATCATCAAAATAAATGTATTTACAGCAAAAGGCAAAAGAAACACAATATACATGAGAGCAGCATTCCTTTTTACATTATTTTCAGAAAGAAAAGGGACCCAGAAATACTTTCTTTCCTGCATGTCTCCATAAAAGCAAAATATTTGAACTTCTCTTGTCAGTTTTTCTAAAAATTGCTTTCTACCTTTCTTTTTTTATGCTTTCCAAACTTTCTGTTAAGGTAGCTTCCTTCACACAGAGACACATGCCAATCTTCCCTCAAGATAAATACCCTTGCCAGGACAATAAGCAGAAGTTTTAAAATTGCCATAAAACAAAGTCTATTCTAAAATAAACAGTGTTTGATACAACTTAAGACCTGGAGCACCCTACCCAGACACCACTGGTTCCCAGCCTGAGCACAGCTCTGACATACTTTGTCTCCCTGGTTTTGAAGATGGCAATACTGGATCATTGCCACTTATATTCTCTGCTCTATGGTCTGGTCTGCTTGATAAAACACCCACTGAAGTTCTCAAAAGAGATTTTCGTCAGGTCTTTCAGACAGGGACATCTACAGTAACAGGTCCCACAGTTCACAAAAAGCAGCTCGCTGGGGTGCAACAGCTGATGCCAAGAGCCCCACGCCCATTTTGAGGCATTTACTTGAAAACGGCTTGGTCTCAGAACTGAATGCCCTTAGTGGAACACGCACACGCGGAGTGGACCTTCACGTTTAGTTTCCTGGGGTTCACAGCCAGCCTGAACTGGTCTGCGCCATAAACCAACGCGGGCAATACGGGGCCAACTGGAGATGCACTGCAAAAATCACCCTCCTGAGCCCCACTAAAACCCTGGAGTAGAGACACCCAGTTTAGGCTGTCAGCCTTTTTGTACAGTTTAGTTAAAACTGTTTCACACCATATTTTAAAAATACATGAAATCATTGAAAAACTGAAATCTAGGAGGGGGAGGGGGTGAAAAAGAGATCTTAACCATTCCATAGTTAATGTTACATTCAACAGTAATTACTTAACACATACAAAGCTCAATTGCATAACCTACAATTCTCTCACTTTGTGTAGGCTCCTTTGCTTCTACTTTAAATAAAAGAAATTCTTTTCATTTTGTCAAGAAAACTTTTCTCTACCTCACTACTGCATGACAAGGGAACAGATGGCAATTTAAGGGGAGAATTTATGAGAGCCACAATCTTAATGTTGCATAAAGAAAAGAAAAAGACTCGCATCAAAACCACTGACAAATGTACTTGCTAATATTAATGCACTCCCCATTCATCCAATATGCTTCCTAATTGCTTTTCTGTACATAATAATGTGGCACCTGCTGCTCAACATTGCAAGCGCATCAGGATTTCTCCAAAGTCAAACAGCTCTGCAACTGGCCCTCTCCCAGTGATAAATGTAGAGCACTGTATCACGCACAGTTCCTGTCAGTGGCATAATTAAAATTTTATACTTACAGAAAAAGATAGTAAACAATCAGTTCTTAAATGGATTCACAAGAGGAACTCTTGTTACAGCCAACTTTATAATTAGTATGCATCATGTAATGCTAATATATCCATGACAGGAAAATAGGAAAAAATGTAGAAACTCAGTTGTTCTCTTTAATGCAATGTTAAACTACACAAAAAATGAAAGCAATCAGCCTATTGTTATTTCAGTCTTCTATTTCTGCTCTTCATTTTCCATTGAAAATAGCTCGGCACATTTTGCACTGGAATGATGGTCGCTCCCCAGTGCCACATCTCTGGAATTTTCAAACAGCCACTAGGATAGGTTTCAGCTTTATGATGTTTATTCATTTTAATTTTACATTAGACAAAAAAAAATGTAATTTATTTTTAACAGAGTTACGGCCAAAACACACAGTCTTTATTAGCTGACAAAACTCCCACTGACAAAAATATCCAAAACATTTAAATGTATTTTTCTGCTGATGTGGTTATGCATCATCCAAAATGTGACATGCTATAAGCAAGAGGAGAAAAAAAAAGGCATTCACATCAAGTGTCCTAAATTAACTCCTGAGCCTGACAATATTAAGCAGAACTGGGATGCCATATGCTTTCTGTTTCGTAGTGGTCACACTTCTATGTGATACAGAATACAGATCTGTATTTGCATAATGCATGTATGCTATCTACATTGCGGGTTGTAATCTGAATATTTATGCTCAAATTTCAGTCTGCATACATGCACCTTACATATATTTTTGCTTAAAAATATGCTGTTTACACTCATGCATGCTCAAACATATGCACTTGCATACACTGTTGCTTAGTCTTCTAATTGTTTCAAAATAATTTGATAGAATAATTTGGAAATATAGCTACGTAAGAGTCTGCTCTGCCCCCAAAAGCCACACGCTGTATATGTGCAAGTCTACAATAATTTAGTGCTCCAAAGTTTCAAGTAATATGCATCTCAGGACATGTATTTTTAACTAAATCAGTGGTTTGCATTTTTGAATGCAAGCTAGGTACTATTTAATAAACTTCTTTTATTCATGGCTTCTATCACTTTGATTTGTAATAATATTTTAATTATCTCCAGAGAAACAGGGCAGGAAAATTATCCTATAGCCTATACAAAAAAAAAAATTAAAATACTATTATTTATGATATCACCAGCCAAATCACAAGCATGGGTTTTGCAAAACAATCCTTCCATCCTTTTTTAACGGAAACAATATGCAAAAACAATTTAGAGGAGAAATATTTTCTAGAACAAAATAAAAAAAATATTTACTTTTTACAAATGTCTGAAATATAATACAGACTTGGAATATGTGTTGGCAGGAAAACAATTCAAAATGGACCCAATTCACAAAGCCATACTGGTAGCCTGCTCAGAATACAATAGCCAAGATCTAAACCTTCTTTATCTCCACTTGGTGTGATGACGTGCATGCCAAAAATTAAAATACCCTTCCAAATCACCGCTGCTGTGTTACAGAGAGGTGAAGGTTTCTGAGCTGTCAGGCAATCCAAAGGTCTGAGCCATACTTGCATTTACACAGTGTTCTTTTCTCCGTGCTTTTCAAACAAGAATTGGGGAAGATTATCTCCATTTATAGCCTCAACATTTTTATTGAGTGCTATTTCTTCGAAGGAATATTGCAGAACATCTTTTAAAAATGTTTAAGAATCTGAAAACATGAATAGCAATGAATCCATTTATACATAAACATACTCAGTGTCCGCCTAACTAGAGCTATCAAAAGCTTCATTCTTACAAGCAAGTGAGAAATTCTGAAGTCAGACTCCTATCGCTTAGTTACAGAAATGGCCCTATTTCAAGGGTCAGAATTGCAGCGTCAAAACAAGAAAAAGCAAATATTTTTTTTTATTCTTCTTTAATGTAAATTCCTATGAACAAGATGGTCACAGGGTGTAAAGGAAATCTGGAGGTGACATCCAGTATTTTATTTTTTTCTCTCTGAAGATGAATAAAACAACTGCTGGGTTATAGAATTTCGAAAAATTTATCGTTTCAGCCTTCAGTAATCTGGGAGAACATGGCTATGTAAAAAAACCAACCGAACCAACCCACCACACACCAAAAAACGCCACAACCCTAAGAATTCAAACAAGGGAGCAACATAATCTGTGACTGGGAATATGTTTTTATTGCTAAAGGATGAAACTGGCTCACAGCACACATCAGTGCAATCTCCTCCACACTCCTGGAGTTTTCTGTGTAGATTGTGACAAGGAGGAGCAGGTGTTAGCACAGGCTATGGAAAGGGGGGAAAATTTAAAAAAAAAAAATTCAACCCCTCTGCCGTACCAGCTTGTTTTCTGTCACGGGAAGAGCCATTCGTGCAATTGCTCATCCCAAGACAAAGCCAGGAACATCAACAAACTTTGACACTTAATTGTCCAAGAGTCCATTGGAACAGATCGGTGAACTCCAAAGAATTGCAGTTGCATGCACAGGATTGTAGCCTTTGACACCTGGCTGTGAATCCCACTGATCCTGTGGGGTTATCCATACTACAGCAGTCGGAGCTGTCTCTATGTTTCCAGGTGGAATGAGAGCACTCATTCGCACAACAGGTTGGAATAGGGCAAGTTCATGCCTGGTGTAACTTCACAGGCACCAACTGAGCTCCATCCAGAACAATTTTACCCAATAAATATAAAGAGATGACCCCTTTTCACTGCCCCGTTCTACTTGAACGCAGATTTCCTGGATTCCCAGCAAAATCCCTTGTCGATTCCCCGCACAGCATATGAAGGAGTCAGGCAGCACTTGCAATTCTATTAAGCACCATTTTAGATTAACCCAACTTCCATAACCTACATAATATAACACATAAATATTAATACATTATAGTTATTTCATCTAATTAGCTTTTCATTGTTTTAACCTAAGTGCAATCTCACATCGTGTTCTTCAGTTCTCTAATACTAGATGTACTCGGCACAATATGATAAATGAAAACATGTACTAAGCTAATTAAAACATAGTTAAAAATCTGTCTTAGCAGAAGCCAAACTGAACCCCTCAGTCTCTGGCAAGGACCATTTTTTAATTCTGATATGACTTTATGTCACTGAAAATTTCTTCATATGGAAAAAGCTCCAGCTTGTACTGCACGTGGCAGCCTGCCTGCTTAGAGGACAAGCTGGTATGAACGTAGCATCCCAGATCTCCTCCAACTCAAATTCAGTGTCCTAGCCTTGATCTCCAAGGCCTACCACGATGTGTCAGGCTGAGACTGCAGCAAAGAACACTTGCCCTTTCCAAACAGGACCTCTGCTAATAAATGCCCAGGTATAAACTCTTGTAAACAAACGGTGAGCTTCCCAACATTTGCAGTTTTCCCTGGGGTACGACTGTGTGTCTCGTGGCAGACTGACCAGGGTATTTGCTTGGGCTCCGTACTTCACGAAGCACATGCAGCACCCGGCTCAGATGTGCCTTGCACATGGTTAGCTTGAGCATGGGCAGGACCCAGCTGGTGTCCCTCTGCAAAATACCACATTGACCTATATTTTCTTGTGAGAATCTGTTCATTGTCAAGGAATTACAATTTTCCTTTCAAAATGGAACAAAAAAGTGGAAAATTTCCAGTCTTCTTGGTTACACAAAAAAAATAGTATATCCCAAGTATGTGTTTCAGAAGGTTAAAAAAAGGCAAAAAAACCAACATCAACAATGTATTCATTAAAAAAAAAAACAAACCAGGTGATTCGCAGCCCTGCCTCATGACTTTTTAATGCCTAGGTTTCCAACAATGCAAATGCTATCATGAGTAATAATAAAATTTTAAAGTAACAACAGTGATGCCTGCAAAGAATAGGAAACCCAGATTTTTTGGCAGAAAGGCCACAGGTGTTGAACATACTGTCACAACTCATTAGAAAAGTCACAAATCTTGCTACGTTCAGGGCAATATAAGACCCCTCACTTCGGAGTAGTTCAAATACCTCCAGGATATGGGTAAGAAGAGAGAAGAAGTTTAAAAAAAAGGAAAAATAAAATCATTTAACTGAGTGACTAAGTAATCATTCTAGAGAAACAAACAATCTTTTGCAACTTCTCAGAGAGAAAAGCTTGCAAAAACATAAAATATTCGTTTTCTGATTTATTAAATAGCATTTCCTTACAAATGCTTTCTAAGGTGGAAAGCATTTCAAGTGTTTAAATTTCTCTTATGCTTACACATACACTGCAGTCACTATTTAAGTGTTAAGCACATACCTAAAGCATTGGGCACTCCTCCCAAATAAACATTGGGCATTCTCAAACACCTTCCTGCACTGGGACCTTACCTTCTCCAGGGGTTAGTTTCTGCTAAAACATGCGACCAACAACTGCCGGGACCTTCAACAGGACTTCTGTGGAGTGTTTTCAAAGAAAAAAAAAATCTCTTCTCCCTTTCTCAAAGCAAATATATTTCTACAAATATTATCACTTGGTAAAATTCTTTGGCAATTCTGCTCCTTTCAGGATTTTCTAAATTGGATTTCTTTTTTTTCTTTAATCCTCCCAAAAACAGCCAAACACAGCACACACTGTAAATAGAAGCTTAAATTGACCTGATATGTAACAATAACATGTATGCTTTTACAATTTAATCTGCAAAGGGTTTTTTCATATACATTTGAGGGGGACTTCCTATAAGGATAAAGATCGGAGGGAAGAAACCTTTACTTGTGATGCTTTTGAGGAGTAGGTAGAACAGAGAGAAGATTCTTCTCAGCTAATCTCTCTCTGACCTGTTATTTTATTACCCTGTCACAGGGTAAACGAAGGTTGGGATATACTTTCCCAGTCCACTAAAAATAGGTGATTATTCAATCATATTTTAGTATGCCAAAAGAAAAAAAAAAGAAACAAAACCCCCACCATGGCAGATTTTTCCCCACATTAGTCACAAAGCCTTGAAAAATTCTAGAAAAACTGCTACTTTCAAATTAGTTCCAAACATGCTGTAAAATTATTATAACACAAAAAGTGCAGTTATTTCACGTAGAGCCTTTCATGTCAAAGCAAGCAAGTCCTCCTTTAGGTATCACACTGACAAAATAACTGCATTATATTTTACAATTTAATATGGACAATGATTCAGAAAAAATATTTTTCATGTTGTTATTATTAATTCTGTGTTAAACATATTATGTCCTATATGTCATTCTCTACCAGCTCTGCCATTAACTCCATAACAGCTGGTGCTAACTGTACTAAATTGTAATATAATGAGCTCATATATTGCTAGCAATTACAGAGTTAAGTTGAATAAATCCTCTGAGTACAAAAATAAGTCTGCTTTCTATCTAGCAATAAATTAAAGGTAACAACCACCTTAATTTAAAGTTGCCGTGGTTTTATAAATATATACATATACTACAGGCACAAAGAAAAATCACAACTGAAACAACTTGACAAAATTTGTTTGATTCCACTGTATCTATCTCACATTTGACACATGCATCATCACAACAAATCATTTAAATGCTGGGTGTGCATTTCTGGCTTATGTCACACATAACTATAGTGTTAAAAATCCTAAAAGTAAAGACCGTGCCTGGTTATTTGTTAGCTACACAGTTCTGCTATACAATTCCTAGATCTTGTGATTTTAACATCCTTTTAGGATGCGATGCTACTGCTGGATGCAATTCAGGAAACTCCTTAATGTTTATTGTGGGCACCGATGCTCCTCACACTTGTTTCTTCCAGCTGCATTTACGAAGGAGACAAAGGATAGAGGAACAGTGACCATAAGGCAGCCAGGTCAGGAAATGAGGAGTGTTTCTCAACACCACAGGTCCAACCCAGGACAGAAGCTGGAGACAAAGGAGGTGCACCCAGCACATTCGGGCGAGCATGACACAGCTCCTGTCAATCCTGCCTGCAAAACTGGGTGTTGAGGCTCAGCAGAGGCAGCAGCTCCCAGACACCAGTCACATCGTTAGACCCACAGAAACAAGACCAGATGGTAGTTCTTTCACCTGCTGCTTGTGAAAATAATATCTGTGAACAGCACAGCACAAGTTTGTCCTGAAGGACAAGTCCTCATGTCCTAAAAGAGGCATCTTTGAGCAGGAACCCTGTAATATCAACCTCCCAGTCCACTTCTTGGGATCCATCATTAGAAAGAGGGACTGTAGACAAAAATAACATCTCACAGCTTAGGAGCCTGCTGGAGGCCCCTATAGCCGCAGTAAGGCTGCCCTGTTTGGGAACTACTCTGTATGCTGCAGTACCAGAGCCACGGCACCCACATGAGGTGCATCTCTCCCATCTCATAGAGCAATGGGGCTTATCACACAGCATTGTACCTCTCATACTGCATGAAATACCAATACCTTTCAAGAAAAAAAAAAACAAACATTAGTCAAAATAGCCTTGTGCTCAGGCTACTTCAACAGCTCTGAGGGGGTTGCTCACCTCCTGTAGCACATTGTGTACAGCTACAGGAGAAGAACCTGTGTCTAGGAAAGAGCTAGTGTTTGTGAGCAGAGACCTTCCAGCCAAGGGCATCATGACAAGAGACCATCTCTTGAATAAAACAGTGAAAAGCCACTATAATGTGATGCTATCATTCCTTGTCATAAGCTAAGAACAAAGAATGGAAACAGCTCTTTAACATGAAAGTTGATGTATCTTTGGGAACACAAATAAAGCTCAGATCTACAGGACCATACTAGACACACTAGCAAGAACCATTAAAGCCATTGATCTTCATGACAGAAAGGTCTTCCACTGAAAAGAGGGGTCCATGGCAGAGCATGCCATGAATGGGCTTGCCAGAGATGCTGCCCACTCTGGTGGGATGAAACATCCTGCTGACCACTCAAGCAACCCCTGTGCCTGGGATGGAGGAGGATTCCTTCACATTGCTGCACGCTTTACATTACACACTTTATCATGCTTGGATACTTCACCAACTACAAATTCAGGTTGTCTGCTAGTAAAAGGATTTACCCCAAGGCTTTTCACATCAAAAGTGATGAAGATGCGTTCCTCCAAACCACACTTCTCCCAGTTCCACGCCATCACCCACTGAACCGTCTTCCCCCTCATGATGCGTCAAACCAAGGTCCCATGTCTCAAGGGAGAAAGACAACCAGCTTGTTGGAATTAACCACCATATGCCAAAGAAGATCAGACGCGATGAGACACCATGTCTGCATGGTAAGGAAGCAAATACACCTCTACTGCTGCTGGAACATCGCTAAGGAGTTTCAAAGAGAGAGCAATGGACTTGTATGAGAAATATTCTGACTGCAGACACAGGTTCTCTACAGAAAGTTTTTTCCATCTTGGACCATTCATTTCAAAACAGACCACATGTCAAGCAACGCTTTTTTTTTCCAGAATGAGAACAGCAGGATCTGGCCACACAGAGCCCCATGTATTTAGGGAAATGACTGCTGTTACGGAGAGCGTGACTGCTGGTTGAAAGAAGCATTTGTCCCTGTGAGAAGAGTTTATGAGAGAAAGTAAAGTCATAGCGCATTTAGGGTGGAAAATAAATTTTTGATTACTCTAAAATGGTGCATCTGTGCATAAGCATATACATATGCATACACTGGAGTGCTACTTTAAAATAAATAACAGTATTTCCTTCTGGATTGAAATTCAGATTTCAATAGTCCTCAGTCTTACTTAACACATGGACTACTGGGTTAAACCTTCTTAAAGCAGCTACTGATTTTCCATACCTCAAATTTTAGGGGCACAATCAAAAACGCTATTACTGTTCCTGATTTTTGAGGCGGAGTCAGCACTTTCAGGAAAATGGCACCTTGTAAGAGTACCCAAATCAGGTATCCCAAATCCAAAGTCATTGAACACATCTGCCATTTCTGCAGTTGCACAGGGCTCAGGTTACTGCAATCATTTCCAGCATCTCTGGGCCAGTCTTACCCCAATATCAGCGTACTTACAAACTCCTGAAACACATCTCAAGCATGACATTGGAGATCATGTTTCTTATCCATCATTAAGACTTTCTCTGAATCACTCCAGCAGCTTCACTGGCATCATCACCAGAAATTAAACCATTTTGCCCTTTCTTTGATGGAACTTAACAACTCTGCCTCTTCCCTGTTCATCTACTCATGTTTTAATGCATCACTGGCAGCCTATGTAGCTCTAATAGCTACAACAACTCCCGACTGCAAGGCCACAGTCTCCTCGCTCAAGTCCTTCCTTTAGATCCCTCTCTGCCACCATATTTATAAATAATCTCCTAATTCCTTACAGCCAGCTGGGTAAAATCCGGCCTTTTTTGCATCCATCCACACAAAATATTTCTTTAAAATGCAGTGTGCATAAAAATATAAGGGAAGCAGGGTTCATAAGGAGAAAAAATGTTTTATTTGACCAGTTGATACAGTTTGAAAAAGTGGACATGTTCATTTCTTGGTTATATCAACTCATCTGATAAAGGAAATTACCTAATCCTTTCATCTCTCACATCCAGAGGGCAATTAGAGCAACAGTCCTATGGTAAAAATGTATACATTTTACTGAAAGCCTCCTCTCAAACCAGTTAGCTGTCAGTTATGCTCCTGCCACATAAAGAATCCACAGTAGGAACCAGTTCTTCACATATACAGCCCACACAAGACAATCAGTCTTGACTTTGGTTTAAAAATCTGGATGTTGCTGAAGCAATAAAGGAAAAAACATTACAACAGTCTTAACACTGCCTGAGCATTCAGTAAATGGAAGGATACAAAGATACGAGCGCATATTCAAAATATACCCCTGCATATTATCCACGTACATGTGTACGTGCTCAGATCATCACGTAAAATGACATGTGGGAATGTTACAATAACGATGATGATGAAGGAAGGTATATTATGCTGTGGGTAGAGGGCTATATGCATGTTTTATTTGCCTGAGTTACAGCGAGTTGTGACTGGCTGTGACATTTGACCATACTGCCGTCTCCAATAAACATAAACCAAAGTCTATACTGCCCCTCTAAAGACATGTTTTTCATTCCTTCCATAGGGCTGAAATGTGTTCTAATGCTTCTGAAGGGTTTTAATAAATATGAGTATGTATAAAATGCTGCTGCTGATTCAATTACTAAATCACTAGTAACAGCTGTGGCGCTGTGATCTCTTTTGAAATAAATTATGTCATGGTGATTACCTAAAAAGAAAGGTGCATTTCTCAGATGATGTCGTATGATGCATTATAGATTAAATAGGGTGTGTACTGTGTATTTATGCTACAGCTTGCATTTTGTGGAAGTGGGTAGAATATACAGTTAAGATATACTTGTGTCATTTCTGTTACACCGTATGTACATCTGTGGGAAGGACACATACACTTTTTGATTCCTATGCTAATTTGCTCATTTCATCACTCAGCATTTCCTTTTCTTAGGACTGATCATGGCTTTAAGAAAAACCAGGGGTTTAGTCTCTCTGTTTCATCCAGTGCATTATCATTGTAACATTAATCTTTCTGGAATGGATTTCATTTTATCTGGTTGCATTTCATGGCAATGTAGAAGTATAAAAAACGCACTTTTATTTTCTAAGGGAACATTAGCACCTAACATTAGTGAGGGAAGAAGTAAAGCTCTTGTTCTAAATAAATTTAACAGGCATGCTGCCATCAGAGGGACAGCCATAACACAAGTATGCCTTTTCTTTTTTTTGCATGAACAGATTTTTTTCTAAAAAGAGGTTCTATGCCAATAGGAAAAAGGGGTGCTGCTTTAGGAAAGGATGTTTTCCGCTTAAATAAAGTACAATATATTTCCGTTATTAGAAGTACCAATGAGCAATTTCCCTCAAAACAATACACCATAATTGATACACATTTTAATGGCAGTATTTTAGAGATGTAAGAAAGTAATAGAGCACTGACAAGGTCCAATTGAATATAACAGAAGTCATTAAAGCACACAGCAGAAGTCTTCCTAAAAGTTAAAAAATGAAAAGATACAAGAAATAATTAAAGGAGAGTAGAAGGAAAAATGTATCCACTAGATGTGTTACTGTAGGGGTTCCTTTGGCTGTGTTAAGGTCAAACACTCAACAACAGAAAACAATCTTTTTACTATCATAAACATACTTTCAAATACTCCGCTAAAATTTCCACCCACTGGTGAAAAAACTTTTATCAACTTTATGTCTCAAAACTGAGACTTTTTGTGGCAGGCCTCTCCAGCTCAGTATAAATCCAATGCAATTTAGAGCACAGTAACGACGTGGGCAGTCTCAGACTATTACTTTCAATGGGATAGAGTCCCTAAGGATGACAGAGGCTCAGTCCCATTGAAAGTAATGGGGTAAGCAATCACATGCCATTACTTTCAAGGAGACTCAGTCTATACTATCCATAATAACATGGTAATATAAATCTGTACTGACTCATCAGCATGAAGAATGAAAATGTAAAAGAATGGCAAAGCGGCAAACGTGCACCCTGAGACAAAAACCAGCCCCTTGGTTTCTCTGCACCCATAACTCATCAGTGTAGGAAGTTTATTACAGGAGAGCTAAAAAGGCATATGAACGCAAGGTGAGACGTTAAAACCAAGAGGAGGCTTCAGCATTTTAGTATTTTTAGTCTTCACTTCCCCCTCTCCCCCTTTTTTTTTTAGTACTATACAAATAGTTCTGGTCCTTAAAGTCTTCAATTATTTTTTTTGTTTCCTAAATCCAGCAATATGAAAAATATTTGTTCATGGAGAATTTCTCTCCATAAAGCCATTTATTTTTTTTTCCCCCTCAGTGTACAACACAGACAGCTACAAATAGCCTCTGCAATCTTCCACTCTGCAAATCAAAGACATTAATAATATATTAAAAGGATAGATAATTCTGAGCAGGTGGACAGGGTGGTGATTGATCCATTACTGTGCAAATACCTTGGTAATGGCTTGTAAAAACTTAAGATCCACAAAACAGAGATAACAAAGCTCCACCATTAAGCCAGACACCCATTTATGGCTAGTAAATTTTATACAGATTAATAGAAAAGACCAACTCAAATCCTACTCTTGATCTAACAATAATGCTCAAGTTAGCAGGACTCAAAAGTAAAAGCCATCGGTAAAAAGTAAAGCAGATCACCCTGCCTCGTGCTTGTGGGGCAGACAGGATAATTTATTTTGATGAGGAAGTTGCCACAATTTTCAGTAGATCAGCCAAAAGCATTTCTACAATATTCACACAGTATCTCAAGTCCTTCTGCTGCCCTGTCAATATCTTTACAAAAAATAACCCTAATAACAGTGCTTAGTTTATATATAAGCCAACTTTTTTTTTTCTATTTCTTACCATCTTCCTGGGGAGTTTAAAAATGCAAATATAAATGTTTATATATACACACACACACATATATATTAGAACATTTCTTCCCCATGGAGTGACAGAAAAAGTCCTCTGGCCACTAAGCAGCAATTGAGAATATTGAATCTTTGCATTCCACAAATTGTTTAAAGGATAAAAGCTAGAGCAAAACCAGGCACCCAAAAAGTTTGGATAAGAATCACAGCCAGTGTTACTCATTCCAGTTAGGTGTTTTTTTGTTGGTTTGTTTTTGTTTTTTTGTTTTTTTTTTTTTTAAGAGGATTACATTGCTGTGATTGCAGTGAATAAGAATTTAGTGGTTGTCAAGTTATAATTGTCAAAGAAAATTCTAATCTTGCTAAATCCAGAATGGATTTTGACATAGAGGGCAGGGGGATAAAGCATGTTTTGAAACTAAACTGCTCTGAATCACCAAAAAAATTACAAAACTTAAAATAACAAAATAGTATAATATAAAAACATAAGTACATTAAAAATAAATACAAAATTATTATCTGAAAGTTGTCTATAATGGTAATTCTGCTTTGGAGAAGAGGTGGACATGAACTAAATTTGGTTCACCTTTGGGTATATGAAACCTCTATAGTTATCATAGAAGGTTTGGTGCAAGAATTGAACCCTAAGTTTTTCATCCCATAATAAACTTTTCAGTGTGAGGCTACTTCATCTGTGGACTAACTGCATCTTCTAGTACAGCCTCTGCAAAAGCCTTTTTCTCTGAAATTCGCGGATCCCTGTAGTCAAACAGGATCTCTCACTGAAACAACTGTTGATTTGACTGTTGACACTTCACCAGTTTCTGCTTGCTCTTTGAGTGAAGAACTAGGCCACTTCTCAAAAGGGCACGTTTTAAGATACATAATCACAGCAATTTCACAAGCATAATATTGCTACTCTAAACATTTTAATACACTACCAGTTTTATCTGCTCTTTCCAAGAGCACAGAAGATGCTGCCTCGTGCATTCCATAATCCTGAAGCTTTTACCAATTGCTGCCTTTCCTTCTCATGACTACAGCCAGAATTCAGCATCACAACACTATACTTTTCTTTTTATGCTACCTTTGTCATTATTAATTATTGTTTATGTATAATGAAGAACAAACTGGTCGATTAAAACAATCTTGATATGACATGTCCCTTCTTGCTACACACATACTGAAGTCTTTCTCCTTTCTCTGCTCTTTTTTTAAAGTAGTAGTTTCCTTCTCTTGGGGGAAAAAACTTTAAAAGAAAATAGAAGAAAAAGGCTCCTTTCAAGGAAAGAAAAAGAAAATTGACTATGTTTCTTAAAAATAATTTAACACTTTTACTGAGAGAAAAATATTCTCAGTACATGAAGTATTGAAATTAGACTACAAACTACTGTAACTTTGAACAGAACCTGTTTACTCAAATCTCCAATCTTGCCTATGAAAAACACAGGTCTTAGTAGGGCAATATAAATTTTTTTTCAAAAAATATTCTTCTATTAAAACTTTTAAGCTATGAAAAAAGCTTTGACATGCAGGATCACATTTATAGAAACAGTTTGTACTGAAGAGAAATGTATTTGGCACATGGTGAAGAATAGAAAAAGAGTATGTGTTGTATTAAAAAAAATTATTGCACTTTCAAGTGATTTAATGTTATTTATAATTTCATAAACAATAATTAATAATGACAAAGGTAGCACAATGAAAACTGTCACCTCGCTTAGAAAGTGTCCTATAGCATATATAGTACAGCACAGTTGTACTGTACTATTCAGTTGTGTATTGCATCACATCATAAAATTAGATTACAACATTATAAGAAAAGCTTATTAAGAACATTATAAAGTTATGAAAATGATTGCAGAAACATGAAAAAATTAAAACCCTCAAAACTATTTTTCCTGAAGTTTCCTCTTCTTTTAAAGAAAAAAAAACACAAAAAACCAGCAACAACGAAAAAAAAAACACAAACAAAACCCAAGAGGTACACACAAGCTCCTAGGAGAATGTGTACACCTTCTTGATACTGTTTTGATAATTTATGTTTTCAAAAGGTGCTCTTACATTCAAAGGGTGGCTGTGTTGTCAGGGTTGACTATTTCCTTGGTTTTTAGCCAAAGATCCTACACTCAGATCTACGCGTGTAAGTACCAGCAGGCACTGTACACCTTGTAGTACTATCCATCATGGTCATACAGAGTAAGTGATTTTCCAACACCCACCAGGCAGGATGCCCAGGTATGAGACAGGAACGAGCTGTTACACCTCTTTTGCACCTGCTGACCACACTCACTGCACTCACGCCTTCCTACGTGGTTACAATAGCTTGCGTTGAAGTGATACAGGTTGCAGTGCAAATCTTTTTATTGTTGTTTTCAAACAAAAATTCAAGTTCTTTTCCTCTTTTTGGTAAATCTGAAGTATGGTGATAATAAAGATAGGGTTTTTTAGTGGTTTGCATATTTTAAGATCACAAAAAAAACTATGCAGTAAATAAATCATTCATACATTAAGAATGATTACCAGCGTGTAAAGTGGAATGTTGAATTACCTTAGATATATTACCCACAATGCTTTTCAAGGCAGCAGCTAATTAGCAGGAGAAAGGTCATGCAAAAAATAATGTGATTAGAATAGGTTGAAAGAAAAAAAAAAAAATCGCCACATATTTGGCCATAGACCAAATTTCCTTTTTGCCACTGTAACTGAAACCCATTGCTTCAATATTTAATGAAATGCTTATGTTGCAGCACCTGGTCACACTGTCAGCGGCGCCTAAGCAGTGCCTCCCCTGCGGGTCATTACTGCAGCCATCTGAAAGGGGCAAACTGCTCATCGACTGCAATAATGCCACTCTTTAAGAATCCACAGCTACAAAACAGCAGGAGACAGAGTTACTTTGGCTCTGATCTTGGGAAAAATGGCTGGGGGCAAAATGCTGTTTCCTACCATCAGAGACTCTACGGTTAGCAATAATTCTGGAAGTCAAAGCCCACGCACAAGACCCAGCTTGGCTGCCCTGTTCTGCTTTTTCTCCCTCTGCAGAAAGCTAGCAGCTCCTGGTGAGAGATCCTTGTCAACAGGAAAACAGGAGTTCACACCACCCTGCTAATGATCCAATGCATCAATAGCTCCAACAATCACAACAAGCAGATGTCCTAAGTTAATATAGACTTTCCTGGGATTTTACTTGTGAAACACGGCTTTAAAAGGCATTAGTCTTTTGTCCTCACTAGAGATCTGCTAAATCCTGGCACCAATTCCTTGAGTATGTGAACCCCAGCCTAATGGAATTTAATTACTTTAGTGGTATTAATCATCTGTACAGTAGAGCAAAGAGTATTTTATTACCACTTTTAAGGGTTATCGGCACATTTATTTCAAATGAACTGTCAAGCTGCATTACGTGTAAAGCATGCCAGCTTTGAGCACTGCAGCACAGGTGAAAAGACGTTCGTTCGCCGCTCTAAAACTCTGACGTAAGGAGGATGCCTCTGCCTAACACAGGAAACACGGGTGCAGCTTATTTAAAATGGAAAACAAACTAGCATCGATTTTAATGATTTCTCTTTGCTCTTGTTGGTTTTTGTCAACTTGTAATTTCGCACAGTTTTCCTCTGAGCTGGAAAGGCTGCTCTCTCCCAAGGAGAGCAGAAACACCAGTTGGCACCAAATAACCTGTGACACTCTGACGGGATTAGTTACGGAAGAGCAATACCAGTCTTGTCCATTATCTAGCAACAAGCACTGGCTCAGTAACACAAGGTTTCTCTAATTCACTTAAATACCTAAAATCCTTCGCGTTCACATAATGAAAAAGCACGTTTTCACTCAGTGTAGCTCCTACAGTTTCTTTTGGAAAAAAAGTACTTATTCCTAAGAGATGCTGGTCAGGTCATGTGCACCTTACATGGAAAGATGCACATTGTTACGTGTTTACAGTCCCAACAGCCTGAAACAGAACAGGTAAGACCTTGGTGCTCATTTCTGTTTGCTGGGCATGTTGCAGCATATTTTACATGCTGCAAAGCTGCAATCGTACCTAAAAGTGTAGCAAAAATTAATACCTGTGAAAAAACATTTTCTGATCCCTTTGGTGCGAAGTTCCTCGTTTTGTTTGGCTCCCGGCTCCCTGTAAGTTTTAGACCTGTCCTACACCTGGTTAAAGCACATTGTTTTGCACTCATCGTCCCTCAGACATTTTGCACTGAGTAGCAAATGAGAGCAATTTGTGACACAAGATACTACGACATGTGGGAAAGACACATAATTAGTGTCAGAATGAATGCATTTGCTTTTTAAAGCCTATTTGTCCTAGGATTTCAAATGAATCAAGCTGCTATGTCTCTCTCCAACAGCTCTGTACTGCTGTATAATGAATTAAAAGCTAGTGTTGCTAAAACGTGCAGCTCCAGGAATGAAATGATACTGTATGCGTCTCAAAACCAGGGATGAGAGGATCTTAAAAGGCTCTAAACTCTAATGTAGCCTATTTTAAAGCTTTCCAAAAAACTATCCCATTTTGCTAAACAGAATTCTCAAATGAAATCACCCCTTTCTGTGACAGATTACCATGAATTTACAAAGCTACTTGTGAGATTTTCCTTTTAAAAAGACAAGATTCACTTACATTCACTTGCCCTACACGTATCATTCAGGTTTGAATCCCCGGCACTCCGCACGCAGCACACCTCCAAGCCCGTATGTACATAGTTCTCTGGTCTCCAGAACCTTTCTTCTCTCTTGCCAGATAAACATTCTCATCCGTCACTGTTGCCTTCCCCTCCTGTCCAGATACTCAGAGCCATTACCTGCCAGAGAGAAGGCACAGCCAGGCACTACCAGTGACACCGTTGTGCTGGTGTCCCACACCCAGGGACAGCTGGGACCATTCCTGCAGAGGAAAGGGCATTTTGGACTTTTTGTCTATTCTCTGTGTTTACATGTTGGCTGAGACTCTTTACCAGGCTCCGACACATAAGATGGAAGCCCGCACCTTTGACCACAGGTCATCCCTAGTAATATCTTATTAGAAAAAGGAAATCAGCTTTTGACAAATTAGAACAGAACTGACTCAGAAAACAAGGAAGGTTCTCCTTGTGATTGCCTATCTTTTTCAGTTCCCAAACCCTGATCATGTTCTTCAATGCCATACGGCCTATATGCTATACCTTTTCTTCCAAAATATTGATACTTTGCCTTTTGTATTTTAAAGATCTTCAGAGGATTAAAAAGACAGCAACATGAGCCTCTTCCCCATGACTCTGAAGACAAGTTAGGAAGTGGATGATAGGGACTTGGGACAGAGTTTTTCTTTCAGGCACTTGTAATCTTGATTCATTCCCCTTCTATTAATTGAGGTTGGCTGCAGCAGAAAAGTTACTCTTTAACAGGACGTGAGGTTTTCCTAGAACTAACATTCTGAATAAGTCCCAATAACTGGGCTTTGAGTAGGAGAATAATACATTAGTGACAAGAGAAGAAAGGGAGTAAGCAGAGGATCTCTGCAGCTATCTTGATGATGATTATGCCAAAGATATACTGGGACAAGAGGACCGATGCCCAGCAGGTCACAGGCCCATCTGACAATCCTGTGGACAGCACATGTTTTTTTCAACTATTCCCCACAGAAAGCCCCTTCAGAAACAGGCAGGGTGTCCTGCATCCCGGACCCACCAAACATCCTCACGCTTTCCTGCTGCAACTGAGACTTCCCCAGCTGCAAAGGTGCTGTGTATTTTCCAGCCTCAGCCAGCTGCAGATACAGCCAGATGACCTCATCAGCTCACAGGAAAGCACAATTTTTAACTGCCACTTTATGATTAGGTAACAAAACAAACACACACGTGTTACTGCGAGATAAATGTCTCAAATGCAGTCTGAGATACAAGGCACAGCCAGATGCCTTCAGTGACCCCCAGAGAATGTTATCTTAATGTAATGCACACCTTTGACTTCCTCGGCGTGTTTAACGCAAAAAGTAGCCTCAGCCGCAGGCCCAGGAGCAGTTGGGATACATCCCACACGGTAAGCACAGCACTGGACTAGTAAGTCCTTCATTTCAATATTTAGAAAGATACTGCTAGACCATGTACCAGTCAGCTTTCTCGCTCTAGCTGAAGCGCCCTGTGTATCACGGCTCAGGCCCTGCTGCAGGGCTCATGCAAGCAGATCTCCAAATAGCCTCAGAAAGCGTTTTGCTTATGGAAAGAGGGTGGAATCAAACTTCAGACAGGAAAAGGAATACATGCTGTACTTTCAAGCGAAGTTTTAATTTTTAATACAAGGAAATGAAGGGGCTGGAGCACCTCTGCTATCAAGATAGACAGAGAGTTGGAGCTGTTCAGCCTGGAGAAGAGGAGGCTCCCGGGTGATCTTATAGCAGCTTTCCAGTACCTAAAGGGGGCCTACAGGAAAGCTGGAGAGGGACTTTTTACAAGGGCGTGTGGTGATAGGACAAGGGGCAACAGATTTAAACTGAAAGAGGGCAGATTTAGGTTAGATATAAGAAAGAAATTCTTTACATTGAGGGTGGTGAGGTACTGGAACAGGTTGCCCAGAGACGTTGTGGATGCCCCATCCCTGGCAGTGTTCAAGGCCAGGTTGGATGAGGCTTTGGGCAACCTGGTGTAGTGGAGGATTTCCCTGCCCATGGCAGGGGGGTTGGAACTAGATGATCTTTGAGGTCCCTTCCAACCCTAACCATTCTATGATTCTATGGTTCTATGAAATGATTTGTCAGTACCATGTCACGAAACTTCCAAAGTGACACAGTAAGCCTGATCTTGTTCCGATTAAAGCCAAAAGGGGTTTAGTAAAAGCTGGCAGAATTGGGCCCAAGCCTTAGAAGATTTTAGATCCATTTTCTCTTATAGCATTTACTGGAAAGAAGAAACTCTACTTTTTCCCAGAAGAAACGGCAAATTTCCTGCCTTGTTCTCAGCATTTTGTCTTCACTCCGGTAAGTCTCTGGCCATCATTTTTAGCATCCATGGGGTTGCACAAGCTAAACACAGGGAATTATAACCGTGAAGTTCAAAGTACAGCTCTATTAGCTTTCAAAGGAACTGTTAAAAGCAAGCATTCGATGCGCCAGGAGCGTCGAGACTTGCATATAAGCTGAATTTTACAAAAATGAGCACTCGTGGAAGTCAATGGGATTACTTACAGTGCATAAAGTTAAACATGTACATACATTTCAGGAGTCTCATCCAGGTTACAAGCACCCCTTAATACTGCACATTGCTCAACTACCTCATAGCATTTCCAAGCTGCCAGAGGTGTCCTTTCACTAAAACCTGAGAGTGTGGCCCAAGACTGACATCATATCGCTTAGCTTAACCTAAGGATGCTTTCAGAGGGCAACCCACATCAGCTTTAAAGCAACTGAAGTGAGCACTTTGCTGGGAGTTTCTAGCATTTGCTATTCCAAACCAGTCTTTCCCTTCTAGATCAGGTTTTAGCAGGGTTTGTGGTGGTTTGTTTTTTTTTTTTATATATGCAATTAGTGGCTCTTACAGGCTTCTCTTCTCAATAAGATTAAACAGTGTTGGTTCTGCAGAAAATTCTCTGGCTTGCAAAGCTTACCTGAACATTGTTATTATCATTGTCTTATTGTTATTTGCCTGACACCACAGAGGTGCGCCCGTCTTCGCTCAGCTACATTCCACAATAGCGATCCGGGTTTTCCACAAATAATTGTCTCCAAAATTAAACACATGCTCATTATTCATTGTAGGTAAGACAGGGTAGTGTTACACTTCTACAACATTGCTTTTTTCTTCTTTCATGAATACCTTCAGAGAGTTGGCGTCAACAAATTAAAGTGTGTGGCTCTGAAAGCAGGAGTTACAGAGGGGAGCACATCCCAGACACCAATCTGCATTTCTGGGGCCCCTGGAAGGTGGCCAGGTCTGGGCTCCATGGCAGCATGCTACACACTGCAGCAAGCATTCGCCTACTGGCAGTAGCTCCCCAAGCTCACGTGTGAACCTGGCTAAAGCTTCAGCATTCCAGATTAATAACTGCAGTCTCCAACAGCATTTGCATCAAGCCTGCAGGCCCCTGCTCAGAGAAGGTCTTCTGCAGCCACAAAGTGGGTGGCCAGTGGGAACAGTTCTGCAGACACAATCGTGCCTTGCGCTTGAAGTTTAGGTGTCTGCACAGGTACCAAGTCCCTGAAGACACGCCAACATACAACCAACTTTGGGAAAGCTACTAGAAGATGAAATCCTGACCCATTCTCCAGATGTCTGCAACCAAGTGGCCTTTTCCATCTAATCTAAGATCAGACTGATCGCTAATTTCAATTAGTTTTGCAAGAAAACCTACAGGCTTTCAGAGGCAAGTGAACTATCAGCATGCCAGAGCCTCCTCTTAGACCGAGCTGCAAGTTGACTACACAAATGTTTCCCAGGCCAACAAAAAACTCTATTCATCATAGATGTCTCTCTGACAAAAAAAACCACAACAGGCAATGGGCAAAGAACCCAAACCCCAAATCCAAAAACATTGCAGAGATGAGGAATACAGCCACACAGTTCCAGTCATGGTTCTAAAGAGGCAAGCATCAGGAAGTATTAAGTATGCATTGCTCTCAGGAAATCGCAAATACTTTGCTAGCAGTCAGCCCCATTTAGATTTTGACCCAAATTAACTATTCTTAATTAAGATATCTAATGGATTTAATTTCAAAAAAGCTTTCTACTTAATCTAATCAGAACTAAGATTTTTAGAAAGATTTCGCAAGAAAAAGAATAGTGAGAATTGAAACAACCCCTTGAAATTTGAGGGTCAGCTTCGATCTGCCTTTTCAATTTTTAATTAATTTATCATTGCTTATTTTACTGTTAAGAGCATTTTGATGTTCTTCACAGAATTTTGAATGATTCTGTCATTAAACCACATCATTTAAGTGATCTCTCACAGCCTGTGAGATTACAACTACTTTTATTGGAAAGTAATTGTTTCTCATCTGCCGATTTGTAAAGAATATCTGCAGTCATATCACAGCCAATATATTGACCAAAAACCTTCAGGCAAAGTTTCAACAATCACATTCCAGTTAGGACCATTCCATTTATTTTTAGCAGGTCATTTGTTTTCTAATGCAAAAAGTATCAAATACATCTCTCTTCTGATTTGTGTGAAATCTATATTCACACACCTGGGGTAGCTCTGCACCAGGATAGATACAGTTTTGATGGAAAATGTATCTGGAAAATGAGTAATGAAATAACCAGACCCATGTGTCCACACAAGCAAGGTGGCCTTTGCAGTGGGACCCAGGAAATAGTTCTTGAAGTTTCCACTTCAGTTGCAGGTCTCACGAAGGGCTCCTGCACCTGAAAGGTGGCCTGGGATAGCAGCAGTTATAAAGAAAAATAAATATCAGTATTCCCTGCAGACTTTATGCCCCTTTGAGAGCCTGCAGTGCTACGGCATCACGAGGAACATCAAGATGAGGACATGTCTCATGTTTCCTATGCAGACAGCAGATGGTGAGAATTCTTGGACGCTCTGGGCATCCTCTGTAGAGAGCAACTCAAGGAGTTTCTGGTTCCTCAGAAAAAAGCCACAAAGGCTCAGACAAGTAACAATGGAAATAAATGCAGATAAATTATTTTTGTGAGTAAACGGAAGTATGGTTGGTTTGTTTGTTTTTTTCCAATCTAGTTAATCCCCATGATTAACTAGATACATTGATTCCACGTCTACACTGTCAGAGCTGCAGATTTGAACATCCACACCGTGAATTTATGAGCACAATACAGTTATATACCTTTAACCAACCTTAATTAGACAATTCCTCCCACATGTAGATGGCTTCATGCCAAAGAAGGGGGAGGAAAGCATGTCTTTATTCCTCACTGAAAAATACAACTGCTGCCACTAGCAGGTGTGAATACACCTAGCACTTCCAACAAGGTCTCATCCAATTCAAAACACATACTGACATGTTTCCACTTAGCTTATCATGATGAGGAACCCAAAAGCATCTGTTCTTACTGGTCTGACAGACAGGAACTGACAAGCTATAGTTTTCCATTTAGGGTTCCTGTAAGTCAGGTCCGGTGCATCTTTGTCACACCTCACTCACGTCAAACCAGAGCACCACAGCCTTGGTAATCTCACTCCATACACTACCCTACAGAAGACTTTCCTTCATGCTTTTATGCAACCCTGTAGGCAACCAATGCACTTAATCGTACAATTAAGCATGATTTTTTTTCCCCTGAAATCAGGCTTAATTGGTGAAAACGCAAATAACTTTGAAAATCCCATTTCTGTGCAACAGATGTTATTCTGACTGTGTTCAAATACTTGGTTGAAATATAAAGCCTAATTTTCTCTCAAAAAGATATCACAACTTCTGACAAAAGCAAACTGTGATAATGGAAGTACTGTAGTATGCGTCACTGGATTCCATTTTGGAACTGTATAATGCACAGTGGTTTTGTCTCTTGATTACCAAAGAATGAATGTCACCAATTGTTTTTATTATTATATTACGACTCTAGTCACATACAAATTCAAATCCATGGCTGAAAACCTACAGATGGAATATGACCACCCTTATTCTTACTCTCTTAATGACCTGTATGAGAGTTGTTGAGAGTTGTATCTTTTCTAGTAACGCGGAATATCTGTAAAGATCAACTCCTCCATCAGGCATCATTTCTTGTGCAACATTAAAAAAAAGTTTAAAAAAATGGTTCAACCTAGGAACATCCCCAGTTTTAATTTTTAAACTAAACAACCAAACCATGTATAAAATGAATAGCAGATAATCATGAAACACAATCCTCTATTTCAAATAAAAAAAGAATTTAAAAGCCAGAGAAGTTAGTTTTCTTTAAAGAAGGTAGGAAAATGGCTGTTGCAAGACAAGCTTAAGACTCTAAGTCAGAAGACAGACCAACTCTCAATAACTGTTATTAGAGGGGAAAAAGTAATTTACCAACAGCAGAGGCGGGTTTTTTTTAGTATTACATAAAATTTTCCAAGCATGAACAAGCTGCAAACACCAAGGACATAAAACAGGTAGCAGTATCACAGCACACCAACTCTGTGGGACTCTCAATGCAAAGTGTAAACACTGTACCAGCTACTGGCCCTTCTCTCCCTGCCCGTACAGGGAAGTTGTGGGTGGGCAAAGACACCAGATGAACCAGGCATCCTGCAAGCAGGCACTCTCATTACACCTGATCTCTGCCAAGGGGCACAAGTGGGGGGAAAAAAAGAAAGACTCCCTTCACCACATCATCTTTCCATGTTTGCATGTCACTGTGGGGCTGGGAAAAGCCTGGCCAAAGTTACTTGGTGCAGATGAACACTCAAGACTTCAGATGTGAAAGTTAATTTGAAAAGACAGAAGTTGACAGTCTATACAATCAGTTATTTAGAGATCTAATTGAAATTGCTGATACAAGCAGTCTGTCACATTGTATCAAGAAACTTCACTATTAACAAAAATCAATAATAAATCAATAAGATTAAAGTTGAATATGTGCTCTAGTAACAGTAACAATGCCTCAGGAATTTACAAGCAACGCAGTGCTTTTGCCAGCTTTCATCTCTGGATTCTGTATCATGTACAGAGTTCTTAAAATAACTGTGCTCATAAGAAAAAAGTGTGTGTGTATATGTATAAAAAATAAAATTAGAACTGTACAGCTAGTTGCATAGTTAGCAGTGTCTACAGATAATTAGCATCCTGGGTGTTTCCACAGTACCTGGGTTGAACTGTCTTTTTTTCAGATACAAGCAATATCTGGGCTTTCGTGTTATTTAAATGGGAAAAAACGCTGAAATTGTCTCTCACACTTACATGATGCTAAAGAACATCTCCTTTGGAAAGGCAGCTCCCATCTCAAGACCTGCATACTCTGTTTAGGTGTGTGACAACCATAAACAACAACAACAGTAAATAAAAAACATGGGCCACCATATAAGACACTGAATTTATATGTGCAAATAAAATACTGATACGATGCTACTTCTGTAATTTCTCATATCCATGACATTTCTACTGTCACAAACGCCACAGTTTATAGTTGGTGTTTCACTTTGTCCTCACATTGTTCTATATTCCACACATTTTGTTTCTTTTCGAACACTGGAAAGCACTGCAAGAGGGAGCGAAATGCTACATTTAAAAAAAAAAAAATTGATCTGGTTCAAACATCAACATGAAAGAACTGGTTTGGCTGGAAACTGAGCTACTGGGATACTGCCATTCCTAACCTAAATAAGTTGTGGCATCAGAAGCCTGCATTGAAACCTACTCTCTCCGAATTCCTATTTTGAAGGCTAAGGTGATTTCTAAAGCTCCCAAAGACCAGAAAAAGCATCCGTTACCATGCCTGGATGGAACCTAAGAGGCTGGCTCCTTTTAAGCTTGCATTGCCACAGGTACAAAGACAAAAATTGTTTTCTCAATCCATAGTCTTACATTCTTTGCACCAGTCGACAAGGTGTAAGAATATGAAGAATGTAGCAGAGTGGTATACAAAAAGAAACCAAGATGTATGGTCACACCGTGTGAATCATGACCACTGTTTTATGTGCTGTGTAAGCAACACCGTACGAATGAGTTCATCAGAATCCCCGTGTTTGGGACTGTTTTTCAAGTTACTGCTACTTCTCCTGTTTCTACATTCCCCAGTATATGACAAACCCATGCTTGAAGGAGGGAAAGCTCAGTCTCATTCTGTTATTGATCTATCAGACAAGAACTTAATCAATCTTCTTTATAAGCTATTAAAGCAGAGCAAGAGAAATGAACTCACCTGATACATCCAACATTGATTGCTTCTTTCTAAGAACTGAATGTCAGCCTTATCTGCTACTACAGCTGTGATACAATTTTTCAGAAACAAGTTTTTCCCCTCATTAGTTCCCCAGAAATAGTGCAATTAAAAATGGATTTTAGACAAAACAGAGAATATAATCAAAATTAAATGGACAATACTTTCTTTTAAGTTTCATTAGTTAAGTGTGTTCCTAAGAGCACTGAGACCATAAGATCAAGTCCAGTTAAGGAAAATCTTCAAATAAAACATAAACTAGCCCTTGCTGTGACCACCTCATCATTAATTTCAGTGGATATCCCACATGCCAAGCATCTATGGAATCCAACAATAAGAATTTCCACCTTACTGGATCTATCTAAAAATATTTTTAAAAAAAAAAAAAAAAGGCAAACATACTTGCTACAAAATTGAAAGTATTTAAAGGATGTTCAACATCTAAACTACCATTTCAGATCAGCTTAGCAACCCCTGAAACATTCTGATATATTGAACTGTACCAAAGTAATTTTTTTAACAATTCAACCTTACATTACATACATCTATGTCCAGTACCAGAGTGTCTCCTGGGAACTGTAGCTCAAGCCCTTCCTTCAAGGCCTCCCACAGGACTCAGCAACTGAACCACTTTCCTTCAGCTCCTTACCCAATTCTCCTTTTAAGGGAGTTTAAGGTCTGTAGGACTGCAGGCGAATCATGGGAAATGTGGTTTACAGTTACTGTGCCTAATCCAGAAGGGGGAAAACCTGGTGCAAATTACAGCTGAATTACAGGTCTGAGCACCTCTTATCACCTGCGTTACCACCTGTTCTGTGGTGCAGTCCCACAAAAGGGAGGAAGCTGAATGCGGAAGGGATTGTAGAAAAAACAACAAAACATTTCTAGTTCATAAAACAAATTGCTGGCTTCTTTTAGCAATAAAAGATTTTGATATAATTGAATTTATTTGTAGGTGTTCTACTCTACTAAACATTGTGACAGTTGGCAGCTTTTGTGTGATTTGAGATGGAGGCAGTGATCAAAATCAAGGTTTCCGTTGGATAAAAATCTTGGCGTTTTTCCTTGCTTTGCAGAAGTTAATGCATACATAAATTAGGATTGTAAGCTTATGACAGCTGAGAAATACCTGAGTAAAGTCACCACTGCAACTTCACATTCATTATCCCCTATTGCTATATTAGACAACTTGTTATGGCCCCTGGTTTTGCTATCAGAGCGCTTTTTCTGTCTTTCCTTTTTGTCTCTTTTTCTCTACCCACGGCATTGAAACAACGATATTTACATCCGTTTTAAAAGTCCTTGAGATGCAAAAACTATCCACTTGTGACTATCCACCTCTGTAATGAAATGCTACACTTTTACTACTGGCCAAGGAAAAAGAAAGACCTCCAAAGTTATAGTATTAAGTGTTTTGTAGGATGCACTTTGGCAGGTTTTCATACCTGGGCCACCATTTCTGTTCTAGCAGAATGGAGAGCTGGTGGAAAGCACTATCCTGACTGGCACAGTGACAGAGTGGTTTGGTAAATGTGGGCACCACTCCCCTCAACACCAGAAATGACTCTTCTGACCACTGCAAATCTTATGACATGCAGATAACAAAGTGGACTCTCTTTTGCTGAACTGTACGGAAGTGCCCTCAGTTACTACAAACAGACTTTACGATGGAAGACACTGCAACTGGAAAGAAGCACAACTGCCACGTGTCAACAAATCTTCCTGGAACCTCAGATGGAACAGAATGGAAAGCATTTTGTCTTGCCAAACAATAAAATAAAAACATTGCTTCTGAGCATTTTGATTTTTTTCCTTTTACTAGAAGGAAAAAAACAGCCTTTGCTATTGCGTGTGTCTACTTTCAGGGGAAATCCTTCCATTTGCAATATCTGCATATCATGTGTAAATATCTCCCCCAGGAAGATATACCACTTAATAATGCTTCTGTTTATTTATTGCAAAAATCAAGAATAGCTGGAAGTCCATTATGAGAATCTTTTAGCAAATTTAATTAATTTGTAATTAATTTTATTGGTATTTATGAGAGAAATCTTTAATCAGCATAATTTAGACTGAAAATTACAATATTAACTAATATTAATTAAACAACAATGTAATAATTTCAATAGTTTTAATTATTTTTAGATTAAATTACCTGCTAGTCAATTCTACACTGCTTTTGAAATTAATTAGCCAACTTAAGCATGCTCTGTACCCACTAATCTACCAAGGATAGGACACAATGTCTAAACAAGCCAAGAAAAACTACTTGCAAATGTCAGCTGGCTTGTCACAGTTTAAAAAACTGCTTTTTAATCCTAATTTTAAATAAACTATGGTCTGTTTAAACTTGAGGGCATACTTTCAGATAATGCAGGGCTTTGGATTTTGGAATTGACATTCCTTTTAGTCTCTTTCCACCTCATGACTGTATCATCTCTTCTGGATAGAGCAGAGTTAGTGTAACCTTGCTATTTGTATGGGACATTGCAAAGAAAACAGAAGATATCTCATCTATCTCACTTCTTTGCAGTGACTCTGTTCTTTTGCCAGGGCTAAATATTAAAAAATCAGGGTTTAAATTGCTACAGCCTCACCTCTGCACTGTGGCCCCATTACTGGGTAATGGGAACCAATACTGGGTTCTTTTATTTGCCTCCTGACCTGGGACCCTTAATGGCTTTTACACTATAGAGACTTTTTCCGCTGTCACAGGAGTACTTTCAGTGGCGGAAGGGGACTTCACTGAAGAGCCTGAGATTCCCACAATCATAAAAAAAAAATTAGGTTTCTTTTTACACATGCTTGAAGTTAAAAGGGGCTAAAGAGAGGCGTGTTACCTCCAAACTTGAAGGGAGCTACTAAATACTGCAGCAGACAGACAAGTATCTATCAGGTTATCAACAATACGTGTCACCCACACAGAAAAAAAAGCAGTTTCTGCTTCCTATTGAATCCTTGCAGCTAGAGAAGCCTTTCTCTTTTTCACACAAAGTCTGCTGTCATGAGACAGACCCAAGAAAACAACAGTTCTGTTGCTCAGGATGCTTGGTGCTACAATGTAGTTAATGGGAAAAATGTTATATTATCACCCAGCCGTGAATTGCCCCAGTTCAACTACGGATGGTACGGCTGTAAAGCTGTCAGTAAGTTCCTGTCTATAAGCTATACTTTAGTTTGCGTGACTTTCCACCTTAGAACTCTTCTTGGAATTTTCCATAAAGTGAAAAAAAGATGAAACCACAATGTTTCTTCTGGTTCTTAATATTCTGAGTTTCACTGTGACAATATCATGTCTCAAATACTGTCTACAACCAGTAAGAAAAGAACAAATCTGTTGCATTCACCACTTCCTTTCCTAACCAACACTATTCTTTTTACCTGCGAGCAATAGCACAGTATTGCAGGGTATGGATCTATATGTGTGCTGGCACGTAGCATATACATGTTGGTTTAGAACCTTGGCCTCCTCCGACATCAATATGCTTTCATTGATCTCTGGGTCACCTAGGCGAGGACCAGAGTGAGCACATATTTCAGTCTTACAGCAACTTCCATTCATCTGTTTATACTTCAGGCACGAAAATTTGCTGACTGGAGAGTCTTTAAATGTTAGCCACAGTTTTCAAAAGCAGCTCGTCATTTTGGGAGTCTGAGTTTTATGTTCCTGACTCGGAGTTCCTTGAAGGGGTGTGAATTTCAAAGGGCAGCCTTGCAAATTCTGAAACTCAGGCCTTTCCGGGGCAAATCAGCTTGGAGATTGAATGATTAGTCAAATTTGAAAAGGATGGTGGTTATTTTTGCTTTCTATGCTTACATCTTTTTTTTTTTTTCTGTTATCAGACCAGATATTAAACAGATTTGATCATGGCAAAGCCATTACAGATAAAAAAGCAGGATATAGAAACAAACAGTGCTCAAAAGGTAAAGTATATATCCAGAGCAATACATTATCTGGCAGGCCGCCATCCTTATTTGCTTCAGAATTTCTCAATAATTATTTAGAATTACGCCAATGAATAAAGACTAGGTTTTCAAATGTATTTTAGCAACTACAGTTTCTTAGGAGCTTTGGGAACTCTTACTGTGTGTTTATTTAGACCTTTAAATTCCTAAGAATCTCCAAAAATCTGAGTGTTGCAGGATCGGCATTCTTCTTCTGAATGTCACAGCAGAGACTTACAAGAACACAGTATGGTTTATGGGGAAAAAATTAAAACAAAAAGCTGACCTTTAAATAGAAACCGTCCATAGTGCAGGCGGTCAGGTTGGCACCCACAGAGTTAAACTGGCTAAGTCTACAACAAAGGGAAAAATATTAGCATTGCTATCTGTGTAAACGACATTAGTAGCAAGACTGAATTATCTTCTGAATTATTTTATTCCAATTATATTTTGATATAATTCAAGGTCTAGTGATTTTTTTAATGTTTGCAGTCCTCCAGTTTAATACCAGAAAAGCAATCAGTCATTTGCTTCTCAGGCACCAAGTGGCTGGAATAGTTTTTCCACCCATTTGAAAAATATACAATCTGTATTTGCCTTTAAGTATACATTAGATGACTGTTGTAAGTGATTTGTAATTGTTTTTAAATTGTTGAACTTACTTTAATATATATTTGCAGTTATACAGTTGTTTAAATGTTCATGTTATAAGCAGTTTTTTGGATTAAATTGTTCATTCATCTTTGGGTTTTTAAAAAGGGTAAATGAGAAAAAAGGCTAAAACATGCTTTATTAAAGCATATTTTACTATTTTGCATATTGAAAATCTTCTCTGTAACAACTGGTAACATAAAAAGCTGAAAAGAGACCGAGAAAAGTATTCCAAATGATCCATTTGGAAGGCCAACACTACGACTATGTTGAAAGGCAATACAGGGGCCAGCTGAAGACCTAGGTTTTTAAGCAGTCCGATTTTCTGAGTTTTCAAAGGTTCCTCTAAATACAAAGGCACATTTGTTCACCGAAAGATATAATGTTAAGCTATCATAATTGGGTACCAAAGCAGGCACAGGTCTTTTGCTTAAACTAGCTTTATTTTGGTTAACTTGATGAGAAGGCCTGTCTGCACAAAGAAAACATGCATTAACTTAGCCGAATTGGTACACATCTACATACAGATTCATGTTACATTAATTGGCATTCTCGCCGACACCACGGACCATCAGGAATGCAGATGAGGGTCCCATTCCACAGAAGTGCAATGTGCAATAGCATCGCTGTTAAAAAGGTTTGTGCTATCACATCCTGTTCTAAGCGCAGTGCCTCTAGTCTTGGCGATATAAAATCATACTCATTTTGCTGCTGGGTTTAAAATAAAGCATGCAGCAAGTCAGATACTCTTTCAGCACCAAAAGTCACTCAGATGCCCTCCTTCAAATATGAGACATTGAATATATACATACACACACGCATTTACATATGTTCAGAAAGGTTAATGATGTCATATGAGGCAATGGGGAAGCAAGAAAAGAATAGGCAATATCATGTACATGGACTATGAAATACTGTCTAATAACCACGATCAATATTCTGCTTTTAAAGTCACTCGGTGTTAGACAGGATTTCTGGCATACACATGTGCCTGTAGATGTAATATCTCACATTTTCTTTGCAGCATAATTCTCACACAGATGGGTCGTATGTGTCTGGCATAGCTAGAATAGGGCAAAGTGCCTTGCCTTTGTGCTTGGACAAAACTATGTTCTGTTTTCTCTGCTTGTAGTGTTTTGCATATGTTTTCTTGTATTTGCATATTAGAATAAGGAAAAAGTCATGTGATCACATGGTCCTGTGTGGTACCACCTTCGGACGCTTCTGTATGTCTGACATGAACCCACTCAAAATTTCATCCAGCTATAATTCACTTCCACAATGCCTAGAAAACCTAAGTGAGAGGGAGGCTTCACTGCACAAGGAACCTGACACGTACAGCAAAAGGCAATCAATCCATCAGGAGTTTAAGAGCAACATAAGAGATGGTACACAGGGGAGTGAGGACACAGGGTGGTGGTGTGACTTCACCGTCACCCAGAAAGCCTGGAACAGAGACGTAGCACTGCCTAGAAAAGCTCCATGTCAGGGCTCAGCCACCCAATCTCAGCATATTGCTGCTCCTGAGAGATTTCGGCAAAAGTGAAACTGGTAGTAAGAGAAATCCCAAACACAAATCTTAAACTCTAGCAAACAAACATTTCCAGTTCTTCAGGTCTGTGTAACTATGCCATCCAAGAGCAACCCTTCCATTGCTCAAACAATTTTTGATCCAAACTGAAATTAAAAAGCAATTTACAAACTTACTATGCAATAAAAATCCTGAATTATTCCATTTCAGAATTGCTTAAGTGTGTCCAAGCAGCAAGCCATCCAGGATGAGACAGCCTGCCTGTGCTCCAATAGAGCCAGGTGCCCAGTGCTCCAGTCCAGTCACCTATATGCCCCTGTTCATGTCTGTGGTCCCCACGGGAACCCTGGCACCCATAAGCCACCAACTGCTCGGGAAGGTGACCATCAACTGTGGATTCACAGTATTGAGCACTAGATCTGTGCAGTGCTGGAACATACCATAGCATTATGTACCTCAGAAAAGTGAGGTTTAAACTTTTATGAAAGTTTTTGATGCTCACAGATTTTATGTGCACATACCTCTACACAACAGCTTCCAACAGAAAGCATGCCCATACTCGTCTAATTACCTAAAATGTCAGAAATGTTACCTCAGAATTTCGGTATCTGAGCACCCTGTTCGGCACAGTAGTTTTCAGGTTATAGGCACAATCTCTTTGCACGCCTACACGTTCACTTACACGTGCAGTTTTTGCAATCTGTATCTTATATGCACAAACGGAATTACTAACAAAACTTGTTTGACCAAGAAAATTAAGCAGAAATTCTGTGTGAATGATTTGGGGCAAATTCTCTCATTTGCCCCTGAAAAAGGTAGTACACAAGCCATATTCACAGCTAAAACCCCATCTGCATGCTAACCTGCTTTAAGAGAAGCTCTAATGAGCCTACTTTGAAAAGCTGGCCCTAAGTGTCACCGTGTTGCCTCCTGAGGGAGGCAGCTCCAGTTTTTCATCACCTGCACCAGCATCTCACTGGCTTTTAGACAGATATTCTGGATTTATGAAGTCCAGATACCTGAGAGACTAGATGTCTTCTTGTGTAGCAGGTATCAGAACAGACACTTGAAGTAGCAGTCTGACACAGACAGCATGGTATTTTTTGTGAAGGCTAAACATTTTCTTCCTTATTGACGTGATGAAGCTCAAGCTTATTGACTTTCAGAAGCCTTCCACGGTTTTATTTATTATCCTTGGCATTTGAAAATGGAAGTGGTTTCGTGGGATCAAACATAGGTCATTACCGTCTAATGGCCATTTGTTAGTCTATACAAACTGAATTTGGTAGTTCCAGGTCCAATTCCTAATGTATGTTTGCCATTATTATTTATCATCATCAACACACCTGACAACACTTTTAAAGGCCTCTCAGGAGAGAAGCGAGGGGCTGAACGGACCAAAGGAGTGAGCTCTCTCTGAATCTCCCAGTGCTGGTTGCTCCAGCAAGGACTGGGGGCCTCTCAGCCAGGCACCAGGGGGAAGCTGGCCTCTGGTCTGCCAAATTTCCAAGACAAATTGTTTAAAAATATCTCGATATATACGGAGAAAGTGGGTAAGGCTGCACACATGCCTGCAGTGGGTAAGCCTGTACGTTTCCACATAGCATACTGGTCATGACACACACCACTCAAGCTTCATTTCACAGTTACCTTGACACGTATCTATAACTCTGCAATTATTATTTGCAGTATCTCATGCCTTCCTTCATCTCCAGGAATTATTTACATCTATTTCTTAACACACTGAGCTTCTCACATGTATATACTTGATCCTTACACTGATTTCAAACGTAACCTTTTGCAGTATTCTAGTGTATATGTGGAGATAATGAAGTCACCCCAAAGGGCATTCACATAAGCGGTAAGCACCTCAGAACTGATCACAATCAGTTACACTATCAATTCGAGGTAACAATTATCCTTCTTTTGTTCCTTTTTCCATACGTACTGAAGTAGCAGAGTTGGAAGAGAAGCTGTCCCCTTGTGGTTAATAATTGATTTTCTACCAATCAGAGCTCGGGATGGGCTCAATCAGACCTATGATATTTCATAGAATCATAGAATCATAGAATCATAGAATGGTTAGGGCTGGAAGGGACCTTCAAAGGTCATCTAGTCCAACCCCCCTGCAAGGAACAGGGATATCTCCAACTAGATCAGGTTGCTCAGGGCCTTGTCCAACCTGGCCTTGAACGTCTCCAGGGATGGAGCATCCACCACCTCTCTGGGCAACCTGTTCCAGTGTTCTACCACTCTCATAGTAAAAATTTTTTTCCTAATATCCAACCTGAACCTACCTCCCTCTATTTTAAAACCATTACCCCTTGTCCTATCATAACTGGCCCTCCTGAACAGCCTCTCCCCATCTTTCCTGTAGGCCCCCTTGAGGTACTGGAAGACCGCTATAAGGTCACCCCGGAGCCTCCTCTTCTCCAGGCTGAACAGCCCCAACTCTTTCAGCCTGTCCTCATAGGAAAGGTGCTCCAGCCCTCTTATCATCTTCGTGGCCCTCCTCTGGACCCTCTCCAACTGGTCCATGTCCTTCTTATGTTGGGGGCTCCAGAACTGGACGCAGTACTCCAAGTGAGGTCTCACAAGGGCAGAGTAGAGGGGGAGAATCACCTCCCTCGACCTGCTGGCCACACTCCTCTTGATGCAGCCCAGGACGCGGTTGGCCTTCTGGGCCGCAAGAGCACATTGCCGGCTCATATTGAGCTTCTCGTCCACCAGTACTTAATAATTATTAATTATAATTAATTTCAAAAATTAATTATATTTTAGACAAGTCAACATATAGCCTCCAAGTCAGCTGGCAGACTGTAAAACCCAGACAAAGAGAAGAACTACACAACAAGCTGCAATGTTCATTACTCTCATTGTTCCCATTATTGACTAATTTTGAGGAAAACCTATGGCTAATTGTCTTTTAACATTAGTAAGCATACATTTATTGAGATCCTACAAGATCAGATGACACTGGATCTGATCATCTGAAGTATAACTTTATTTTATGCTCATTTTTAAAGCTAACAGTTTGGAATAGAGGGTCAAATTATGACAGCCCTCTCACCAACGTGTGCACAGGCATTGAGGCAAAAAGAGCCTCTGCCCGTGCAATCCTCCAGAGCTGCACACACAGTCCTGCCTCTTTCTCTCCAAGGCTGGAGAGCAGGCAGGCTTCTCCTTGGAACAGCTGGTTCTTGCTGTTCTTTGCTTCCCAACACAGCGTGGATATGGAGCAAGCTGCTGGCTGAATACACAAAAATAATCCTGACCCCATCCAAAAGTCTGCTGCCTGGAAGTGGAACTGCATGAACAGCCACATTTTTATTTTCTTCGTTGGTGCTTATTTGGGGAAAACTCATATTTTTCTGAATACACAATGATAGAGCTGCTAGGAAAACAAAGATCAGAAAACAGCAACAGCAAAATATTTATATGGGGATAAGAATTTTTCATGATACTCTCAAAATTAAGAATAAAATTCCAGAAAAAGTTATTGTAAATTTTCTTTTTAAATGTTTGATGTGGAAATTTAATTGAAATATTTCTATTAAAAAATACAATCTTAAAATCTGTTGGGAACTGGAACACCCTTGAATTGCAATGTGAACAGGATATACATATTAGAAGAATTTGGCAATGAACTAATTTTTTTGTTTTTCTTTAAGGAGCAGGTACAGCATGCCTCTCCATAATAAGCAGGTTAACCCATGGATGCAGCCTCAAAAGCAACGCTTTCAAAACCTGCTGGGTTTTCACCCTCACTCATTACAGAATTTGTGGCAGTATTCCCCAGATATTTCTACTACAGCTTGTTTCGAGCGTGTAAACAGCTTTGCTTGAAGGTGGTTGAGAGTCCATAAGCAAGCTGGGAGATGCGATTTCATGATACGAACTACAATACAACTACAGGTCAGAATGGCAAGTGAGCTGATGACTGTGTACGTATGTATGTGTATATAGATACATCTACAAAAATATGCATGGAGTATAAGTGTTTGGGGCATACATATTTCCAGCAGGATTAAGAGCCCAGTAAAAAGAAGAAAAGGCTCCTTTCATTGTCACCACTAAAAATTCTCAGTAGCCAAAGCCCTATAGTACTGGCCCATGGATTAGACATTTGTTGATTTAATCCTGTGTGTTGTCCTGGTAGACTTGCGTACAAACAGGACAAATTTTAGAAATATGTTGTGATCACAGCAAGTGAAATGCTTGGTTAAGAAACGAAGTATTTAGTCAAAAAAAGATTATTATGGGTCTGCCATTTATCAGGTTAAAAGTCTAGGCAATGCGTGCGTTCTGTTTACACACAAACACGTTATTGATTTCTAGCAGTTCATTCATTTGCATAAAATAATCTGTATCTAAATACGATCTTCAGTTTTAAGCCATATGTACTATGAGCTTGACAGACTAGATGGTATTTAAAAGTGTATGCCTTACATAAGGCAAAATGGAAAAATATTGAAGTTCTGCACTGCAGAAAAGAGCTTTTTAACAATGCACAGGAAAATGTGCTCTGTTGGTTAGACTTTACCTGTTCTCAAGGCACGATAGCTACACACTTGAAATGTATCTTCTTTCAACAGCTTTGTAGATTTTGTATCATAATATCACTTCAGATATTTGTTTGAAGGCAGAAAGCAACTCTGTTTTAGAAGCAAAGCCATTTAAATCCCATGCAGTCCCAGCTTTTTACATCAAATTCCTATTGCAATGCCGACAAGTTTCCATAGTATGGAACGAAATAATGCTGTTCTGCAGACACACATCTGCATGAGTCTTTAAGAAAATGTTCTAATGTAAACAAATGAGGTTAAAAGCGGTAGAGACACCCTCAAGATTTAATTATTCAAAACAATAGTTTATCATCTGTTCCTACTTCTGAGCTACATATGTGTGTACTCCAGAGCTAACAGTGAGGACGGCAAAACACAGTTGCCGCAGTTTGCTTTTGGCTTACAGGAGACCTTAGAAGTTTCTATCCTGAAGACTGCACATGCATAATCAACTGAGAGGCAGCCAGGTTCGGATCTTCTGCACCCACCGCCGAGGTCTCCCGACTAGCTTGTTTAACCTTGTCCCTTTCCCACCTGTCTTTTATCAATATTAAGATTCCCAAGCTTCACGTTCTGAAACTTCTTCTTCTATCGGGAGACTGAGTTGTTTCAGGTAGATCATCCAGTTGAAGGGGAATAGTGTGAAAAGAATTGGAGTGCACACTGGCTAGAGCAGTAGAATTATGTTTACAACACACATATGCAAAATTCCTGGTCTATACTTGACAGCCAAAACCACATGCTAATTATCTACAAACCAGGTTGCCATGGTTTAACCCCAGCCAAAACTAAGCACCACGCAGCAGCTCACTCACTCCCCCCGTCCCACAATGGGATGAGGCAGAGAATCGGACAAAAAAACTCGCAGGTTGAGACAAAGACAGTTTAATAGGACAGGGGAAGAAAAAAAAAGAGTAATAATCGTAGTAACAATGATAATGAAAGAATATACAAAACAAGTGATGCACAGTACAACTGCTCACCACCTGCTGACTGATGCCCAGCCTGTTCCCGAGCAGCGATCACACTGCCTCCAGCCAACCCCCCCAGTTTATATACTGAGCATGATGTTGTATGGAATATATAACATATGGACTATCCCTTTGGTCAGTTTGGGTCAGCTCTCCTGGCTGTGCTGCCTCGCACCTTCTGGTGCACCTGGCAGAGCATGGGAAGCTGAAAGCCCTTGACTGCTTAGCAACAACTAAAAACATCGGCGTAGCATCAGTATTGTTCTCACACTAAATCCAAAAACATAAAACATAGCGCTATACCAGCTACTAAGAAGAAAATTAGCTCCATCCCAGCCGAAACCAGGACATAGGTCAAGGCTATGTAGCTGAACAGGCGTTACGGATACATATCTAATCCCAGAGGGAAAAGATGTCATCTTTTACTTACACCGTTTACTTAGTTACACTGTGCTCAGTGAACACGATGAAATTGTCCTCTTTCTCCTGTTGCTGCACATGTAACATTTCAAAATATTCTACAAATATGCTACAAGACAATAAAATGAGGGTGACACAGTCAGCCTGCCTTTGCAGTACCCGAACATGGGCCCTTGTGACAAGGTCTTTATCAGAGAGAGACAGCAGGTCTCTGTCTCTGGGCGAAATAAACATTGCTGGGAACAGCAAGGGGCAGGGATGCGTTTTATATTGGAATGAAGAAAGTTGAAACAAAGAGGAGCTGAAATAAATGAACAATGCAAAGTCAGTGGAAAATCCCAGGGTGCACAGCTCTTCTGAAATTAAGCTACTTTTGCAGACATCTGAAAAGGAAAACAAACGTCCACCAGAACTTGGAACAGCTCTTTCAGTAGCCCAACTATGCCAACAGCAGCTCATTCACAACAACTGAAAAAGCAAACTCCGCTGGCAAAAATAAAGCAGATGTTTACCTGCAGTGAAAGGAAAAGCTGTCGTTTTGATATATGAAAGAGAGCGGCTTACAAGAACGGATTGTGTTATTGCTGGGATAAAACCTTAACTAACTCGCTCTCGCTCACATCCCTATAACTGGAGAGACTGGAGTTGAATGGGAATATACAGACCCGAGTGGCACCTATGTATTAGTCAAAATACCAGAGTGTCTTACTTTTACCCTCCTGAGAAGAGAAAGAAATACGTATTACTCAGAGAGAAAGAAGCTGACCCACCAAAGGACCTTCCTATCAATCCCTGCAAGCTTTCTCAAGCAAATCAACAAAACCTTTATGGACACTTTACCAGTATTGATCTAGAGATCAGCCACCATAGATAATAATGCTGTCTCTGTACTCTATCCATGCCTAAAACCAGACGTTTACAGGTAAGAATGACTAGTGAGAAAAAGACACAAAAGTTTATTGACACAGAACTACCGTAAAGCCTGGACATGAAGGAAAATAATAAAACTCTGAATACATTCCTAACTCTCCTTTTAACCTGCTGTATGTCTGACTTCTATAAATACATAGTAAAAGGATTCTGTGACTGTTCTAAGCCACAAAACAGTCATTAATTTCAAACACATCATCCTATTCGTTTCCATTTAAGTCCCCTCTACTGACATGCCTGATACTCTTTCAAATATTTCAACACTGGGCATTGATATTCTTTAATCTCCTTTCAAGATTTCAGTCATAGCTCCTTAATGTTTAAACATTATCTGTAATGTATTAACTTCAGAAATACTTAGATATAACAAAAAAAAAAAAAACAACAAACTGAAATGAACACACAGGACAGTGTATAAGAGAAAGCACACACATGCATATTTAGGACTAGATCTTATTATGGACTTTGGAAGGATTTCCAGGTCTCAGTTGCTTGCTGTGTTTGGTATAACACACTACATTACGTTTATGTGTACCATTGCCCTCTACAGGATGGAATTTTGGATTTATGTAAGTGTTGCAATTATTTTGCCTTCTAGTAGCAAGCTCCCAAAGCAGTACATACTTAATTCCAAAGGGGGAAGTCTGTAATTTTGTCGCAGAAGGTTCTAGATTCCATATCTGATAACTTATTCTGTCATATAAAAGAGACAACCAAGTACACAACGTAGATCAGCTGTACAAAAATGTACACAGAATCATTCTTCCAAAGAACAAATACGATTGTAAATACAAATGCAGAAAGCAACTAGCATCTTTACTCCCCAGGAATGTCTTTCTTTACATTATCAGTAGTTTGTACAGGACATGTCCAATAAGCACTTTTGAATACCTAGACTATTTTGAAAATATGTCATGTTTTCAAAACATGAAATGTGAAAAGAATTGAAAACATACCAGTACAAGAAGAAACCTGCAAACACTGATCGGGCATTCTGAGTGTATAGTTCTGTCATTTTATTTCATCGTTATTTGCATGCACAAACCGGAAACAGCAATTCTAGACACAGAAAGATAAGATAGTTAACTTTTACACGGCATTGCTTACACAACATGCCCACATTTTCACTTAAAATCTGGCCACTGGACACACTTAAAATGCTGGAGAAGGTACCACATCCAGGTAAAAAAAAAAATGAGGTGTGTTTGTAAGCACAAACTGCCCCTGAATGAGACCTTAGTATGGCAAATAAGAAATTTTGGCTCTCATTAAAAAAAAGGCAAAGTTCTCATGGAATTCCAATCCGCACTTTATCTGAAATTTTAGGCTTCACGAAGTATTTCTCTCTGAACTTTAAATGCAAAAATGAGTTTTAGCAGAAACACTGAAATCATCTCAACTTCTCTCATAATCTGAACTCTCACGGCTCTAGTTTCACATAATTTTCAGTTTTCAGATTAAATCAAGTGATTTTTATAAAGACAGACCAAGAGACCACTGCTTCAGACTACTCGTGAAGAAGCTTGCCTTCGTTTAGAGATTAAACGTCACTGACACATCAAAATCGGCCAGATACACGTAGGCCTTCTAAAACTGCATGAGATCTCACTATCAGGACTTTCACATGTGTCAGCGGTATATGAATCTCTTTCATGATTACTAATTTTGCTTTTTGTTAATTACAGAAAAGGAGAAATATCCTTTATGGAAAGATAAGTTCTTTTAAAAATTACATTTCAGAAAAGCATTGAACAAGACATCAATAACAAACTGAAAGGATAAGCAGAATGGAAGTCTGAAAAATTCTATATTTGTATTATACAGGCATTGTTTTCATTCTTGGCACCTTATTTTTCATGTACATAAAGAGAATGCAAGCTACAGCAGGGTGAGACAAAGATCAATGCTGAATGTATTACTTGGCATTGGTCAGACTCAGTTTAATAAGAAAAGAATTGATCCATTAAGCTAAACCTAATTCTTGGCCGAAAATGGTTGAAATCTCTTCTTTATACTGCCAGCTTCATAAAGACCGATAATATTTGGAAGAAACAACTCAGAGATGAGTTTAATAAGATTAAATGTATTGCAAATATACTTAACAAGAATCTATCAAGTTGTTAATGATTACTATCAAACAATTTTTGTATGGAATTTTTTATTAGAGTAGTTGTAAAATATAGCCATGTGAAATGCAATACAAAAAGGGGTTTAGATAATTTGTAACAGCTACAACTGCAGAACCAAAACCTTAACCTATAAGATATAGTAATTTATTTTATCAATCCCGTTTCTCATACAAGTGCAATTCAATTTGTAAAGTATTTAAGTGCCAGTCATTAACACTGTATAGCAAAGTGCAGGAGGACAGAATCTACTATATGTGATTGTGTTATTATATGTGAAGAGACTGCAAAATAAATTACTTTTTCTGTCAGCAAGGCTGGAGACCTATTGTTAAAATACAACTTCAGATTTCTGTGAACTGCTCTACAAAGCACTGTTTCACAGCTCAGCTAGCTAAACGCAGTGTTCGGTGCTGGAGGGATGCCCTACGCTGCCACAGGGACATAGTGACATTCATCTGCCTCCGTGCTGCTTCCTCACAGAGTAGGGCCCTTCGAAGACCAGAGGTGCTCCACGCTGCCAGAGAGCCACCATCCCAAAGGTGCTGCAAGATCCCACCCGGCAGCACAGCATGGCCAGGGCAAGGCAGGCAGGAGAATCCCCACCTCTCGTGAGCAACGCCAGCAACATCTCATCGGTGTCTACGCTTTGGTGTTGTGCCCTCTCCTTAGACAGTAACAGAACCACAGGTTGAAAATTCGCCCATCAAACAGCTTTTACAACTGCTTTGAAACACGTTTTATAGACAGGGTTGTCTCTTTAAACAATATCTAAAAGAATGAGAGCAGGAATTATTGCTTCACCTAGGATTTGAACAGAAGAGGACATAATTGGAATCAATTCAGCAGTGGTTACAATCTAGTTACAGTTTTAATTAAGACGACAATGCGACAGAAAGACATCCCCACAAAAAATCAAAACTCTGAATTCAGCAAGGAGAATTACTGAAACAGTAGGTGAGACGGAATGGAAAACAGCACTGGAGGAAAAGGACAGGGAAGGAAATGGAAAGTACTGAAAGTCAATTATTACATGCCCAAAGGTTATATGTGCTGTCTAGCGTCGGAACATTGTGTGTTAAAAACAGACATATTGTGAGTGAAGAGGAAAATGTAAGAAAATTAATTTAAGAAAAAGGCGTATTTAAGGTATAAAAATATAGATAGGGAAGACAACTGGAAAGATTATAGCATGAAGTTAAAAGACTGTAACATACTGATAAGGAAAGCAAAGGGGGAAAATGAATGGAAAAATTCACATAAGGTGAGGAAATTGTAAATAACGATTTTTTTCTTTTCAAGCACGTAAAGACCATAGGGTCACTGAGAGAAACAGAAGCACACCTATGAAACGGCGAACGGCAGTTTACTAACAGGAAGGAGAGACTGCTTAAAAATGAACTCTCTATTTTATTGTCCATAAAACAAGGTTGGGACTGATGACAGGATCAGACATAAATTTCCTGGGGGAGGAAGAATAAACACCAAAGAAAATCAGTAACACGCCAGAACAGCTCATCAAGAAATTAGAAAGTCTGAAGGTTGCCATAACTCCAGGAATAGACAGGATTAATTCAGAGCTCAGAAGGGTATGTCAGAGGAGACAGAGGAATCATTAGCAGATATATTTAAAACCTGTTCGGAAATACGAGCTGGACTGAAGAGAGGTTAGCGATAACCACTATCTAGAAAAATACAACCCCTGACTTCACGCCTGTGTCATACTCTTGAAACATTATTATTGCAGGAAACAATAGGATTAAGAGTTTGCATAGCTGCAAAAGAGATTGCTAGCATGGCTCACCAAAGGGCTATCACGCCTAAAAATGGCCTCAGCCCTTTTTTTTAAGAACTACAACGTATTGATCATAATGGACGGTACCATCATATATTCCACACTGTTTAGAAGAACTTCTGATAGATTAACACACAGACGACTAACCCACACATCAGGAAGTGTGGGAACAATCAGTAAGATGACAAGATATGTCTGAAAGAGAAAAACTGGAAGCCTAGTCAATGAAAAGAAACGGGATAAAATTCAGAATGACTTAAGTACACTCAGACAGACTAAAAACCTGACAGAGTAGAAGTGAAGACAAATTAATTCAGTGTAGACAAATTTATGCTAATAAAACTAGCAGCAAAAAACAAGCAAAGGAGCTCTACCCTTGAAAGGCGTAAAGTTCAAGGCTGTCACATTGATGCACTCAATTTCAAATTTCTGGTTTTCACAAGAGAAAGAGGTGAGAAGCAAGCCCTCTGAACATTAGGAGAATTAAGAAAGAGAAACATTTTTTTAAAAAAAAACAGTGCAAATTGTAAATGATGGCAGAAGTAAGCCTCCTGAATTTTTTTTATCACTGAAATATAAAGCAATATGAGAACATGCTAGCATACTCAAGGATCTTGGAGATTGGTCTAAACCTTACAGAAATCAGTGATTTTCTTCACCGATGCCAACGTGCCTTTAAGCCAGACTACTGCTTACTTTAGAAAATTACAGAATTTTCACTAGAGGAAAAAAAAATCATACCTCTTACAAGCAAATCAGGACATGAACTATATTTATAACCATTACTGTTGCGGTGATGTGCTCTAAAGCACGAAACAGAGCTGTCCCACAATTATTTCTCTTTAGTGTTGAACTGTTTGTAAGCCACTAAGTGTTCGTTTTCTTTGGCTGTCCTCTAAAACTACCTGCCTTGCTGCTTTGGGTAGTCCTCATTAGCAAGTCCTTTGGTATTTCTAGCAATTCTAACAAGAGCACTTCCTCCTTAGCAGGATCAGAATATTCTATATAAATTAGGGCCATTGATTTATTGGCATAATATTGTAGTAATAATATTCATCCCACTCCACTAAGAAACTGATCATTGCCCACTGAAATCAGCTCCAGCATTGCCACCGGTTTAAGGGGAAGTTGGATCAGATTCAAAGGCCAACTTATCAGGGAGAGTTTTTAATTGATCTGTCCACAACGACTGAGATCTCCATAAGAAGTTAAAGCTAATATGGAATCTGGAAATAGATTTTTTTAAAAAAAAAAAAAAGCTTTCTAATACACATTTCCAAGAATTGTATTTCTAATTGGCCTGTTAATTTACACAACTTTGGCAGATGCTTCTAAAATTCCTATCCAGACTTTCAAAATCTTGATTGCCCTAGATAGCAGCATATCATCTGCAAACTCTGCTCAAAGTTCACCTGATTTTAAAACATGCGATTGAATAACATCAGTCCTAATCCAGCACAACTGATGACATCACTGGGACAAGTGTCGACTTTATCACTTTAGCTTTTCGCTTTGGTTTCTGTATACAAGATACGGCATGCCCAGCCAACAGAAGCTTTTAATCAGTTCTGAGAGGGAGTACAATGAAACTACATCACTAGTTTCTGGAAAAGCCGTTGCATTCGTTGCCTAATTCTCAGAGCGAGAGAGTTTCTTAAAAGTTTAGGGGCAAAACCAAACCACAATAAAAAAACCCACTGATTATACTATCTGTGATTTCTGTCATGTCTACGATATTTCACTTACTGCAGTTTTAAGGCACTGATTTAGACCTAGTAGGTGGAAAACAAAGAGGAGTGCACGAAAACCAGCATTTATTACGCAACCGGATTCACAGAAGTCCCTCTGCGTTTTCAAATGAAGCTGTTAAAGCACCTCAGAAAAAATTACTGGAAAGTATCATTGTGGCAGAACATGCGTGTGCAGTGTATGCAAGGAGTAGGTGGTGGATAGGGGAAATGGTTAGTTAAAAGGAGCAAATGACTGCAAGAGGAAAAAGAGAAATTCTGGTACAGCTAATAATATGCCTGTTATACAGTGAATGCTCTTGCGTTTACTCTATTTGAAATCTGTTACATGTTATTGTCTATTTTGCTTTTTAATTTTCAGCATGGTCTCCTTCACTGGTATTCGTGTTGAACTCAGGAGTTCCTTGTTTCAAATTGTAGTGGAAACCTCATTTTGAACAATTTAGTCAGGCAATGAAGGAAAGCTGGAGGTAGTCAGGCAGCAGAAGTTCCTGCTATACCTTAGCATGCTGTCCTGATTATAGTGCTATTACAGTTTGCTGTTCATAGAAATCAAGGAATTTATGAATCATTAAAAGGTGCAGGTGATAGAGAAGCTATTATAATAGCATTCAGAAATATTACAGGAACTATCACAAAAGCCACAACGCTAACACCATTGACTGAATATAAATGCAGTTGTGGAATTACGTGATTGCTGACGATGTACATAAGGCAAATTTTCAGTCAGCCATAAACCAGTCACTAACCATTTGCCCATTTTCGATACACTGCTACTTCTGTACAAGACTGGTTTGATGTATAGAAAATGTACCAACACTCATTAAAGTACTTTGCAATTGTTTAAAGACCTGGGGCTGGAGCTTATGAAAACATGGTCTGTGAACATTAATAGGTCTCACACCAAGTTACTCATTTTCTTATCTTGTGCTCAAAATCCCTCGATGTATTAAAAATATATTAGGGACCAAGTCCACTAGCCCTTAATTATAGTAGTGATCAATTACTTACATGCACTGTTCATTGCTGAGAACAAAACTTTTTATTTTTCAGATATTCAACAAGGCTTCCATAGAACAATAGCTGAAGCATTTCTCTTTGTGTGTGTGAACATCAAGTACTCAAAAGACATGTTATAAACATTTGGGGAAATAATTGTTTTGGTTATCTGAAGATCTGATTTCTAAAAATCTGACTTTCTGAATTTTAAACATGTCTCCTGAACAACATGAACAACTAGTACTTAACAAGCACTGCTACAACCACCAAAGGCATCTATTTTTTGTTATTATTTTAGGTGCATAACCATAAAACTATCAAGACCAAAACCAGCCCTATTTAAGCATTATGCTTTCAGAAAGTTATTTAGCTGCATTTTAAAAATGCACATCCTTTGAACAAAACCAGTAGAAATTGAACAAGGTTCAAGAGAAAGGACGACGTTTATTATATGAAAATAGAATTTGTTGTATCAAAAATTTGCTGAGGGTTTTTTTTTTCTGGTCTTTCTTACACATACCATTTTAATGGACTGTTTAAATTTCTGTGGGACTCAACGGGGCAGAACCACAGCTATGCTGCTCAGCTGCTACAGAAAGTTTTTAGCTACGGTCATTTTGCCTCGTACGACACTCTTCCTGCTCCTCATATTAGCCCTCACATTAGTCCTCTGCTTGCTATTTTTCCAACATCCTTTAAAACAAAGAGTCAAGACTCCATGCAACAGAAAAACAGACGAACCTGCTAACTATAGCCCAATTCCCCTTTACGCTCTTTGAACAAGCGAGGCCTGACAGTTCACTGAAGGGGTGGGCAGGTCAGGTTTGAAGGCCATTAACTCAGCTGGGAGGGTTTGCTTGCACAACACCTTTCCACTCTGGTTAGAGCTATAGTAAAACTTCCTTCGCTTTGGTGAACACTGAAATTCATCAAATTCACCTCTCAGAATACATTTAAGACAGAAGGAAAATAACTATTGTTACCAATCTGCACCACTTTTTCTTGATTAGTGCACGGGACAAAACAGGCAAAATTCCTGTGTGCTATGCCAGCTATATTACCTCCTCCCAGAGGCACCCTGGGAAAGTCCTTTAGTTTCTCTGAGTCCCAGTGTACCCATCCTATATATAGGCCTCCTTGACCAACTGTGCTGCAGAACGTGACTCCCTTTGCAGAGGCCAGCCATTTCAATATTACATTCACAGATTCTTATGTTTAACAAAGAGAATAAAGGACTGGGAAAAAAAGCATTTAAAAGATGGTCATTCCTTTCTTGCAGCATTCCTCAGCTGTACCCAGCATCACCAAATGCAAAACACTGGCCTATATGGAAGAGATACACTGCTTGCATCAGATCTTAAAAGAACAGCAAGGAAACTACAGAAAAGATGGTACGGGGAAGGAGGTGCTCTCTGCCTGTGAGGAGTCTTTTAGTTGCTGACAAATCCCTCGTAATAGTAAGCTGCAGTTTTACTCTTCATCCTAATAGCTGGGATAGAGGAATTTATACACAGAGGTTTTCACAATGCTTTGTCTCAGAAATATTTATCATTCTAAGAGGCCATAGATGACATTCCGTAATGCTACCTCTTACTGTAGTTACCACTGCAAGGAAGAAATCTGTCTCTGTCCTCAAGTTCCACTATAATAAAAAAAGCAATAAAAGAAAACTAACAAGTGCATATAAAGTAAATAACTATTTCTGACAAATATGTATTTGTCATCATAGCTGCCAAGTGATGTAATCACTTGCTCTTTTATCACAAATGAGGACCACCACAAACCAGTAATAGTAACAGTTTATTGTTATATAGCACAGCGCATTTTAATCTGAAAGCTCTCTGCAGAAAATGGGCAAGGTGGTGAGGGACCACAGCCAGAACCTGTCCTACATCTATAGCAACCTCCAACAGATAGTTGGGAACCCAGTGGAAAAAACTGCCAAGGTTTGAGATTTCAGGCTGCCTGGGTAGCCTGTCCCAGCATTTGCCTAGCCCCCCGTGATAAATCCTCCCTAATAGCCAATCAGAATTTCCCGTTGCAGCTCGTGTCCACCGCCTCTTCCCCTTCCACTGTGTACCTCTGAGAAAAGTCTGGCTCTGTCTGCTCAAAAAGACACATGCTCTCCTGTTGCAGAAGTGGAGACAGCAATAAAGTCTCACTTCAGTCTCAAATCTAATTTTTCAAGAACATTCCAAAATACCATGTGAGACAAATGACTCTGTACTAAATTTATCTATCTCTGAAGGAGAAAGTGTTGTGGCAATCCAACTGGGATTTTAACTTTTCCTAGAAACACTGCTAATAGAATTACTCATTGATAATTGATGAATTTAGATTACTTCTGACAATTAACAAAATTACAAGCGCAAAGTACTGTGTATCGGCAAATACAATGTGCTGGAATCCGCCTGCCTTCTTCATGTAATATTCCCTGTGCTGGCTCCCCAGTGGGATTTTTCACAATAAAAATAAGCTGGTTTGTGCCCAAAAAGCATATAATAATAAAGCTTTCCGTTTATATAGCTTATATTGTGCAACACATCCTGTTTATTTGTGTAAATTTATAATGTGCACTTCTGGATGTATTCAACCTCAGGTCAGAATTATTGGAGAACTGCTGCAGTTACATGAACACAAAATCTTTATTTAGCAATAATACGTAACAGAACTTCTGGCAGACAACATGCCTGCCTGCCAAGGATGGGTGCCATACAAATAAAAAAGAGTCGGAGAAGTGAAGACTCTTCACATTCACCTGGTGAAAAGCTGAAGATCCTCAAAACCTTCAAAGAATCTGACTAACTCGCAGGATTAGGATGCGCAAGTAAAAGATGACAACTCCTATATGTTAAGTGTAAAGCTTAGAAGTCTGACAAAACCAGCAAATGTTTACGTGTGTATTTTGTAATGGAAAACAGTAGAAAAATGCCACAGAAGCTGACCTTGAGAGATTCACAGAGACAGCACTCACATGAAGAGGATCAGTTATTCTCATTGTACTGAGTGCCACAGGGCTGTCCAACAAGAGAGACAGGTCTTCTGGTTTTTACTTCTCAAATGCAAGGATTTCTTGTGGAGAATGCAAAAGTGAAAGAAGATGCTTTTAAATTTAAACCATTTAAATATAGTTTCTACATAACCTAAAGTTCTTGTTCTCACATTTAGTTCTCCAATCCCTTACATGCCTTGTTTTCATTTGCTGGCTTCAAAGACTGACCCAGTCAGGTAATGCCGTTTATCTATTTTACAAGGGTAAAGACAAGACACAAGAATTGGCTTCTGCTATCTAACCATTTCTTCTACCTGCTTTGTGCTTTTAACAAAGGATTGAGATTGACTTTCCCTTTGGCCTTTGAAGCTCCAGGTCTCTTAACCAAATATCCCAGTATGTGCACTGGTGTCACTAACAACATCTGGGAAGATCCACAGCAAAATTAGCAGAAGTATATCTTGTGGAGGTGTTTTCTTTCCCTGTGCAAATCAACTCCTGCATATTGCACTTGATAAAACAGTTTCTGTATTTCTGAATAGACACTTCTTTACTAAATTCGGTGCTATACTGTTGGTTGCCAAGGAAAGACAAAATCTTCAGCCCTTTACCTGACACTTCCAGTCAAAATATGGGATGAGCCTATCCAGTGCAGCCGAACACCGCGACCTCAAAGCATCGTTAAAACACACTTGCATATTTCATTACATTTGAGGCATGTCTCTAAATGGGCCTCCCAAAGTTCAAATTCTCTTAACTCGAAGGTTTGAATGAAACTACCGGTGAGGATCAAAGGTTTCTCTCATATTCCGTTTCGTTACAAAATGCATAAGGTCCGGCTGAGCTAAATGTCAGATTCTGACTTGCTTGATTTAGCCTTGCTATTTAGTAGTAATTATGGACAGAAGTCTCATTTAGGTATATTGATCCAGTCTTTAACATGAGGAATAAATTCCGCAGCCGAGCTATGGAAAACACTGGATGAATTCTCAATCCATGAATCTCTACCAGGAACAAAGAAGGAGCCACACATTTGCTGTAGCACTGATTCTTACACGCACATGACTGCGGTTAAACACGCTAAAAAACCTGTTCCTCGGGGAGAACAAAGAACCTGTGGCTCCCCAACAAGCCATGTATGTGGAAGGCTCTGGTTCTGCCTGCATGGAAGACAGTATCCCAATTCGGGAAAGCATTTAATCATATGTTGCGGTCCATCAGAATTCATGAGAGCCCTTAAGGATGTGCTTATTTTTAAAAGATGCTTAAGTGCCATTGATTTCAAGTGCATGCTTAAGTGCTGTCCTCAATGTAAATGATTTCGGAAACCAGGGTTGATGGGAGGTTTATCACTGATTTTAATAAGAGCAGAACAGGAACTAAAGAATTTTAAGAATCCCAAATGCTTTTCCAAATTGAATGTCGACATGACAATAAGGAAATTATAATCATATAATGCTGCATATTTATATTTCAGCTACTTAAATAAAGAAATTCTGAAATTAATGCAAAATCCTAAGCTCCTCATGCTAACAAAAGACATTTATCACTGAAGGGATAAGAACTTCTCTCTATATGTATCACCCTAAATTTTTGCCTTTACGCAGATTTTCTTATCTTAGAGGTTTGTGCGTTTTTTTAAGACTAACAATACAATTTTCTGGTTAAATATACTTATTTTTTAAGTTATAAAAAAATCCATAATATAATTCTATGAGAGTTACCATAATAGACTGTAACAGCTGCTATGGTCTATTGTGTAAATAAGTAATTACAGAATTTACAGACTATCATGTAAATATGTAATTATGGACTTTTTAAAATGTGCATTATTTCCTCGATAGTCTATCGTTTAAATATGTAATTATGGACTTTAAAACATGTATTATTTACTCAGACTGCAACAGCTCCTTGGGACAGAGCTGTTCTGGCCTATTGGGTAAACATGTAATTACAGAAATTTTAAAAATCTGTATTATTTATTTGCTGGTGCTGTTGTCAATACATCATGACAGCCATTTTTAAATGGATACCATATAGTCAATATTCTGTCAAGTTTTCATAGGTCATGCAAAGTACCTCTGCGGTTGCAATGCCATATAGTGAAGCCTTTCTCTTTCCAGGTATCTTACCACAGGGCCATCAAATGAAAATCAAGCAAAGGACTCCACAAATAGTTCCATTAATTGGCCTTTTCCACAAGGATTCATAAATGCAGTCAAAAGAAAAGCCTTCTGACATTTCTTTCGCAATTTTAGTAAAGTATATTTCACTGTGTTTAGAAGTTGGTATCTGATAGAATATTCCTTGGAGATTATTCAGTAAAAGAGGGAACTTAGCGTAATGCAATCAGTGGTGGGTTTATTTCCTCATGGCCTCTCAGCTCTGAAACCCAGGACCGTGTCTGCACTAGAGATGAGGCAGGGAAACAAGAGCTGATCTGTGAAGCAAAACAGTGCTACAGACGCAACGTCCATATCACGTACTTTTCAGGTGGTTTACTATATCCTAGTTCTGAACTGGTTCCATGGAAGGAATACTCCCAAGCAGTGGGAGCACACTACAAATGCTCCTAGACAAAACATTCTGGTGTAGTTTAATCCAAGAGGAATCCAGGTTTGGTTCTGGAAGCCCACCCCATAATGAGAATCAAAGTGGTGCAAGCAGGCACAATCCCTTCCAAACATCTTTCTTGATCTGGACTAAAACACTAAGGTAGAAATATCCACGGAATACACTTGGTCGTGCCACTTGCATTCTGATTTCTGTACATCTTAAGCAGGAGACAGGCTGGAGCAGACAGTTCTGTAATTTATGAAGTGTGGCATTTTTGCAACGTACAAAACTATGAATTCCAGAAATGCTTCCAATGACAAGAGAATATTCTTCAAAGTAGTGGAAAAAAAAATTATTAAAGGGGTTTCACTCACCCAAGATGGAACTTCAAAGACATTACTATTCTAAAAAAAGGGTAATTACCATTACCATTAAATATTTATGTTTTTAAACTACCCATAAGCCCCAATCAGAGACGAATGCTAGGTGCTCTGCAAACATTTATGAATATCCCAACCTCAAACACTTCACAATTTAAGAAATATTATCAAATATATTATACTTCATAGAATGCTTTTTGGAAGCAAAATGAATGTTTTCTTAGGTCAAAATGTATGCACTGAGTCTAGGATCTGCTGTGTCTGCATCTATATATCAATAATTCTAACATTTAGGCGTGATTCTCCTAATAGACCATAGCAAAAGCAAAACCAGAATAACTTACTCTTGTAAATATATAGGACAGTTATATAGTATGGGACTGTGTTACACTTCACACAATCCTATCCTTGTATTGGAAATAAGAGTGCTATTGGCATTTACCTAAAATTATCTCCTCGACTAGAAACGGAGAGAAAGATAAAACTCATAAAAGAAAAAATGTTTTACAAATAAGGTACATTGCCATATTAAGATATATAATATTCATTTTTACTAATGCTACTTTCTCCATAGTCTACAAGCTTCAGGTATGAATAAAGCTCTAAGAACAGAACCTAAACGGAAAACACTACCTTGGGATGTTTAACAAGAGTACTGATAAAAATGAAACCATTTCCATTCCTAACGAGAGATGGTAGGGCATTCAGCTGGAGTGAGACTGAGTCCAGCTGTCAGCTCAACCCTTCAGGATGGGTCTGGACTAACCGGAGCAAGTCTGAAACTTGATCTCTGAGGAACAACAGAAGAAACTGGGATTGCTTAGTCCTGAGAGGAGATGACTGGCAGGGACACAGTAATGTTCTCTTGATACATGAAAAGACAGAGAGGAGTAAATAAACTCCTTTTTATGTCCAATTTAGATAGGGCAAGTGGTAATGGAATTCAATATGGCAAGGGAGATCTAGGTCAATGGGTTGCCCAGGAAGACTGCGAAATCTGTGTTGCAGAAGGTTTTTAAGAATGGAGTGAACAAACTTTCACCAGTAATGGCACAGCTACCCTGCGTTTCAGAAAGGAAGGAGGCCTCTTGAGATTCATTCCTGTCTTGTTTCTACAGGGCTTTACGCTCCATAACTAACCACAAGCCCACAACTGTAGGCTAAGTTTTATGGCTAAAAAGCCAATGAAGCCCACTGAAATTTTAAACAACAAAGAACTCAAAAATATGCTGAATAATATGCATCTTTGATACAGTCTAAATAAGGATAACGTGTATTTCAAGATCTTACTTCATTTTTGTTCCCCTGAACAAGAACGTACAATACTATTATCTGTGCAAAGATAACCTTAAAGGAAACTTCACATGGATGAGTCATGAGCTGTGCATAAATAATTGCTTTTATTATTTGTTATCTGTCAGGGCTCTGACTGCACCAACAGGCTCTGCAACCTCCTCTGCCCTCTACCCAGGGGTCTGGCTGCCCATACTCAAGGCCAGCTCTGACAAGGGGCCAGATTGCACCAAGTTGTTCTAAACTGTGAGGAACAGAGGTGTGAGAAGACACTGTCTTACCTCCCTATACATAGGGGGAGATACCTATCTCCCTATAGGTAAACTACATATAGGATTACTATATGTACCAGTAACATATGTTACTTTCAACTTTAAAAAGGTTACGCTATATTTGAAAGGCAGAAAAAAATGTTTAATCCAAACCTATCATTCATTGAGCAAGAGGAAAAAAGCTGACAAGAAAATGTATGGAAGACAGGAACTACAGCCTAAACAAGTGACAAATGCAGGCCCTGTTAGAATGGGAAACAACACTCCACATCCGGAACCCAGGAGCTTTGAAATCTCCAGCCATGAAGAGGATTTTCAGCTCTTTGTGATGAGTTCCACTGATGATTATGGATTTCCTGTGATAATAACCCTGCTTTTCTAAAAGTAGTTGGAAATTATTGTTCTCTGGGTTCTTCACCACCTGTGTAAAGCAGGTAAGTTTTAGGAACTTGTACGAAGAGTTGTATGCTACCCACTGTGAGCTTAGAACCAAACGATGGGATTTCCTTCCAGAACCCAAGAATCTGCTGTCCTCCTTCTGAGCTGTTTATTCTGGAGCTCAGTCTGCATTTGCAAGGTCATGCTGGATACTACTCGTCACACTATGTTGCTTATGCGTGAAATCCTCATTTTGTGCAAAGCTCACAAATATATATTCATGTCATAGTATCTTAATGTCCAGGGATAGTTTGAGCGTACCAAAGCAAGGGTGGCTGCCACGCATGCTCCGTGTCATTGTGGCAAAATAAGGCAAAGCAGAAAGTTGTCAGTTTGAGGCTGGAAATCTTACGAGAAGGTTAACATAGCTGCAATCCTGGAACCAGGTGGCTGGTAAAATAAGATCTTGCCTTGTGTGTCTGCAATTAGCTATGTGCGAAGTAGACACGCCAAAATTGGAAGCAGTGTCCATTTTGTAATAGTAATTATTATTGTGAAGCCATTTTCAAGGTGGGATTATGGGCACTAAACCGCTGGGACTGACTGTGCTGCCCATGCGTTAAATCCTCATTTTGTGCAGACTTAATGAAAAAGATAGTTTCTTGTAATATGGTCTGTTTTGTCAGTTGCTCCTGCACAGCAGTATAGGGATGCTTTCTTTGTGCTTAATACACGCAGTGATAATTTTTCCACATGCTCTTTCTGTAAATGTTCCACCACAAAACATTCTGTTAAACTGGAATTAAGGTTGTAAATATGCATTAATAAGTTAGAGTAAATTCTGTACTAACTGACTGTCCATACAACCTCACTGACATCGATGGAGAAAAAGCTACTGAAGAACATTACGAGCTGGATTCAATCTCCGCATACAGGGGTATGACAGAGAATCAGATCTGTGCTGAAGTTTATAAGAAACACATGCTGGAGTATCGGGAATGCGAGATTCAACTCACACTTTACAAACACAAAGGACAGGATCGCTAAAGCATTAATCAGCGGCCTAAATCTGCCCTCGTTGGAGGAAATGACATTTTACCACTGACATGAATGACAGTAGAACTAGGCCAGTAATCAGCTCTTTCGGAAATCCTTTGTGATTCGAATTAAACAAAACAGCTGAAGTTTCTGTTGTTCTCTCAGCTAACCTCTTCGTAAAGTCTTACCAGCCTGGCACCTACAGTTACATTACAGGATGAACCACACATCCCAGATGTATGTTCCAGCCACATAAAACACATTCTACTGGCAAAATCTCTGCTAATTCCTTGAGGAATCAAAGTCGGTACTATTTTCCCTCTTAACCTTGACAGATCTGTCCATTCTTGTGGCTGAAATTAAAATATTTATTGCCTTTCAGTTTCATAAGATCATATTTATTGTTAACAGATTAGGAGAGGAAACAGTATCAGAGAGCAAGCAAATCAGACGATAATTAACAGAAAATTAAAGAACAGTAATTAATAAAGATACCTGTGAAGTAGTCTCTGAATGATAATACAAAAATTCACAATGGTGTTTCGAAGCTTAGTTTACTCCTACCTGTAATTTACTTTGAGGTCTTAGCATAAAAGGTGCTTAGAATTGAAAAATATCATTATTAGCATAAAAATGAGGTATGTTCTACCTGTTTCGTGTATTAATTTAGCAGAATATATTATTACACAACTTTATACTGTAAGCACAAGGTCACACAGGATATGACTTGTCACACTGTGTTGCCTATGCATGAAATCCTCATTTTGTGCAGAGCTCCAAAATATATATTCGTGTCAGAATATCTTACTGTCCAGCGACAGCCCGAGAGTTTCATTCTGTTACATACTGGGGAAACAGATTCAGCGTCATTTGAGAGGTCTCTTCTTCTCTCAATACCTGAATGAACTCTCATTAATCAAAAAACTACAAACACTCACCAAAAGGGAACCGGCCCCATTAATGCTCTCTTCAGTCTGAGACAAAATTCTATCCATTCTAACAGCAATTTTTTATCATTTCTGTGTAACTATCCCAGCCAAACAGCCAAAATATGGCATTGATTATGAAGTCGGTTACCAGAAAACAGAGTCTAACTTTACTAAATACAGTAAATTAAAGAAATTGCTTCTAGGGATGGAATTTCACTGGCACTGCCAGTGTTGCACTAATTGCACAGATCTCAAGACAACCCTGGAGATAACGTGACCTTCTCCAAACTTCCCATCAGCCTGGTAAGCACACATTAAAAGTTCAAGCTTTGCTTACACTCAACATACCAATGTTTGTAGCTCCTACTTAACTCTGTTAACTGCCTACCCATCAACTCCTCATTGTTTTGCCCAGCTTTAAATATTTCTCTTGTCTAAAGACATCCACACTGAAGAACCGGAAACAATAAAATTCTTTGAATATTAAGTCTCAGGGAAGCCTTTTTTCTCACCAGACATAAAATTGAGATTATCGTATAAGCAGTTTCGAGTGGGATAGCTAGCTCAACAAAATCCTTGAATCTAAGGAAATGTCAGTTTGCATTAAGAAAAGAAATATTACCTTGGTCTTCAATAAAACAGCAGAAAGCAGTAGCAGTTTAGAGATCAGAGCAGACAACCAGTGTAGCCTCCAGACCAGAACAGCAGGTTTGACATGATATTCAGGTAAATAGCCAGAACAGAACAGCAATTAACAGTTAACAGGCCACTTAAATTAAGAGCTTTCCTTGAGAAAACAGCCTCAGACCTTCAGAGACTCTAGGAACTGACAGTTCAAGCAGGAAGTAAAGTGGCAAAAAATCGAAGTGTATGGGGAATTTCCTCAACAGGCCTTTTATCCACAGAATGTACAAACGAAGAAAGGCCTGGCCTAAATGTAGATATAGGGGAATGTAGTTGCAGAGAGGAGGAAATAGAGAGAGGAAAGGAAACAAGACATTTTGAGCAATGACCTTCTGAGAAATGAAAACATAATTTTTTCACCGATGTCTTCAGAGCCAAAATTTTGCCTGATTTAACACTGCTTTGTAACTTTGTCCTGCAACTTGCCACCACACCACCTGGTAATGCAAGGCAGACGCAGACCGTTGGCAGACAGGCATGGCCCTGGTGCAGCAGCTACCACTTGCAGGCGGCTCGGATGCTCCCTTAGCGCACCGCGTGCTCCCACAGACCCGGCAGAGACAATCCCACCAGAGAATCAAACCGGCAGTCCCTGGAGGAGCACACCCAGCAGTGGCACTGAGAGCATCCCCACGTTTCTGTGTTCCTCATTGTTTCAATGCACCACCACCACTTTGATATGAACATCACAACAATAAGCAACTGTAAAACCCGCTACCTTGGGAAGGGGCAAGGACAAGCATGAAAAGTTGTCTCAAACTCCCAGAGTCCTGACACCTTTTTTCATTTACAGTGCCTCATAACTCTGCAATATCAAGCATTCTTCTTTCATTCATGAATTTGACCCCCCTCTCCAAACTTTTTAAGTCAAGCAGTTGAAAGAGAAATGAAAAAGATGTATCTTTTCTACCTTTCTCTATCTCACATAGCTCAATGCACTCTGAATTTGGGACACGTGGGAGCACAGCCCCAGAATACCTAAGTTCAGCACCATGTCAAAAAAAGCCTGGAACCAGCCAACTGTCTTTCCCAGCCCCTACCTCCTACTACCACAGCAGTCATTTTGCTGGTCTTTCTGCTCGCAGCCTCTACTCTGACGCATTAGCCTGCAAAACCCTAGAAGCAATACATGCATGTTGCCACCAGCAGGACACACAGCCCATGTCTGTGTAGCTCAGGACCAGGGGGAGGCCGCTGCCCGTTAGCCACATCCAGGAGGGCAGAGGTGCCAAATGAGATTTACAGCTTTGGAGCACTGAGATGTGTCTGGGGCCAGGGGACTTTTTGATGGACACATGGGAGCAACACTTGCAGTCTGCTTGAAAGGGTCATTTACACATACCGCAGCAGTGGCCTGTGGGGGTCCAGTGTCAGATCAGCAGGCTGAGGGCTGCTTGTTGGCAGGGGACAGGACACAGGTGCCTTTTCTGGCTGTTTCATAGCGCCCACTGGGGGGGGGGGGGGGGGGGCAGTTCTGGGGAACACCTAGAGCAGCTAAACCCCTTACGTGGTTGAGGGAGGTTGGGGGCAAGAGTTTTTGGGGAAAAGAGTTTACGATTGAGGGTGTTTTGGTGCAAGCAAGATTGGGAGAGATGATCTTTGGAAGCAAATACATTTGGGAGCGAGGGACACTGGAACAAAAGCATTGGGGCAAGGATGTTTGAAAGCAAGGGCTTTTGGAGGCAAGGACTCTTAAAGGTTAGGGTGTTTGAGGCTGAGGTCGCTTGGCAGCAAAAGTATTTAGGGATAAGAGCATTCACAGGGCAAAGGCATTTGGGGGAGAAGAGGACAAAGGCGTTTGGGGGCCAGAGCGCTTGGGTGAGAGGGTGTTTCGGGCAGAGGGTCTCAGTGCTGATGGCAGCTCCCGACCGCCTCCTCTAGTCCCCACGCTCGCTCTGCGATGCGGCTCTCGGACACCGGCAGCAATAGCCGCATTCAGCTCCCCCCCTTACACACCACCCCCCCCCCCCCGCCCCCGCCGCCCATTTCGGGGCCTCTCGCTCCCCAGGAGCACTCGGGCAGCGGCAAAGCCCCCCCCTCCCCGGGCCGGGCAGCTGCCTGCGCCCAGCGGGGTACCGCGGCAGCGGGCGGGCGGGGGGCGCGGCGGGGCTGGCCGCGGGGGCGGAGCCGCCAGTCAGCGCCGGGCGCCGCGACCCCGGGGCGGGGAGGCGGCACCGCGGCCGCGGCGATGGGGACGGGGACGGGGACAGGCTGCCCCTGCCCGGCGCGGCGAAGGGGGCGCGGCGAGCCCGGGGGCAGCGCGGCGGCGAGCACACCCCGTGTCCCCCTGTCCCCCCCCCCCCGCGACACACACAGACGCACACACACACACACAGACACACACGGCACGGCACGGTACGGCACCGGGCGGGGGGAGCCGGCTCGGCCCCCGCCCCACCGCCCGCCCGAGGAGGGCTGGGGCGCGGGTCCGGCCGCCGCAAGCTCCGCACTTACCCGGGCCGCGGCGAGGTGTCGGCGGGCGGGCTCCGGCACGCCGCTGCTGCGGGGGGCCGGGGGGGCCGGTTGGGTTTAGGGGGGGTTCCGTAATCCAACAGTCTTTGGGCTGCCAAATGTAAACACTCCGCCATGATTTCTTTGTTTAGATAATTGAACCTGCCTCCCTCTCCCTCGCCGACTCTCGCTCGCTTTTATTTATTTATTTCCCCCCCTCCCGTCATCATCATCATCATCATTATGGCTTGTGTGGGGTGGTTTGTTTTTTGTTGTTTTTTTTTTTTTTTTAAAAAGGGTTGTTATTTAGTAGCTGCATTTAACAACAACTGGTTTTACAAATATTTACGTATATATATTTATATATAAATATATACGGCGGGGCATGGGAGGCATCAAGGGGAGGAAGTTGTTCCCGGCGGTTCGGGGGCTGCCCTTACCCCTCCTTGCTGCAGCCCACGCTCCCGCTGCCGGGGCCCGGGGCCCGGGGCCGTGGGTGCGGGCGGGGGCCGCGGCCGGGCGGCGGGGGCGGGGGCCGGCGGGTCTGGCCGCAGCACCGCGCCCGCCAGGGCTGGCCTGGAAAAGGCAAGAGTTTTCCAAAGGCATTGCCCGCTCCAGTGGGAAGGTAGCAGCGTGCTGCGGGGGAGACAGATGGAAACTTCCAGATTTAAGTTTCTTCACTGCGTTTCCTGAAAATTCAAGCTCGACATGAAAGCAAGCTGCTTGTTGTTGTCTGTTCTTACTGTTATGCGGGAATTCCCCATCAGGAAATACAGGTAGAGTTTTGTTATAGGAAATTTACAGGAAGTGCTAGCAGGACTAAAAAATGTTTCACTTGCATTCCTACTTGGGCAGCAAGTTTCTCCATTTGGAAATATCAGATATTTTCTATGACAGTACTACGTGAAAAAAAGCTTCAATGCACTTCATCAACGTCCATAAATCCCTTTTCATTGACCTGATCCCATCAGATCACAACTTCCCAGGGCTGTCGTGGAAGTGCCCTGGGAGGATGCAGGAGGCTGGGTTGTGGTGTGAGCACGTCAGCCGCCCAGGAAAGACCTGGTGCTCCTCATCTCCCACAGGGCATTCGCAGAGCTTTAGGCACCGTGTCACTCAGGAATTGTATGGAAGACTCTAGAAATTCCCCTTGGCTTGTATTTTTTTTTTACTTTTGGTATTAACAAAGAGCACTGCCTCCCATTCTCTCCTGTCTACTTACTGAACCATCATTCATTTCTAGGAGGTCTTCAAATGCTATGAAATGTACAGCACTTCAAGAGTTACCTTTGCTGCTGATGTGTAGAAAGAGCAATTTAAAAAATCATTCTATAGAAAAATAAGGTGATTTACTTATACTGCTATCCAGTGAAGATAAAATGCTTAGTGACAGCATGCCAGTCATCAAACAGGTTCCCAGTACGTTTTCCCCTGAGACTGTTAGTACAATAATGATCGCCATTCCTATAGCCGGCTGCCTGTGCTTTGAAAATAAACCGACAACTTGTGCATTATTGTACCTTAACTATTGTGTCTGCCTCTGGCAGAGGTCCTTCTTCTGCAAAGGGATCACCAGTTTGGACCCCCAAACCTCCACTAAGTCCCACTAATCCCTTGTAAAGCCGTTGTTAGTTCTTGGGATAAAGATCTCTCTTTATGTACAGTGAGCACAGAGCAAAATAACGCAAAAGGAGTACACGTATATATTACAGTGGCCTGGGCTCGTTCAGAGCTGCGTTACGAGTGACCGCTTCAGAGCTGCACAGTTATTTGTAAACTAGTTTACACTAAACCCCAGGGAAGTTGATTGGGTCGTGGCCATCAGTGGCTCAGGGCAGAATTGCCATGCAGGCCTCAGAGTTGCTCCGAATAGCTTGGCAACTCTCAGGCCACCTTACGGTTCGACATCACTCCTGTATTTCGTATACATAAACAAACACCATCACTTATTTTTTCACAGTGACCCCAGCCATGCTGTCCCACTTTTTTCTTGTTCTTTTAAACAAGTTTGAGAATATTTCCTAGCTTCTGCTTTCTCTTCTTCCCTCTTCAAGGTTACGCTATTTGCTTATGATTCTATTTTTATTTCTCTGCCAGGATTTCATTGCAATCTCCCCTTTGTGGCATTTATACTTGTGGCCATTTAAATTCATTCCAGGCTAGAACTTGGCATAAAAGTTCGCAGCTTCTCAGCCAGATTTGAATTACTATATTTAATCTATACTCAGCTCTTTTTTTTTTTTTTTTTAAATGACAGTCAGGATAGAAATAATTTTGTTGTGGTTCCAAATGGTGGCATCATGCTGTACGGATTTCAGATCTTATCTTCATTCCACTAGCTTTTCAAAGGGACATGCCAGAGCATTTGAGACATGACTTTAGAAAGGTGTTGCTTTACAATCCTTTAAAAAGGAATTATTTCAGCATAAAACTTTGTGAAAATTAGGCATTGTGGATGCACAAGGGTATTTTTATTGCATTCTTAGGTATGGCTCACTGAACAGTGAAACCAATTTTCATGTGATCTGAAAGAGGGCAAAGTCTTTGTTATGCTTTGAAAAATAAGTTTTGCACAAATTTGTTTATTTTGTGTTATTAATTTTTGTGAATATTTAGGCAGTGCTGTGTTGGCCTCTGCTGCTACAAAGAAGAGAGAACGACAAGCAGGTTTTTATGAAACTAGATTACATTGGATAGCTTAAATTTCCTTTCTCTATTCATCAATTTAGAAAACAAATGCAGTACTTCATCTAACATGAATTCCATTGTGTAAGTCCAGCTGAATAATTGGTCCAGAAATGTTCTACCAAGTCAAACTTTTGTTTGCTTCAGGATTTTTTTTCATTCAGCTTTTTTACTACAGTGCCCAACAGAGTAGAATATGGCAGAGCTACTGGTAATGTTAAATAAATGTAACTAAGATAATATTTTTATTGCAGCATATGCATATGTGATGAAGTGGATCCTACAATAGACCCTATAGTCTTTCAGTCCTGCTGGTCAGAGACAGCGCGTCACCCGTCAGATTGGCCACCATTTTCCAACCTCTTGCTTCTCAGACAGTAATTCACAGCTGTCGAAAGTTATGGAATAATCATACCAGACCAGCATGGTAGTATCTTCTCTCTCTTTACAAAGCTGTTGATGATTTGTTTTATAATTAGCTATTGTATCACACTACCATGTAATAACCACAAGCATAGAGGACCCTGTAGTACTGTTGAAAAATGGAATAAATGGCAGTCTCTGTCTCAAGAGCAAGGAGTCCAAAATGCAGCAGATCCATGACTGAGTAAATACTGACTCCTCTTACCTGTGTAGTCCTACCTACACCATGTTTATTGCATGCTTTACAAAAGGTTGGTAGATCTTAAGGCAGAGACGACTTAGTGCTCTGAACAGGGATGTAAGTAGACGGACGGGTTGTGACAGAAGGATCATAGGAGAAAGTGTGCAAAGACCTGTAATAGTGAGATCATGCTTGAGTATCTTTGTGATCTGCTGTATGTAGTATCTCATTCTGGAAATAGGCACTATAAAAGGCTATTTTGCAGACAAAGTTTGAAAGAATACTGCAGATTTTTTAACTACAGAAAGAAGCTCAAATAAAGCAAATATGCACATTTTCCTCCATTCTTCCCATTTGAGGGTTAAGTATTTATGCTCAAGTAACTAGTTCCTTTGCAAAGCCGTTTTCTAGATTAGTTTACCTTCTCTGAAATTGCTTTTGAAATGTGTGTGTAGAAAAGCACAGTGATGTGTAGACTGGGAGTATTTTAATCAATGCAATATGACAACGTATCCCCTAGCCATAAAATGGTTGCAATATGAGAGCTATGTAATAAGCTGCACCGTTGTACAAGGGAGTAGATAAAAGATCTTAAAAACCAGCAGTAAAAGTCCGTTGCCTAAAAAGATAACATCCAGATCCCAAAATAAAGTTGAGATTAAATTTGTCAGTCTAAGAGCGTACATCTACTGGACCAGAAAGAAAAGACCCACATGCTGAGTTTCTTTTTTTTTGCGAGCAGATCTTTCCACTGTAAATGTGGGTTAAAGCAATTATGGAAGAAAATATAAAAAATAAAGTTTTCTTTGACTGCTTTGCACTGAGTTAACAAATTGCTATTGCACAATAGTAACACTGCATTAATTATGTCACTGTTTTTCCTTCCTGATAGATTATCGTTAGTAATTCATCACTGTAACATATTAATAGTGGTATTAGTTTTTAAACAGAACAATCATATTAGTAGCATACTTGTCATATTAGTGAAAATTAACAAAATTATGAAAAATTGCTACCAAGGCTTTGGGGCTCTAACACTGCAAGGAAATCACTTTTTCTCAATCCAGCAGTTTTTCAATGAGCTTATATTTTCTTGTAGAGATAAAGAGTCTGTTTAACAGTGTTCTCTGTCCAAAAGCCAGGAACCATTTCGAAATATTTATGCCATCTTTGCAATGCCAAATGTGTGTATTCTTTTATGATTCTAATATTGTATGTAGTGCCTTTTAGAAGCCTGGGCACTGTCATTCACAACCCCTGGCACGAGGCTGTTTGAGGCCATTAACTCCCTTTTTGTTGGGATTGTGTGTCTGTACTGTCCAGCATGCTTCCAGAGTACAATACAACTGCCCTTCTAAAGGATTAAGTGCCTCCAACCAGGCACCTGCATGATGATTTTGTTTGGGAATTTTTGTTTGTTGGAAAGCAGATAGCTTCAGGCCTCTCTGAGTGTCCTCCTTGCACTTCTTCATCCTATCCTTTTGTATTTCCAGCATCTTCTTCTCTAGCATGGTATCTCTCGCTGATACAGATCCCTAAGATCTCTGACAGTAACAACCTGAATTAGGTCACAGGGTTATAGAGTGGGATTTCCTGCTCACTCCTTCATGAACATCTGGTGCCTCAGAATCAAGGAAAGAGAAAACATTGCCCAGACCCTGAGAATCCTGTTTGGGACTGGAGTCACTGGTTTTGCCTGCTGCTCTGTGAAACCAGGCGGCAAACCTCCAGCCTCTCCTCTGTTTAAAAGCCAGTGAAACATTTTCCCCGTTTATGCAACTGCTTTGTGTTGGCCGTTTTATAATATACAAAGCAGTTTCCTTGGCTTACATCAGCTAATTTAATGGAAGACATGAATAGCCTTCATTTGATTAACAACAGAATGTCACACTGGAAAAATAAGTATTTATTGCCAAGCAATAGGCCACAAGGAAATCAAGGGTCAAATTGGACATACCTTTTATTCAATAATCAGTTGAACTCAGTCAGTCAAATGCAAATGAAATGGTGAATTTATTGAGTTTTCATAATGGCCAAAAAGTAGCCTCTGTATTCAAGGTTTGTCTCTGTGCAAGGTTGCTTCCTTTGAACATATGATTCGCCAGTGAAACTATTTTGGGGTTTTATAATTCCCAATATCTATCTAACAATCCTGTCTGTTAGTGGCTTTAGCTAAGACATCTCTAGACAAAACCACTACTACCGTAAGCTGGAACCATCCTAGGGGAGTCCCACAGCTGAATGGGACTGTACCAGCCACAAATGGGACCCAGATACAATAGGGTTAATAACAATGAACTTATTGCAAAGATTAATTGATGCTTATAAAAAGCTTCTGTCCTCTAAACTGCTGTTGTATTAGCCAGGCCGTAGCATCTCTCTGAGCAGAAGTATGTGCAACTGTGACACCTAGACTGTGCTTTGCTGAAAAAAGTTCCTCAGGAAACATCCGTACTGACCTTGGGACCGGCTTTATAATGACCTCAAAGTCCATATCCATTGACCACCTGCCCTGAGAGCCTCTCAGCTTCTCCCTTGGCAACAAGTCTGTCTAGGACTGGAAGTGCTGCTTGAGGTCCCAGATCTCAGCTGGGGCTGGCCCCTCTCACCACCTTTCCCATTCCCTCACCTAGGCATGGCACAGCTCTCACACGGGGCCGCAGTGTCAGCCAGTGCCAGTCCCAGGACCCCCTGCTCGGGAGTCCCCTTCTTTGGTACTCAGCTGCTTCTCTCTATTTTTCTCAACAGCAAATAAGCCATGGGGAGAAGCAAGTGGCTTAGGTGACCTCCCCCTGCTATATAAACAACAACAGAGAAGTAAAGTTAGTATTTTACTGTCCCTTTTCCACAATTTCAGTTTTCAAATAATTCTAAGCTCTTAAGGTGTTGTGCAAAAGATGGCTACAAGCAGCTGTAGCATTTCAAAATGAAAATCTCCCCAGCAATGTTTATAAAGTTGTGCATGTATTGTGGCACTGATTTTAATACAAAACATGAGATTGACATCCGATCTACACATAACATGCATTTGACTGACACAGGCATTTATTATACATTGATGTGACATATGCCAAGCACAACAACAGCTCTGCCTGACAACACAGCCAAAAAGGACTTGTGTTATCCATGCTCGATTCAGAACGTTTCCATCCTTCCCTATTTAGTGGTACTAATTGTGCTACTCATAGGAGAAGATATTTTTGGAGTAATACAGCACTGCAGATTGGCCCAAATGGCACTTAAGTCCACAGCAGAAAGAGCAAGAGGTCTTTTTAGTCTCTGAGCATTTAGAAAAGATAACATAACTAGGGCTCCAGCGAACTGGAGTTGTCAAAATTCACACCTAAGAGAAAGGGGGTGTTGGGCCTGTTGCCAGGAAACAGCATCTGGTATCACATTTCTAAAAGGATGCATGCATATGAATGCAAGTGGGAGCTGCAGCATGATAAATCTATCACAGAAATTGCACCTCCTCATGCCTGCGCTGTGGCACCCGCCCATGCCAACTTCCTTGCCCTGATTCCTTAACAATACTCTACTCAGCAGCCAGAGACATGTAGGCAGTCATCTGCAGGATCAGTTGCAGGCTCATCTTCACAGTGTAGCCAGTGCTACACTGTCCGGAGCCAGAAAGCAAGCTTGGCTATTAACTGCGTGCACAACATTGAACTTGCTCCCTGGCTCAGGTCTGAGGCCACACTCGGACATGGCGTGAGGCATAGCACATGGAAGGAGCCATCCCCACAAGGTTGTGGACAGACTGCACTAAGCTTGCCTCCCACTGTTCTTCACAGTCCTCCAGTACTGTCCCAGAAGCCTTTTAACCTCTAATATTTTCTGTGCCCTGGTGCCACACTCCACGGTCTGGGAACAAACTCTCACAGGGTTTCGGTTACCGTGAACAAAGACACACACACACAAGAATAATCTGTTGTAAGGACATGGGGACATCGCACGGAGCTCAGAGGAGACCCAGGGGCCAGTGCTTTGCACTGTGGTCGTGGCCAGCTAATCCGCCTTGCCCGAAGGGGCAGAAGACGTATCTGTCCCCGCTTGATTCAGGGGGGATAGATACAGACCTAGAAGATCGAAGAGAATAGAAGGGAGTGACACTGGAAGTATTACCCATGATCCAGGGCATTGAAATAGGTTGGTAGTGGAGATTAGAAATATTCACTCTAACTTTTCCAAGACTGCCGAGTTTCTTTGTAGGCCAGAAATCTCCAGAATGTATTCTGGCAGAGCCAGGCAAAATCTTTACTGGGAAATCCAGTCTCTGGGCAGGCTTTCTACTGCTAGTGATGGTGTGAGCAGACGACCAGGGACTGTGGGAACATCTGGTGTCCTGACAAAGTTCCCAGACTGTTTTATGATGTGATGCTGTAATTGTAATAATTAATATTGAATGGACAGTATATTACTGAGCTTTAAGTATACAGACACACAAATATCTTGCTAGTTCACCAGATTATGAAACACACTTATTCAAGAAGTAAAAACTAAATAAATAACAGGATATTATTCTGGGCACCCATTCTACTAATGACATCAGCACAGTTTTCACAGACTCTATACATCCAGTGCAGGCCCAACTTTAGAGCTCTTTTTTTAGACACTCTGTTCACTCTCAGTATGGTCTGTAATGCAGAAAGTGAAGATATGTTCTTTTTTCTCATGAATTCCCAGCAATATCTTTCTTTGTTATAAAGTTTAAGTGATTTTCCCAACCAGATTATACTTCTTAGGTATGTAAATTTGTTAAAACTTAAACTACCTGACATAATTTAAATTGAGGCAGGAAAGGAGGTTTAGGAACTGACAATGTAAAGGCCTTTTCCCAAAGAAAGAATTTATGTTTCCCTCATAAATTGTGAGAGTCTCCCTCACTTCCTCACTTAAGGGAATAGCTGTTGTATGGTGAGAGCAGGTCATGAAAAGTTTTAATTGTCCAGTTAGATGTTAGTCCAGGGTAAAAGAGAGGAAAAGCTGGTTGAGGGAGATATACAATAGGTTAATGTTCCCACAAATTATTTCTTGCCTCGTATTTCAAAGGCCTTTTATTTCAGATGGCCTTTGGCACTATAACTGTTCCGTGGGTAAGTAGTGAATTCATTTTGGAGAATGTCAGTCCTGTGTCTCTACAGGACTGTTGTATTCGTTTCTAAGAAAGGCCTTGGCACACTATTTTGTTTTCTTTCTGGTCATATTACTAATTTAAAATACATTAACCTTGCATATTTGTAATCTTTTAAACTGTGTTTTGTAAGAAAGCACCTGGGTACTCTTGGGCAGCAGGTTGTGCACAAGCACATTCCTGAATAGAGTTCATCACATATTATGATTATTTACATCACATCTGAAGTTTATCAGAATACTAGGCTTTTTTATGGTCTCATTTATGCTAGTATTAACAGGAATAGTTCTTTCAAACTAAAGGATTTTTGACTGGAGAATCATTGCTTTGTGTTAGAATCTGTCAGCTGTTGAACGGGACAGTATATTCCAAGCTGGAAGGCATTGCTTTCTGTCGTGTCATCACTGCTAATATATACATTTCATGAGAGCAATTACCAGACCAATGCTGGTCTTTTCTAGTTTTATGCAAGTAAAAACAATCTCTGTCTTATGAATAGCAGTGGTGTTGCTGTTGAAAGTCACAGAAAACTATGCTGTAACTTTATTTCCTGAATATGGTAAACTGAATACCATTCCTGTCACTTACAGGACTGTTACAGAACAGATGAGCAAGCAAACAATAATTTGGGGCAACAAAACCTAACTGTAAAGATGACTTATTTGTCTGTAGAGAAAGGCAAAATAAATTAAGTAAATATTTTTGAAAAGAGAAGTTTTAGCTGAAAGTAAAAAGACAGCAAATGCATTTTTATGATAAGATTTCAGTTTTCCCCCACAGCAGTCTGCTAATCTCTTCACCAAGAAACGCTAGTCCAGTATAAATCTAATGCATTCAAAGGGGCTACCGACTCTCATCAATTTTGCTTTAACCTTAGAGTGTTCTAAAGCTAACTTTGCTGTAACAAATAGGTAAATATAGTAAGAGCATCCCTTTGGATGTGTTTCTGAGGGCTTATTCCGTTCCACTGGAGCCAGTTAAGAACTTTTTGACTGATTTCTGGACATATAAGTTTAAACTGGGTCATACAGAAGATTGCTAAGTATTTTTTTGCACTTTTAAACTACAGAAGCAATGTAATTTATTTGCTTGGTACTGCTGCTCAGCTGTTTTAGGACTCAGTCCTATAACCACTGATTTCATTGAATGCTATTTTCTGTTTTGCTCATTACTTTCTAGGATCATCTGTCTTACTAGAAGATTCCTAACACTGATTTGAGAATGCACTTAATATAAAAACCTGAAAGGAAATTTTATCATAGAATTTACCTCGCCAGTGCAATGCGTAGAGCTGTGGTCACATGCCTGTTAACTGTAACAGTTAATATTCTCTTTATTCTGCATATATCAGCTGAAGAGATTTGTTAAGTTTTCAATTTTAAATATGCATTGCAAAATAATAGGTGTATTGCAATTATAAGAAATGTCCAATGTTTAGTTTACATAATGCATTTAATAAAATATTTGGAAGTAATTAGCAATTGATATTTTTTTAATATACTTCTTTCTTGCTAATTGTCAGCAATGATCCCTGTCGCTTACTGCTAAGAAGGAGGTCAACTAATTTTGAGTGCATATGAGAATTGCAATTTAGAACTGGGAACATATCAAGAAGTTGTATGTTGTGGTGAGCAAGTACATTTCCCTGTAGCCTTGTTAAATGTAAACAACAGTGGAGTGTAGTTTACATATCTTATTCTACAGAGATGTTTTTATAGCCTGCTGTGATTTTTTTTTTAATGGTACCTACAATAATATTATTTCTCAAGATCCTTTTAATTAATTAGAATCATTCCAATTAATTATGAACCTTTTTTTTCTTTACACCAGCCTTCCTTTTGCCTTACATGTCTGTTGCTTCAAATTTTCTGAGATTCAGCTTCTGCATGGAGAAGCCATATTTCCAGGTCCTTCCTCTGGTTTGTGCTCTTTGGGCTGGTTTTGTCTCACACAGTTAAGGATGTCAGAAGCAATATGTACTCAGTCCATTAGATTGGCAACTGCACAGAAGGCCACCCACCATTTGAGAGCTGGTCTGTGGCAGGGTCAGTGGAGTTCAGGTGTGCTGCAGAGAGGATGTATTCCCATAGAATGGGGAGAGAAGATTTATGATGACCTGTTCCATGGCCTGGTGAAAGTAATAGAAAGCTCCTACTGCATATCTGCACTCTGTGGGCTCATGTACAGAGTGGGAGTAGTGCCATCCTCAAAAGAGACTATTGTTTACCTGCTCTTCACCTAAAGCATTTCCAGCATCTAGATGTTTCAGGGAAATGGAGCAAAAGGTGTTTCTGGGAGAAGGTAAAAACTATAGGTACAGAAGAGCTTCAAATTCCAGAGGGGATTAGATGCTAGGAAGCAAGAATATCCCGAAGTGGATAAAGCTGTGTGCTAAATCCCACTATCTCCCTCAGCGCTCGTAGCAGCACAACTAGAAGTATAGAGGCATGCTAAGATTTTATATCCGTGTGGTGCTCATGAAAATGAGCGATTAACAACAGCGTGGCATGATGACCCCTCAAATCAACGTCGTGTTTGAAGAGGTATTATTGTGCCATGTGTGGCTTCTCTAAAAATGTTAATAAGCTGGAGATGCATAAAAACGCTGCAAACCAGAAAAACCTGATGGTGAGTGGATTGCAAAAGCCATAAATAAACACAAGATTTACTATTGCAATTATCTCGATTTCCTCTGGAAAAACAGTACATGTGCAAAAAAATCAGCTCTCTGAAGAACCTGCTTATACATGTCAAAGAAAACTGCCTTTTGGATAATGTTTTGGGTACTCCACTTGAACTGTCAGTACAAGTTTTTAATTGAGAACTTAAGCCTCTGGTTTACTTGTAGAAACTTTTTGATTTAAATTTGTGCAATGCTTAACATAAATTCAGGTCACTGTGAAAAACTGAATGTGCTCTTATTTATTCAGATTAATACGTGCTGAAAAAATATGCATGTGAAGACAAATTTTGTGAGTCTCTTGCACAAGAGAAATTTGAGATCTTAAGACCTAGAATCTTTCTCCTGCTAACTTGCAGGTTGTGGCTGCCTTGATCAAGCAACAGAGAGGGGACGCATTAACCAATGCAAAATACGTACCGGTAAGAGACAGCCTGCAATTTTGGCTTTTGCAGTCTGAAATGCAGAATATTATTTAAAGCCTCACACACAGCTCTGCAGCAAACTTCTGTCCCTTTGCAGTGCTCATAAGATCCTGTTATATATGGTTATACCTGCACAAAATATTGCACATTATGTGGAAATTCACTGTGGTTTTGTTGTGTGTCCAAACGGGGACTCATTAGGCAACCAGAGTTAATTTGATGTAATAACTTCAGGTAGGGTTTTAGCTTTTATGTGTTATTCTTGGAAAGTGTAGTTACCCTAACCCCTATGTCTTAGCCAGATACTTAATTAAAAAGTAGTCTTATGTCCAGCCACAGACTACATGTAGCATGCCAGAAGCACTGTCCTGTGGTTGGTACTGTCAAATAAATTCTGTCATTTGGAAAAGGGCATTCAGGAGGGTGGTAAAGCTTCCGGACAGCAAAGAGTTATTTAGATTAGTCAGCACTACAGCACACTGCAAAGATGTTCAATGAGACCTAATAAGGCTGCACAATGGCAGCCAAATTCAGCATTGACAAATATGAAAATACATATTGGAAGGAACAGATTGAATTGCTCATGCACATTGCTGGGTTCTAAATTAATTGTAACAACTTGGGAAAAAGACCTGAGGGTCACTGCGGGCAGCTCAATTAAACATCTGATCAATGAGCAGTGGAGGTTAAAAAAGCAAACAAAATGTGAGGATGAGTAAAGAATGGTATGGAAAACCATGACAATATTTTAATTGTGCAATTATACACATTGTTGGCACACCTTCTCTGGATATGGTATTCATTTCTGGTCGTGCCATCTTAAAACACATAGTGGAAATAGAAGAAGCCCAAAGTTAGGCAACAGAAGGGAACAGAGACAAGGAGAAACTTCCATATTAAGAGAGATTTAAAAGATGAGAACTGTTCAGTTGAAAGAGGAAATTAATAAGTGGGGACATGATAGAGAGATATAAAATAATTAATGGTATGGAGAAGGTCAATTGAGTGCTCCTATTTACTCTTCCCCATAATGTAAGAACAAAGTGACATCCATTAAATTGAAAAGAAACAAATTTAAAACTGATAAAAAGAAATACTTTTTTACACAATGCATAATTAGCCTGTTGAACTCACTGCAACAAGCTATCATTATGCCCAAGAGCTTAGTAGGATTCAAAAAGGATTATACACTTATTTGGATAATGAGAGCGCCCAGGGATACCTTAGATAGGATAAAAATGGTTGGGGGTGGAGATATATGAACCCTCATGCTTCAGGGCATAAACCAATCATTAGCTGTCTGGGATTAGGAAGAAACTTCCCCTACGAGCAAATTATTCAATAATTGTCCATTACAGGTTTTCTTGCAAATTCCACTGAAGCATCTGGTCCTGGCCACTTACTGGAGAGACAGGGCGCTGGACCGCCGATGAGATCCAGTACGGTATCTCCTATTTACATTCCCAAATTGTCACATGCGTTTGCCGGGAGCCTGGGAAAGCCACCTCTGCACCAAAAGGGATATTCTGTCTGTTCTGTGACCAAATTGCTGCATGACAATTACTGAATATTTATTTATGGATTTATTTGTTTTACAGACGGGACAGGGTGAAGTTTCATCTTTCAGAGAGGACAGTTTTTTCATTTTAAATGTGTGCATCGCTTGTGCTGAACTGTCTAATGGTGACGTGATAGCGTTTTATCTTTCCAAGTTTTGTAAAGCCCTCTGTGAGATTCACTGATAGCCAAAAGAGCATATGATTCTACTGAAGTGTTATTATATCTATTTTGGTTTTTATTTTGTTATTTTTGATAGCTCACTTGACAGATTTTTCTCCTTTTTCCATCTTCTCCACAAATGGGAAATACATCCTGATACAAAGTCTTAAGGAAACAGTATTCCAGTCTTCTATGGTACTAGTCCTATAGCAATCTGGGTTACATTCTCCAATAAAGATACATCAATTTACCCGTCCTGGAAAATCAGTGAGATATTCTAAGTTGCTTTCTGGGGGTACTTTGACCATAGCAAAGTCAAGTACAACTTCCAATTTTTCCTACTGTGTAATATATTAAAAATTTGACGCCATTGAGATACTGTTCTATTTATTTCCATTTTATGGTTTGTTCTCTGCCATCCATTTACCCTCTTTTTAATTCTTTCACTGCATCTTATGATCAAGTTTTACTATTACTATCTAGTTTTACTACTTTACTATTACTATCTAGGGTTTTTTTTACTATTTTTTTTTCTACTCTACTATCTACTCTTTTACTATTACTGTATAGTTTTACTGTTATTTACTATCAAGTTTTAGTATACCATTTTACTACATGAAATTCTGCAACAAAGAGAGTGCCAGATGAAAATAGAATTTCTGCTTTAAACCAATGGGAAGAGCATGCATATACATAAAGCAGAACTGGTACAATTATTCTGGAATATCCCTTTCACACGTTTGTCACTTACTAACCAGCTTCTGTGCCTAGAACTCTCTTCTACATACTTGTTTACCTATGGGTAGTGCTGATAAGATGCAGTAGGGTCAAATAATCACCAAATGAAACTTATAGTGACTTGTTTAGTATAGTTAATCATCAGGACACATGACTCCATCATTAGTCCTTACGGTATTGTGACCTGACAATGTTGAAAGGAAAAAGATAACCATGCCTCAAAGACAAACTGTTCATGGAAAAAGGAGTCAACAGTGCACAAAATAAAACAAAGTAGATTAATTTGAGGGAGTAAATTCTTAAACCCAATGGAAAAACAACTTCAGAATGGGTAATTGTTACATTATACTGCATAAAAATCATCCTTAAACCACACAATTACAATACTGTTTTCCACACAAGAACTATGTAAATGTATTTAAATCCGGTTTATGGAAAACAGACACGATGACTACTTGTAATGGTGGAATAGCTTTTATGTTTTAAAACCAACAGAACATTTAAAAGTTTTCTAAGTTTGCTTAGAGTTTTGAATAGTTGGAATAAGGTTTTAATAGAAAAAAAAAAATTTTCCTCATATGTAACTTCTTAGTCTGCAGTATGTGTGTATGTGTGTTTTAGTGATAGATTTTCCTTAAATAATAATAGCGACTAAACCCGTTTTGAAACTTTAGGAGCCCTTAGGAGATGTATCCAGTGTTTATCCATCTACAAGTAGCAGATGCAATTTCAGATGGAATATAATGGAGAAAATGAATGTTGAAGTTAAATGCAAAGATCAGCGCTTCCAGAAAGCCTCATGAATAATGAAAACCAAGTTGGAAGCGTAGTTTTAGAAAACTATATTCAGGGACACCAGCTGAACTGAGTTAACAAGTAGTTTACAAGATTAATACTGGAAACTTTGTAAGTCTTTAGTTTGAATTCAGCCTGACTTAGCAGTGACCAAAAGGAGTTACTATACAACAACTCTGTCAGTGGCCTAGATGAAGCAAGTTTTCTGGTTTTGGTCCAATTCCTGTCATCCAAGTGTTCACACCACAGAAATTACCATTCTGAGCGATACTGGTCGGCATCCTTGTTGGCAAGTCTCAAATAGCTACAGATTGGGCACAGAGAATGAACAATGATGTCAGCCCTATGTGGGGTTCCTCTGGGTCATGCTGGAGGCTCTGCAGAAGCAAACATAGCTGCTGCCTATGCTCTGTCAATTTACAGATAAATGGAGGTCATCAGCCTCTAGGGATGCCAATCAGCGCCTTTTCTAAGCATAGGTTTCACGTTTATAGCTGGGTTTTCTGGCTTCTAAAAACCCTAAACAGTCGCAGGACTTCATGTACTCATGAGCAAAATATTGCAGAGAGTAATACAGCCAATATGAAATAAGTAGACATCTCCTTAGATGTATGTTTCTTTGAAGAAAGCTTCATAACCACTGTTGACTGTCCTTTGTTGAAATTGCTGAAGCATTAGCCAAGTATGGTCCTCAAAGGGGTTTCTGTTGTAAAAGTCTTAGGTCTCTGCCCGTTACGGGGCACAAATGATGCTGGTATTGAGACTGCTTTTATAGCAAGGATGCACTAAGTGAATGTCACTGCAGTGTAGTTTCAGAACAGTGTTTTTAACACTTCCACTTGGGAGTTCATCCTTCAGATGAGTCTTCACGTAAGTTCAGGCCCTTCTTCAACACATACTTGCCTCAGCCTAAGCTACTGATTTTGTTGGCATTGGCATTGGCTAAGGTTTTTCTTGAAAGACACTCCACCCACTGATCACTACTCATGCAGCCCTGAAAGCTTTCTTGTGACAGCTGGGAATTGGGGCCATGTCTGGTGGAGTGTTTTAGATTCTTTCCCAACAGCTTTTGTATCAAATTAAAATGCATAATTAAATGTATTAGAATAGATATGGAAAGAGAATCACATATAAGGGACCTGAAAATGCACTGTACAAGACTATATTAAAAAGTAGTCACATAAAGACTCATTGCTACAGCATATTTTCTTTATTATTTCTGCCTCATTGTATGTGAAACTATATTAGTATAATGAAGTGAGAAATAGTAGGATATTGGATATTATATTTCCTGCCTAGCAGTTTTAGAGAATTTAGCTCAAGGCAAGAGAAAATGCAGCCTTTCTGCCCTGAAGAATAAACAAAAACCTGTTACAGAAATAAAAGTGTCAGTAAGAAATCAGGTGGTCTCTCCACATGCATCAGTGCATTTCTTACCACAGCTTTACAGAGAAATGCTTAGGGTTTAGTTTGGTTTGGTTTGGTTTACAAAAACTCATGCTTCTTACACCAGGATGTGTACTTATGTGTGTCTTTCCTCTTTACAAAGAATGGAGACATTTGGGATGTTCAATAATCAAGCTGCCATTCATCAAACTGGAATGTCAGAGGAGAGGGGCACTGGAAAGCTCCCTGCTTCAAGACTTCAGGTCCCCTAGATCCCAGTTAAATTATTTCTTTTCCTCTCTTTTCACCCTTCATGCTATTTTCCTTATTCTATATGTAAGATGTCTGATGTTTCAAAAATTGCTGTTTCTCTTCCTCTTCTCTCTCGCCTGTGTTCTCTTTGGTGTGCCATTAGGCAGTCTTCAAAGAAAGAATTCTTCTTCCTTCATGCAAATGGTAAATTCTTCACAGTCTTGTCTGTTGGCAATTTTGCTTCCTTAAGTAGACAAAGAAAGCTTATACTATCAGGAAAAGGAGAATCCCCAAGCTACAGACAGCGAAATTTGCATTTAGCAGGAGAAAGGAAACAAGTATCCAGCCTTAAACTTACGACCATGTTTGGTAACAGGACTAGATGTCAGTTATAGAGGTTTCCGGATTTCCTGATGATTAAAGTGTTCTAGTTTTACAGGAACACAACAGCAGATTTATTTAAAAGGACTTTAGGTTTACTAGAAACAGACTTATTCAAGCATTTGGGGATCTACATGGAGCTGCTGATTTGTAATTTAGTAAATAGCAAAGCTATTTATATGAAGCAGATGAAACTTTTCAGAAAGAGAGCATACAGTATAACAGAATATACATTTATATGCTTATATTACGTATATATGGCATGAGATAGAGCATCACGGACATCATAGCAGCCATTCACCTATATCATAACCAAGAGGAACCAAATTGCTAAATTACAGATAATTGCACAATTCCAGAAAATTACATACGAAGAAAAATGAAAGTTACAAAATAGCAGAGGGATGAATCTTAGTGGACAGAAGTCCTTCTTCTGCCAAGGACATCTTGTGTTCTTTTTACATAAGCTATTTTTAATGTAAAGCACTGGTGTAAACTATGTACAGCAGACTTATTCACTTAATAGGTTCAGGTCAGAGAGTTGTATTTCAGCAGCTGGTGTTCAGAGATTTCGTAATTTATGAAGCTTATTAATTTACCAGGTATTTGTTTAAAATGTCACTTTTCCCTTTACCAGGCCTTAGCAATAAACCAAAAATCTCTTCTCAAAACAGTGGACCTTCACAGAATTTCCCACATTATTATGCAGAAGTCCATAAAATTAGACAAAATATCTACAAATAAAATTATCCAAAAGTAGAGCTTAAAGTAAAAAAAAAAATAATGCTATTGCCCTAAAAAAAAAAAAAATGAAAAGAGAAACATGAGTGGAAGACGGATGAAAAAAAAAGCAGAAGTTTTAAAAGACCAGATGACCTAATACGTTGTGTAAAACAGCAAGAAGCAACAATTAAGTACCTAGCCAGCATCTCATGAGAGTGAAGCACAATATAAAGCTGCGTTGCAATCTGCCTGCTGGATCTTTTGGAATGAGTTGCTCCTGGTCCTTTGCAAAAGAATTGTAAAGGGCCGATACTGAAATAGCGTCTGAGGGAAGTCTATCCTAAAGGAGGGTGGAAGAGGCAGTAGCTTCAGCAAGGATTCTGTCTCACGCATTTGCCTTAGAGACAAGCCTGCTGCACTCCTGAAAAAGGTGTGACTCCTGTTAGCTTAGCAAGCACAATGCTTTTCATTGTAGGGATACTCACTCCCCACTTTCACCCCTCAAGGCAAAGCAGCTCTGCGCCTTTCCAGAGGACAGGGCTGTACTTCCCAGGAAGGATCTAACACCTCTGCTGTATGTAGCCTTGTAAAAAAGCATGATGCTGGTCAGAACCTGAATGCTCTTTGTTTTACCCTTCCTTCAAGGGAGACCATTCTAATATTGTTAAATGTGTAGTGCTTCCAAAGCTGATGGTGAGCTTTGTGGAATGCCCTCGCTTCCTGTTAGACCTTGGGCTTGGGGAGGGCGAGGCGGTGTACAGAAAGGCACACAGGCGCAAGTCCAACCCAATTAAAATTTGAAAGCTCACGGTTACAAATACGCATGCGGTACTCAGAAGCCAGTAAGGCAAGTAGCTCATGTCGATTTTATTCCACTTCCATATGAAGGTATTGCCCTCTCAGTGTAACCTGCAAAGAGAAGTCTCTCCAGCAGCAGTGTTGAAGAGCAGCTCTATGAGATCAAGCGCGACCCTTTTGCTACAACCACATATACAAAAAAAAAAAAAAAAAACACCCCAAAAAAGAAACAGGAGAGCTACTGAGTATTGTCACAATGCTGTGGCCTCAACAGCTGGCCTTGCTTGGACAGCAGAGAGCAAGATATAGAAATTCAGTGTTGCTCTGAGCTGACAGAGCCCCTCTGCTCCACCATTCCTAGCAGCCCTGCTTTCCCCAAGTGGAAGGGAGCAGAAAATGCTTGCGGCTTAGCGATAGCTTCGTTCTTTTTTTCTGCCTGGACCATGATGTCTACCCAAGCTGCTTTTTGAACCTGGACTCCTTCGAAACCGCCTACTGATCTCTAGAAGTTCCTCCTTTTCTCCCATCTCTCTCTGTCCTTCGAAAAGGGAAATCCAACAGTTGCTGGAACTGGATCTCTTCTACTTCACTTTTCCTACTGCCAGATACTTACTCCCATCCCCCTCCGCCCTCCTTCCAATTCGGACTGTTACAGTAAGACAGGAGGGCTGACAAGAACTGCCATTGCACGGGCTTGAGAACTGCAATCATCAGCGTAACTTTGGGCAACTTAAGATCAAGAAGGTGCTGTTCTTACAGCTGGAAACCACAAAGAATTAGGTTCTGTAATGTTGCTTTTTCCCTGCCATATCTTCTACTGAATTAATACCAAGACATCATCATCCAAAGACTTCCCACTTACTGCTGCTTGAGGACATGTTTGTGCTAATAGAGAAAAGGAAAATTACCCTAATGAAGGCCAGGTTCCAGCCCTGCATGTCTAACTTGATTAATTCACATTAAAACAGTTGTGAAACTTTCTTACCAACTACCATTTATTTTCATTTCACCTTGTTACAAACAGTTTCCTCTGTATTACAGCAGAGCTAGTAGTTAGAGAGCTTCACTGTTTGGATCTGTCTCTTGCAGTTCCTTGGTGATTTTACAATATGTGTTGTACCAAAATCACTTTGTTTTACCTTATAGCCCAAACTAAATCACTTTTAGCGAAATTTCCCCCGTAGAGATACCAGTCTACTCTGGTTTTTAATTCTGTCCAAAGGAAGGTATTACTTCAGCAGTTGTCACCAAACTCCATGCTTTGCATACATCTCAGAAAGCAAACTTATCCTAGGGGTCAGATGGTCAGTTTTGCTGCAAAAAGCTATTTAGCCTCAGCTAAGGCTTTCTTTTCTATCAAGAGCTCTACTGTGAACTGTGTTTTCTTTCTGATAACTTTTCAAATTGTTTTATATGACATTTCCTTATTTTCTTCCTAACACAATACTTCTATCTTTGTTTCAGGGGCAAGGGCCTCAATATATTCTCACGTTTGCCACAGAGCAAGCACAGATTCATCTAAGAAATGACAACCAGTATGCTTTGTTATCTACAAAGAGGGTCATCTGTTGTGCTTAAGAATATGGTGGAAATGATTGTACCAGTATATTGCTAATGCTTAAATCTACATTTCTATGTAAAATTAATTTTCTCTTTTGTCTGTAGTTGCAACTTGGAACGCTTTCCTTATATGCACTATAAAATGTTAATAGCAAAATTTAGTGTGACTTTATGACTGTGGTGTCATTTTTCTCAGCTTGATCAGCTCTTTCAAATGGCATCATTATGATCAAAGTTGTTTACAGTAATAAAGCAAGAATAGTTCCAATAAAATAGTAGGTGCCTTTACAGTTAAAGAGTAGCTGGCATTTAAGAACGGCACAGCTACTCATTCTGTGGGTGCAGAATCATAGAAGTCCACAATATAGTAGAGTTAATGCATGTAATTACAAGATTGCCCCCCTCAGGATTTGAGGGCATTGAAAGAGACAACAGGAAATACATTACGAATCTGAAAGGGGGAAAAGTAGCAAAATTGCCTTTATTGGCAATATAAGGAGAAACAACTATGCATTGAAGCTTTGAAGTCTCCAGAATTGAGCATTATTCTCATGCAACATCACTCTTCACCAGTAATTTGTCACCTGTTATTGACTTATGAGAATAAAATGGTGACACTTTAAATTAAGGTGCATTTATAAATATTTTACTAATGTTACATGATTAACAGAAATTACTTTAAATTGTCGTAGGTATGCTTTAACTTGTGGGAACACATATGGATGATGTTTCAAAAGATGTTTAATAAATGATGTTATAACTACCAGCTATAAACATTAATACTCTGGGACATCTGAAATAATTTATAAACCATGGGTCTCTATAAAATCTTTACAGAAACTTTGTAGCAGTAAGAAAATAATCAGTGATGTTGATTTACACCTACTTTACCCCACATAAAGCATAAAGTTGAAGCCTGGAAAGCAGGGCTCAAGGAATGTAATGTGAATGAGATCTCACAGGTCCAATCACTAACTGGGAATATCATGGTTACAGGAATACATTAGGTGAAATTCCAGGTCATCAGTTGCAGTGAATAACATAATAAAGAAAATTTGTTCTGCGGATGGAAGAAAAAAGATCCACGATTCTTTAGTGAAGCACTGTCCAGTACTTAGAAGACACGGGACTAATGCTCACCTCTGCCACACATGACTTCTGTGACCTCAGGTGAATTACCTGTGCCTTGATTGTAGAAAATGGGGGATACCATCCCTCTTCACAGCAGTTTTAGGCACTGACTTCAAACGGATTTAAGCATAGACTTAAAAGATGAGCTAGAGCTATTTTTCTAAATCAAGATCTTCAGCTCTAGGATTCAGTGGCCAGTCCGTAAAATGAGATTAATAGTACTTTCTCTTCTGCCTCTTTTGTTTACCTGTACAGTATGTCAAGGCCCTGTGTGTACCAACAGTCTCTACAACCCCTTTCCCCATGTCCAAAGTCAGCTGTGATCTGGTGCAGCTGTGTAACCTTGCATCTGACTGCTGGGAAATCACTTAAATTGTGAGAAAAAAGCTCCAAGAAACCTCACAGGAGGCTTCTGCCCCTTGGCTTGTAAGGTGCATTTAAGCTTTGACCATCTCACTTGGCCCTCCTCCAATCTGAAAGCTGCAGCACGACATAATGGTAAATGATATTTGCTTGGTTAACAGTGATAACTGGAGAAGTTTGGATCAAGGTTAAACAAGTGAAAGTCCGCTTTGAAGGTTCATACCCATTGGTAATAATTTGTTAGCAAAGGTTTTACCTGGGACAGTAACAAGTAAATCCCAGACTGATCGTTGCTCTCCTACAGTGAAATCTAGTGACAGGACTGGTTCCATTTGAAGGCTGTACTTTAAGATTGCAGGTTCCTGACAGAGAACTGAGGATGTGATTGATTTACATGACACTGTTTTAACTGAGAACACCGTAAAATAATTCAAAACCAGTTTGACGTCTTGGAAGACAACCTTATATTAAGAAACGTCAAGATTGTAGAGCACAGAAAGAGAAGCCCATGATATATTTTTTCAATGAATATCAGAAGTGGAAGGGATGCGTACCTATAAAGCTCCTGAACAATGTGTTGCAGCACATTGTATCCTTGGAAAGGCCAATCAAGTAGCACATTATATGATACTTGTGAAATGTTGCAAGTCTTGGAATGAGGAACGGAAATTTGAAACAGGTATATAAATCTGAGTGACGCTCTTTGGGTTGAAGAATTTTCTTTTATCTGGATTACTCTGCTGCTCTTATTTGATGTTGAAAGGTGTTTATAACTGTTAAACTGGGAATGAAAAATACAAGCCAAGATAATGTGGTGCCACATTCTCCCAGAAAGAAGGCTCATGGAGGAAATCAAAGTTATCTTTGACTCGCAGGATAAGAGAAGACCTGTGCCTGGATAGGGGCAGGTTCCTGTGTTTTCACAGGAAGAACAGCATTTCAAAAAGGATTGCCTCATGTTTTCTGTTGGTAAATTACATCCTTATTGCATAATTGATTTTTTAAAAGGTACAGAGCTGCATTCTCCTATTTTGATCTTAAAGAAGTTTAATGACTTTCCCTGCCTTTTAAAGCAATTTTAATCACTAAAGACTCATGTCTACCGGGTACCTAACGCTGTGGTTATAGCACACAATGCCTAGACAAACAGAGCGTTATTTCTGCTTCATCCTTCCTGTGCACAGAGAGAAGGAATTCAGTTCTGATCCTTTAGATGCTCGTTATCCGACAGATTTACACAACTGACTCTCTGTGCACATGGTTAGCAGTCCCACTGAAGTCAAGAGTGTTGCAGTGCACAGGAAGTTAAATATATGTGTAAAGCTTTGCAAGATTTGGGTCATAATAACAAATGGGCTCGGTCTCTGTTCACCGCAGTGTTTTCTCATTTGCCTTCATCTCAAAGTGACAGTGCATTTATACAGAGAGCTGCTTTTTAGAAACTCTTTCCAGTATCATTGATTATACTTTAAATGGTTAAGACTACAAATGATTTTAATTAGTACTATTCCTTGTCTCTCCTCCATTATTTTTTCCAGTTCAACCTGTCCAAAGTATGGATACTGTCTTTTTTTTTACAATCCAGGTAGTAAGACAAATTTTTTTGGCCCTAGGATAGCCTAGGGCCTCTGAAATGGCACTAGATGAGTACATTTCCATACCTAGTCCCAAAGTTGCAGACAGTTAAGGTCTTAACTGTACATCTTTTCATGGGAGGAGATGTCTTATTCCTATCCAAAGCCTTACTGAAGTCAGTGAGGAAACTCATATTTAATTTTATTTCTTTTTTTAAATTAGAAGAATTTTCTTCTCAGAAGAAAACATGCATTTCATCCAGTCTTTGCCTGAGAACATGTTTACATCTCTCTCCCCTCATTTAGCATTATGTGGAATTGTATTAGAGGTACGTGAGAGCTGCAGATGCATTACATCCCTTTGCCTTTCCCTCTAAAAAAAAGCAGGTAAACATTCTCCTTTTACACATTGTCCTGATGCTCTTCTGCATCAGTCTGAAATGTCAGCTCTCTGTCTCATTGCTAGCATCTGGCAGCCAAATGCTTTCTCCCTTGTCACAGGACATGCAGTATGAGTTGAAACATAATCCACCAACAGACACAGTAAGTGCACAGAAGGGAACACGTTGCAGTGTGTTTGCAGCAACAAAGAGGCAAAGAGTTGCTGGCATGCTCCAAGGCTATATTCTTTTTACCTTTGGTCTGGTGGACTTCCCAGATGGGACCTGATGTACTTACACAAAGCAGTGAGAAACATACAGGTCCAAGAGCCAGTTTTCCTTTCTTTGCCCTGCTGTGTTCTCTTTTTTTTTTTTTTTTTTTTTTCTGTTCTGGCTTGCACAAGGGTGGAGCAAAGGGGCATATCTGATTAATCCTTTTCAGACTGGAAGGCTTTGCAATTTTATTACAGGACAAAATTACTATGAACAGCTCAAGCTAGAAATACTCTTTGATACAGAGAAATGTATTTAAAAGTTTGCCTGCAATGCCTGGTAAGACCAGAGCTAGAATATTTGAATAAGCCCTTTGAAGCTTGCAGTTGCCTGAGTTCATTGTCGTCCAAAGCTATAGTCCAGGATGACTGGAGCTGCTCCAGGCTTTGCGAACTTATTACAAGCATAGGTGAGTTGCTGTCATGAAATTGGAGTGTCCATTAAAACTTCAAAGGATAAGCTTGATCTAAGTTTTCCTTGTCATAATGTGTAATACTTATTACAGAGAGATTTATTAAGCTTCTCTCATTTTACAGGTTGAATCTAGTGTAGGGTCATGGAACATATTAAGGTTTTGACCAACAGTAAAGAGCTGAAATTTTCATATTTTGCTATTCATGACCTTGGGACTACCTAAAATGGCAGCCACCTTTAATTCAATGCAATTGTGCCTAAGCACATCTGTACTTTCACTCTATTGATGTTTCAAGAGACAAAAAAAAATAGAGAAGAGGAACACTGAGTGGGTTTAGGAGGCATTTTAAAAGCCAGGCACTATGCTAGGCCAGAAATAAGGGACCCTGCCATGTAAAATAGTCTTACACTCAGGTGGTAATGCTATAAATTGAGAAAAAAAAGATATATAATTTAGTAAATTAAGTTTGAGTGCTCTGTCCTATCCTGAACTAAGTCTGTGTCACTGCTGCACATTAAAGACCCATACTGTGTGCCTGAAAAATCACAGTTAAAACAGTGAGGTTTCGCACGTGCTTTAATATTGCATTCCTATCTACTCAGTGAAATTGCCAACTGGCAGAGCACAGCTAATAATCTTACTTTTTCCTAATGGCACTGAGCAGAAGCACGATGCAGATGAAAGAAGTGTTTATTTTGCTTATGCTGGTGTAAATTTATAGTGGCTTCTGGAGATCGAGAACGTTTGGAAGGGCCACACTTTCCAGCTGTTCATTTGTTTCTTTCGACACTGGTTTTGCAGACTTGAGGGTGGGCTTCATCTGGCTAAGAACAGCCCTGACATCACCTAGGCTCTCTTGGTGTAGTTAGTTCAGACCTAGTCAAAGGAGCCTAGGGCTCAGTGTGTTCCACCCTGAAGCAGACTCTGAAGGAGTTCAGTGACTATTTTTCTCTGTTGACCTAAAAGGGAGCTTTGTGTGCAGTGGGTACCTCACTGTAGATGTCTAACGCCTGCGAGACAAATATCGTCTTTGGGTTTAGTTTTCAGAATTTCCAGTGCTCACTTTCATCATTGTTGCTCAGATATCTCAGATGAATGTGGATATTTACAAAAATCTTAAACTGCTAGAAGCCCTGTAATACTGGAACCCACGTATATCATTTATTGGACAGTGTAGTTTTCCATGCATTGTATTAACACAACTAAAAGCTACATTTATCTGTCTTTCAGAGTTAACTTAAAAAAACACAAACCCAAACCAACTGCATTTCTTTCCTTCTTAGGAAAAAGAAACCCAGTAACAAGGTTGTTTCTGCTTAAAAAAACTCAAAACATTTCCCAGGGCTGCAAACCCCATCAGGTTTACAGGACAACCACTCTGTGTCTTGAACCATTACACTCAGAACAGTTCTTACTTATGACAACAGAAGATCCTACTTTCATGTCACATAACGCAGGATAAGTCTTTTATAAATGAAGATAAATTATCTTTAAAGGTATGACTGGAGTTACTATAATGTAACTGTGAGTAGAGTGTGAGTATGAATTTGCATCTTCTTCCATTTTTACGCGTAGTTTTCACAATTTTGTTTTTACATAATTTGCCACACTGGGAGGGCCAATGGTATGAACATGGCAGGCAACAGGGAAGCATTCATTCCTTCTGATATTTGACAGTCAACTGAGAACATTGTCCTTGTGAGCAGGTTAGTCTCCAAAAGCTTCCTGTGTAATCCATGCAGAAAGAAAAGCTCCTCCAGTGTTGAGAGCACCTGAATTAGGCTTCTGCTCTGAACTGCTCTGTGGAGGATGTTTTCTCTCTCTTCATATATAGGGAGATTGCCCCTCCCCAATATACATTGGGTGCCTAAACTCACATGAAGGTGAAGAACCTCTCTGGAGAATCTATTTTGTGCATGGATTTTTGTGCGTAGACTACACGACTAGTGAGAGAGTGGGCTTTATTTGGGGAGGGTTAATTTGGACTGCTGTACAACTGTATTTAAATCTTTTTGCAAAGAACAACCTTTTGCCTACTGTCCTAAAGAATTTATTTGTTTTCATGAGTTTGTCTCAACCCTCAAGTTATTGTAACAGTTTTGTGTATTTAATATACAGCGTGTGTTAATATCACAGACAGTTTTATAACAGCATTATAACATACACCATTCCCTCCAGCTTTTTATGGACATCTACGCTTCTGCATTAAACTACCATGGCTTGTGGAATTTACAGTAGAAATCAAGAATGAAGCCTGATGAAAGGCCTTTTAAATTGTGTTGTATACATCCGCTGCATCCATCTTGCAAAAGGACTAAAATGAAGAGAACTCTTCTGTGATAATTTCTAGCATCATATCTTAGCCACAGTACAGGATTACCATTCCGCTAGACAAACCATAAAGGAAAAAGGATTGTAGTACGGAATGAAGGCTAACTTCATCTTTTTATTTGAAGTCAAGTTTAATTATTGATGTTTTCTGAGGAAAATAAAAACAAAGTAGTAACTATGCATTCTTAGTTTAACAGAGGTCTCCTTTTAGGTTCTGCAGCATTAAAATACAACTAATATATTCTATCTAGAAAAATAAAAGCAAAAAAGACCCGAGAGAGAGACAGAGAAACACAGACAGACTGACAGATAGATACTTTTCTCCCTACCTCTGCAAAAAATTGAAGTAATTAATAAGGGATTTTATAATTACAAAGCAGTCTAACTATTTATTGTATTCTGAAGATATATTCATTCCTAATTTGAGAATTTCTATAGAACTTTTAATGTAAGATCTATGCAAGTGACTGAAGTTCTTATTATATTGCCAGCTGGACTGCTCTTTTTACCTTAGAAATGCTCTGAATTTCTACTAAAAAATATAATAGATGACACAAGTTATACTTCACATTATCAGTAAATACTACCATAACCTCACCATGAGGCAACACAGGTTGTCATATCTAGTTTCTATTTTCTCAGGAAATAAATGACTTCTGGTTATCATGGGCCGATGTGACATGACAGTGTAAAATCATATTCTAGTCTGTGGTGAGCAAGATGATAACATATGTCACCACTCTACTAAACCTGTGAAAATCCCTTGGAATTTCTATTTATTAAACCTCGTGTTCACTACACCATACAGTATATAGCTTCTTCACTGGTAAAGCACTACTTACTGTTAATTGCTTCTGTGAATTCAATTTCAATAGCAATCAACCTTAAACAAACTAGTGAAAACTCTCCTTAAAGAAATACTATGAGCATTTTTCAAAAGTACTGCTATGCTACCAAATTAACTCAAGGACAGTTCGTTAGCAATCCGCGTCGCCTGTTTGCAGTCTACTAATTCAACTAAATTTAGCTCACAATTAAAGCACGGCTGACCCATACTAAAAGTGCATTACCTGCATTTAGGTTCTATTTACGTAACAGTTCTTATCGTCTTTATCACTCTATCTCTCAATTTTTCTCTTTTTTATCTTACTACAGATGTTCTTAAAGGGGAACTATTATCCTGAAGAAATACTTTGAAGAAAATTATGATTAAACAGTCTATATATAATAGGCAGAAGCAATTCCTGCAGAGCTATCTTTGCAAAGCAAAGCAAGAAGCAAACTGAAATATTTAACTCCAGAGTTTAAGACCTCTACGTTCATATAAACGCCCAATCCCTCTTTGACTTTTGCCAAACTAACATCCTGTAGCAACAAGCTCCACATTGTGTGAGAAGTATGTCTTCTGCTTCAAATTTCACTGAGTGTTCTTATCATACATGACAAGATGCTAATCATCCTTATCAAGATATTATTTTGTAGCTTTTTATCATGTAGCCCTTCTGTGAGGCTGGTGATGCCAATTCTTTCATTTTTTTCTCCTTACCCTCTGTCATTCTTGCCAGATAGAACTGAGCTGCTACTAGTTTTGCAAAACTTCTATTTGCAGTTGGTGACCAGGATTGTACCTGGTGTTTGGATTGCAGAGGACAACTGATTTAATGACATTAAAGAGTTTTTCATATTATTCTCCCTTCCTGTACCAAAACTTTCTACTATAGCTGCATGCCAAGTGAAGGACTTTATTACACTCTTGACAATGCTATCTAGGTCCTTTTCCTTTGATATAATTAATTTAGAACTCACTAAGGTGTAAAAAATAGATTTTAAAAAAATCCTTGTAAACTACATTAATTTGCATATATCAACACCGAATTTAACCTGCCATCAGGTTGATCATTCACCTAACTTGTTTATTTTCTTCTGAAGTTTCTTATTACCCTCTCTGGACTTGATTAACCTGAATAATTTTGTGTCACCTGCAAATTTTATCACCTCAATGCTCATCCCTTTTTCCAGTTCATTAAAAAAATATATTAAAGTATGCCACTGCTGCTGCAGAATAGCATGAACTTGGATGTCAAATTCTACTATGGTGAAAACTGAGAAGGAATTACTTCCCCCTTTTTATATCTCCTAGTTGGGCTGATCTATGACAAAAACTAAGTGAAATCTTTTTTGACTGAAAGCTACAAGAACTTCGCTGGGTGTGGAATTTTTATTTTTGTCTCCAGCTTTGTGACTACTTAATTTCTTTAGATTTTGTGAGGGTTTGAAAGGCTAGATTCAAATGATTAAGCAGTTTACCTTTATCCACATTGTTATGACATATCCAATGAGTTCTGGCAGATAAATTGGTACGTGAACATCCTGTTGTATACAGAAAATCAGAAACACAATTTTTGTTTACCAGATCAGGTTCATTTAGAAGTAGTTTTTATATTATACTAATTCTAGGGTGTATTGTTCTCAGCACTTTGGACATTTCAACATGCGTCTTTGTTTAGAATATTTGTCTGAAGGGGTTAATTGAATTCCTTCAGAATGTGTGGCTCCTCATATTTGTCATTTATGTTTGAGAGGACACTCAGCACACTTGGAGCCTCTTTTAGCCCTGCAAGGTTTCATTTTCAGAAGTAAACAAGCAACCTGTTTCCTCACCTGACATGTAATTGCTCCCTAGGATAGTCTGGCAAGCAAAATCATTCCCGGTACTGAAAGGCCAAGTTTCTTATTCCTTCAAAGAAGGATTTGCAGTTGTTCATTCAAACATAAAAATTCTCTGTATTTCTAAGTAGCAGATTTCCTCAGTTCTCTGTCCCTTGAGGGCAAGTTATCAGTTCAATGAAGGCCAAAGAATGGGCCATACTACTACTCTGGAAGTAACCAGACTGTAGGCAGGTACATCAGGACTACCTGTCTTCCCCCTGAAAGATTAGACCCTGCTCTGCTGGTGGCCTCTGCCTGATGATGAAAGTGAAATTAATAGCAACATTGGAGCCTTCCACTGTCTGAAACAAGAGGACTTTTCTGAAGCCCAACGGTATTTTGGAAGGTGGAAAAGGGAATGAGTAAGAGAGGATAGAGGGAATTTCTTAATCCATTCGCTGACCTCTCTAAGATATCTTGGGAAAGTTTATTGAGTTTGCTAAGGATTTAGTAGAGGGAGGTGACTAGAATCTACAGAAGTTTCATTGATGCTTCCCTAAAATTGGAAAGTAATCCTCTAAATTATATTAATATTTAACTCCACATCTTGACCCTCTGTAATTCCTTTAAAAGGAATCTACATTATTATTTTCCCAGGAACATGGGTTACAATATATTATACATAGGATTAACATATCTGTCTGGTAATTATATAATCTGCATGTAACCCATGTTATAGAATTTTTTTCCATGCATTAGATTTTTGGAGCTTTTTGAACACCTGAGAGCTCAACATATTTTTACACAAAGGAATTCTTTCACAAGGAGGAGTCCCTACTTCTTTGCTCAATTATCTGTTGTATACAGGATCCCTGTTAAAATTGTAGTGAAAAGGTGACCGCGTCAATTTTTTTTATTTTTTTTTCTAATTCCTTGGAAATTTATATTGCATTGTGCAAACAGTTCCAAGATACGTAAGCTGAATTTTTGTGGTGATCTGATGACTTCAGATCATCTCTTGATATGAGGAAAGGCTCAGAGAATTGGGACTGCAGCCTGGAGAAGCGAAGGCTGATGGGAGATCTTATCAACGTGCGTAGATACCTGATCAACAAAGAAAAAGGAGCCAGACTCCTCAGTAGTGTCCACGGACAGGACAAAAGACGACGATACAAATTTAAAAGCGTAAAATTCAGTCTGAGCACAAGAAAACTCTTTTACTGTGAGATGGTCGAACACTAGAACAGGTTGCACAGAGAGGTTGTGCAGTCCATTTGTGAAGATACTCAGAACTACAAAACAGTCCTGGGCAACCAGCTCCAGCTGACTCTGCTTGAGCCAGGGGGTTGGACTAGATGATCCAAGAGGTCCCTTCTAACCTAAACAATTCTGTGTAAATGTATACAGAATATTCAATTATTGTTATTTACTGTTAGCTATAACTACTAATAGACAGTCTAAACACAAGAACTAATTAACAAGTCAAACAGAATGCAAAACTAGCCAAACCAAACAACAGATGAGAGTAGTTCAGTCTTTGGAGAAGCATGGCATTTCCAAACCACTTAACTAACTCCTCTTGAAGTCAGTCCTTCAAAACTGAGATGCTTCAATACATTTACAAAGTTTATACCTAGTTTCTCTTACTTGTGCATAACTTTAGTCCAATTATACAGGTCCAGTAATGAATATAAACTGTCGAATTTCAAAACATCATCAAATCTATGCACTTCTCTCTCGTGAATAAGTGAGAAAAAGTCCACCCTTTACTGATTCAGCCACTAACATTTCGGTTCCTTGTCTTGCTGTAGTTAAATCCCCAAGACATGACTTTATGGGTGAGAATGTGAGAAACACTTCAATAAAAACTAATGCCTCATCTTTTTCCCAGTAAATTCATAGAATAGAGTACTAATTAAATTATTAAACCCTTATGCTCTTTTTTAAAGAACTGCCTTTTTTCATAATACAAATGATGAAAATGTTTCGATGATGGTATTTAAAATATTTTCCAGGAATCTTTATCCCGTTATTGCACATTAGACATGTTTTTTGACATGTTAGTGTTTAGAGTATGAAGAAGAGACTTCTCACTTCTTCCAAAGCAACAGAAGGGACATCTTGAACACAGAACACAACAGAGACAGGAAATGCTTATGAGTTAGAGGAGCATGTGCTACCAGAGCCAACTTAAATAAGAAGTATTAGGTGTTAGTGGTGATGAAAATCTTTGTGTAAGGTGAAATGGGCTACGTTCTGTTTCTTTTATTCAAAAGATGAGATGGATTTGAAAAACTTACCTGGCTCCTTGATGCAAGGATTCGCCACATGAGGTAATCTCCAGCACATTACTGTTGGCAAGCAGATCTTTCACCTTTTTTTCTCCATGCATTACAGAAAATATTAAATCAGTTTGGTGTCCATAAAAACTTTTGATCCTAGGAATAGCCTAGGGTACTATCATTATCTTCAGGAGAACCATTTGTAGATCTTCAGTAGGTAGCACTAATTTAATTTCTTTGCTAGAGAAAAAGTGGCTGATTTTCTAGATCAATATTTGATTGAATATGTTTGAAATGTCAGTAGATAAAGGCCTCTCTTTCTGGCCCAAAGAGTTTTTGAACCACAGAGGTATACTGTTCTAGCTCCCCTGGGATCTGACTGCAAGGAGGTCTCAAAGATCTGTTAGAAACCTTCCTGCTGTTCCTTGTGTTCTTCCAGCAAGACTTTCTAAAGGTTGAGATGAGAAGAAAGAAGATCAAGAACCAAAATGTCTTTATATCCATTTTTTAATCTTTTCTGGTGCTTCTCTTAACTAAAAATAATCGTTTATAACACCAGTTTACAAAAAAACTCCTGTAATAGGATCATGTGAAAGGAAGAAAAAAAAAAATAGTGAGGGCCAGTCCTTCAGATTTGCTTTAAGAAGATGCTCCAACAACTTTTGCAAGCCATTGACATTTGAAGGGCTTTTTCTCTTTCATGACACTAATTAAAGCAGAATATCAATGTATCATCATCTTGAAAGTGATCTATTAAAGAGATATGCTCAAGGCTGAAAATCCAGGGCAATGGACAGATGTTTTAGAACTTCAGAAGAAAAGTTGCTCAGTTATGTTAGATAACTACAGAAAAGCATAAAAGTGAAAAGATATTCTTAAACAATGATAAGACACACTGTTGAAAAAATGGCATGATGAGAGACCCTGCGCCAATATACTCCATATAAATTCATGCCAAATACACGCACACACAGACATCCCCCTCCCTCCACCCCATGCAGAACAGTGCTCATGCTCATGCTGTTCAAACGGAGAGGTTTCTTTAAATCTTCAGGACCTAGGCATACATTTCTCAGAATGAGACAATGAAATACGGTGGATGGAAATATCTTGTAGAATTGAGATAAGAAATGCATCTAAAGAGTAAACCATGTTGCCTATCTTGACTACGTGTATAGCTTGAGGTCACATGACTAACAGTATACATACTTATACGTAAAGATCTAGTCATCTTAACATTAACAACTAATTCCAATAAGAGAAAATTGATGGTCATTTGCTTCATAATATTTTACTTACAGCTTTGATTTTATTTTCAAAAGTTTGTTTAACTTGCTACTAATGTATGCGCATACTTTTCAATATACAAACTAGAAAGAAAACTGTATCAGAGATAGTGAAAGCATGTGGTACCCCATCAGTTCTGATGACTTCATCTGCTGCAGTGTCTAATATCAGTTTTCTCCCATCTTTATAAATATTACATTATTTGCAGAGATTCAAAGTCCCCTGCTTTAAAAATGCCTTTTCAATTAGCCAGTACTTGGGCAACATAGTATACTACTTTAGTTTATTTCACTGTGAAGTACAGCATATCCCTGTGAGTCAAAAATGTGCAAGATACACCAGTAGCTGTTTTGTATATCGTTTCAGTGACCCTGGGAAAGACTTTCAGTCTTTTTGTTTCTTTTAGAAGCAGCAAAAATGCACCAACATTTCTGTTAATCTCTTGGGAAATACAGGGAAAAAAAATAAATCACTATCACTCTTGTATCTACCACATAATTCAGAAGGATGCTCTAGTAACTCCGGTTCCTTCTATGTAAATACAATGTTGGTTGCTCGTTAGTTCATTAAAAAAAAAAAATAGCAGCTTTGCCACCCACTATTTCTGCATCATAGTTAAATGACTAGATTATATCAAAAAACCTCATCCAGTTGCTGTACCAGGTTCTGCTAACTGAAACCATAAGCCTCCAGCAGCGAAGTCAGATACCCAATAGTCTCTGCATGGATCAAAGTAAGCCAAACAAAATCTGTGTTTTGTACCTGCTTCCAATACATTTGGGAAGCTCATTTTTTAATGAAAAATGAGGTTGATGTACCTATTGCACACTTTTGGATTATTGTTCGCTACCATCAATCTGAAACCTAATGAAACAGAGACCACCTACGGTGGAGGGATATTGTGTCCATCTGACAAACTGCATCCAATTTACTAACTGATGGGATGGCATAAGCTGCCACTGGTCACATGATTTTCAGCTTCTGATTGGCCATACATTAAGCATTAGTAACGGGACAATGCCATTCCCACTATCATTCTCTGGCAAGAGTTAAAGTATTACATAGTACACTATAATTCTGTGACAATGATAACATGCAATGTGCTGTTTTCTCCCCACTGTGGACACAAAAATTGTAGGAGACTTGGCTTCTCCAGACTGTCTTTATGGAATTAACAAAGAAATACGCTTGCCGTGACATATATTGAACCTTTTCAGTGCATTTCTGGGTAACTTTATGGGCACATGTGTTGTGTATGTCACAACCAAACTCCGCAGGAAGAGATAAAATAGTGTGCACATCACACAATGGGTGTAAACAATGGGCAACCAAGGCTCCAACCTGCATAGTACAGAGTTTTTTTCAAAGAAAAATGCTGACTCTCTAAACGGAAGATGCTTTTGTTTCTGCACCTGTTTTGCTCCATATCTTGTTAGGCTGTTTCTACTTATACTATATGTCATACTAATAGGGAGAAGCAAAACAGGGAGAAATTATGATGGATATTAGTTGATCCTCTTGTTATTGCTAGATGTGATTATTGCTTTTTCCTGCTTGGGCTCCCTCAGTGTACTCCTAACAGAGTGCAGCTTATTAAAAAGCTCTGCTGTTTAAGTTTTACTAGCATAATAATAACCAGTTCTCTCTTTATGGCTGTTTGGAAGTCGATTCACTGGCCGCCTGTCAGTTTGTGAAATAAACGTTAGGTTTTCCTAATGACTATTAAGGTTTTTCACGGACTTTTCTCTCATCGTATCTCTCTGAACTTGTCCAGTGCTGTGTTCGTGCTTGTGATTTATGCTTAGCAGGTGTTTGTTTGCTATGGGTTTCTAAATGTTGGCTTCCTACTGTAGGAAAGGAAGGGGAAGGTGGGAATGGGTTTATTGTATTCTATATATTGTTCCACGACTACGAAATGGATTTCCAGCTGACACTCTACGTGCTGCTATGTATTAAGCCACAAAACCCTATCTATATCAGCAATATACCAACTAATGCAAGGGAATTCACAGTTAAGACTGAAGCTCCATTATTAACTCACTACGTTGTGCCTAGGTATTGCTGTACATATTGGTTTGATATATACCAGGAACACTGCAACAGATAAACAAAAGCTGGTGAGCTCACAATACAACTTAAGGCTTCACTATGAGATTCTGTGCCCTGACCATTTTAACCAGATTTTTTATATTTCCTAAATTTTATCTTTTGCTATTCCAGTTTTTCAACTTTAAAATGTTTGTTGAGGCTATGTGATCCAGTAAAAAACATCCTTAGAGATCTCTTGTGTAAATATGTAGAATGTATAGCTAACTTCTTTTAAGAGACGTTATTCACATAAGTTTGGCTCTACAATGCTAAAAAGCACTGCAATTGGCTAGATTAGAGCAACCTGATTTTAAAATGCATATTACTTACCTGATAAACTGTAAAAGCTCGTCAGAGTCATTACAGAGTGTTATAAATACGTTTTGCCCCTATTCTCACAGACATTATTCACTTTAGAGAGGAAAACGACTGCTGTCAAGTTGCAGATTGTTAGGCGTTACTAACAGCGGTGAGATTGTTTGCAACACTGTACCTATCAAACAGTGGAATACTGCAGAAATCATAACCTTTCCTTCATCTGCAACAGCTTCTGGGGTTGCTTCTGTCACCTGCAGGACCATTACCCAAAGCCTCCCAAGTCAGCAGAAAAAAAATATATTGCCTTCAGTGGGTTTTGGATGAATCTACATTTTAATATACCTTTCAAAGATGGGGTTTATACATGCACGGCTCCTCTTTTTCCACAAAGACATCCTACTTAAGTTTACTTAGGTCCTCAAGAGGTTTCATTGCATTTTCAACACCTTTTCCCCCCCCAAGTTTGGTCTTTTTTCCACTGCTTCTGACTGAGCATGATTTGGAGCTTCCTTTTATTATTACATTCTCATCTTACCCACGTGGTCACTGGCATGATCTGTAGTTGACTCTTGCAGTTTTATAAAGTTTTGACTTTTTTCCTGGTGACTTATAATGGCACTGGTATGCCATAAAGGAGAAAGAAGATATAGCTCAGCTTTGTAGAAAAAAAATATGAACCAACCCAATAACAAGATACTGCAAAAACCTGCAACTGGTTATCACACTTAGTACTGTGGGCTGGCTTTGATTCACCTTAAAATAATTATTATAGAGGTTTAAATCAGCATTTCACTTGAAATTAGAGTCTACTATAAAGAATAAAATCTTAAAAACAAAACCACTACACTCCATGGCGTTTGTAGGACTCTACGTGAAATTTACATTTAAAGTAAAATAACCTTGTATCTATTGTTTGCCAGAATTTAGTTACTGGTCTTTATTCTTCAGCCATTCAGCGTGTTTGGAAAGTCGCAATGCATACAATTTTATTTATCGCATAACTTTCCTTCATATCATTGAGATATACACTGGAGCTAAGATTGGCTGTCATTTGCCAACAAAAGGTTGTTATTTTTAGTGTTAAGTGTCTGCACGCTGTTTTGACAATAACTCTTCCCTTGTCTCCTCTGCTTAAACTTCATAGCACATACTAGATAATTTAGCAGATCTTCTGAAGACTGCTACTTATCAATATCTGTTAGCTCCATTTTGTAACTCGCATTTGAGGAAGGTGTCATTTGATTTATTTCTTTATTTGGATTTTTACTACTTTATAATAAGAGTATCCAGTCAATGCTCTAGGCTGTACTGACAACCTTTTTAAAATATGCATGTAAATAAATAGAATTTCCAGTTGTCTCAATATCCATCAGAGAGTCCAGCAACAAAATAGATATAACAAAAATAATTTGTCCCTACAAAGTGACTGATAGTTCCAGTGACCTCACTGGAACAGCAGCTGTATATCATCACCATAGTACCATGACAACATCACCAATCCTTCCCACCTGTATTCTTATGGAATGGAGAGAAAGAATGGGCCAGAGATGAGAAAACCTATGATTTTATAAACTAAGGGAAGGCACCTTGTAAGGGTTCTCAGAGGGATGTGCCTAATATCTGTACGACAACTGAAGAGAAAGGTATCGGGATGTAAGAGATCCTGATTATAACACTTTAAACATTAGTCTTAATCCGGCTCATCAATTTATGTGGATTTCTCTATAATTTTATTGGTTTGAAAAGAACACAGCCAAGCTTACAATAGGCCTAGTTAGCATTATAAGAATACTGATGCATACTACCTGCTGAACAGAATCACATACACATGTGTTTTTGTAAAATCTGATTCCAGTATTGCACCACAGCAGAATCCTACCTTTTCTCATAAAGTCTGCAACAATGCTGTACAGCTCCTGGGAGAGGAACTTTTTTATATAGTGTTTGAATCACCTCCCTTTTAAAATGCTGCTAAGTGTGAAATTAGTGTTGTCCCTCAAAGTGCATGAGAATAATTGTCAGTAATTGAACACAGTTTGGGGGCTAATTATATAAAAATTGGTATTAAAAGAATACTACGGGATTGATTGAGTTTTGCAGCTCATATTTAGTTTTCAAATTACTAGAGTTGAAAGGCTGTGGTAAGAAACAATAAAAAACCATTCAAAGCTGCTAAAGCAAATGAAGGTTTACTAGTCCTTTGAAAGACAAATGATCCAAGTGAGGTAATGTAGGGAGGACAGTAAAAATGTTCTTGACATTTACCACAGATTTAAAATATCAGGTGTTTTAGGATGCAATATGCTGAACACATTTCATTTTTGCACTGAATTTCTGTTTAAATGGCTGGGATTTCTGTTTTGGTTTGTCTTTAAAAAGGGGAAAACTCATAATGTTGCAGAAGAAATGAAAGAAGAAATTCTGTAGGTGTGTCAACTCCAGAATTTTGTTGAGGATCCACTAAAGCCAGTACATGCTGAGATGCGAGAAGAGCACAGCCTGTCATGACCTTGATCTATGCTTTTGAATGGGAGCAGGAAATTAGTTTTGGGGAGAATTTTTAACCATCGCTTGTTCTAATTATATAGTGTCAAAAATAAATGGGTTTTTGACAAAAGTAGAGCAAATGAACTTACCACTGTTCCTCATGCTAGAAGGAATTTTGCAACCCCAGAAGCAGTTGGAGCACTCCCAGATCTTCCTGGAAGAAGAACTGTAAAAAAAATAAGACAGAAGGGAGAGAAATCATGGATGCTGCTGCATGTCATAGGCCCAGGAGATTTCAAGACCTATAGTATATATCTTTGCGACCAGAAATAGCTGGAAATTGCTGAACAATTAAGAAAGAAAGAAGTCAAATAAACATTGATCTACCCCAAACAGTTATTGGTACAGAAACATTTCCTTTTTAAACCAGTAGCATGGAAAGACCCGCTAAGTGGTATTTTGATCACGCATGTGACAGTGCAGAATGTTTTAGATGTGAATAGCCTGCTCATGCAACATTCAAAAGACCAGACCAAAACAATTTAATTCAGGGGTTTTTTTTAATCGAAGCTTACAAGTATTGTGAGGAAGATAATACCCTTTTCAGATTTATTTTCTTATAAAAATGTCATTCTCTCTTTATCAAAAAATCTAGAGAAGTTTGTAAGAATGACTGCTGATATTTTTCTCTTAATGGAAAACGGTAACTCTAGAACCAAAAAGTATTACAATAACATTTTAAATAAATATAGGCTAGCTAAGTATAAAAAAAATATTATTGTAAAATATTTTTAAAAATCTGATAAATTCCAGTTTCCATGTAATTGTTTGGAAGGTGAATATCTTGTTATAAATAGTTACCATTTTACAGGATTTTTGTAAGAAGTAATTTGGATGTTACAAAAACAGTGAATATTTACATCGATAACAAAAATATTTCTAAATTAAATAGCAATTAATAGTTTTGGAAAAATAACTGAAATGTATTTGAGTAAAAAAATCCATTTCTTTCAATAAAGACAAAGTTCAAGGCTAAACAATTTTTTAAAAATTCAAAGAAAAGAAAAGTCATCACACCAGCAGGAAGAGACAAGGAAAGACTGCAAAATACTTGCGACCTCTAAATGACCGTAAAGAAGGGATTAGCCTCTGATGAATCATAAGATTATCATTAAAGTCATTGCTTTAAGGAAAAAACTTTTTCTTCTCTTTTGCTATTGGTATAGAGAACACAGCATTTGTGCTTCCAAGGCTCTGCTGTCAGCCACAATGTCATCGCCTTCAGCTGCTCTCAGCAGCCGGCCATTTAAAAAAGTCATTGTATCTGGAGTCACATCTCAAATTCACAGCTTTGGCTGGATGCTAGACGTTCCATGAGAGCATCCATTCTGCACAATTGGTTTATGTCCAGCAAAAAATTAATATTTGCAAAACCAAGTTACATGCCTGGGCATCTGCTCAGAGAGCAAAGTTTAGATGGTCATGAAGAAACCAAGTTAATTATTCTGGTTTTATACAAACATTCAAAACCAGACCCCTTCAGTAATCATTTCTGACATTAGAAATAAAAGCAACATGCAGCAGTTTTGCAAGTTGTATGAAATGTGATAGTGGTTAACATATGCAGAAAAAACAACGGCCACCCAATGCTCAAATACTAAAGTAGGAAATATGATTCATTAGCAAGCAATTAAAACGTTAAGGAGATAAAGCCAAACTGTTCTTTCTACAGAGATGCCACTGACTAAAGTGACAAGCAGAGGAAGAGGAAACATACTCAGACGTAACAGCCAAATGCACATGATCAAAGAAATTTGTCTACTGAAATGGGTGTACAAACTACAGTTAATGAATCTGACGAAGTTTTTAATGGATTGGGATGCATTAAATCTATAATATATCACATTGCTATAGGCCCCAATGTGCTTTCTGAAGTAGATGTGCCACATAAAACCAATTAACTCTCAGAATACAAACTGAACTCCACCAGATGGCTCAACCATTTGGAGTTAATTCAGGCTCTACTGACCGGGTTAATAGTACGGTCAGTGTACTAAAACAACAACAAAAAAAGTTATGAGAACTTTAGAGATAAGAAAGACATGAATAAAACAATCAACCTAAAGTAGTTCCCCAGAAGAGTAGGTGAAGAGATCACATCCAGACTTAAAAATGCAAGAGAGCTTTGGGATGTCAGCCAAGGAGCCTGGCAAGGCTAACTGTATAAAGAATTTGTTCCTTCAACTGTTTTCAGCAGAGGTTTGCAAGAATGAATGTTTCACAATTCTATCAGCACCTGATTTTTAGGAGTATCTTGTTGCGGGTTTTGAAGGGTGTGAACAGCACGGAATCAACTAATTACTACTGATCTGATGGGAAGTGAGGAAGATCAGCTCCCAAATCAGGATGTTTAATTTCTATAAAGGAGAAAGAACATTAGACTGAACAGAAACACACTTCTTGTTCAGCCTGGAGGAGTTTGGTTACGCAGAAGAAAATAGTGACAAAGAGCCAGACTTGACCTTGTAAAACGGATTTAGGTGTATGAATGGAACATCCCAGAACAAGAGGATCTGACATACATTCATGGGCTTGTTCCCGTACTTGAACATATTCATCCATAACTTCTTATGGCTAAGCACCTCCTTCAAACAATACATAATGACAGCAGGTTGAATGGCAGAAGAAAAGCCTTTGGAATGCAGGAAACATTATTCCTCAAGTACTAGAATATTCTGAGATTAGGCAAGGTCCACAATCTCAACTGTGTTATTTACTATTTTCATATTGACTGACACGTGCTTCTAACTTTCTAAAACACAACAGAATGCTCACACTTCTGGTAGTTCAGAAAGTCTCTTGTCTAATGCCTAAAAACTAGGATTATTTAAAAACCCCACATACAAATGATTGTTTTCCTAAATTCTGCTGTACTTGCTGAAGTCTTATTTTATACTATCACCGCTGTTTTGAAAAATAGGTGAATTATTTGACTTTTTCTATTACCATCACTGCCGTTTTAAAGCATGCGTGCTTAACTGAGATGTGAATGCTACATAGCTGGCAGGAATATCACTGCTGTGAACGCTGCCTTCTCTTCAGCTGCCTTAGAAATACGAGTCCAAGGTCAAGGTGAAAACATTTTCCTTAAAAATAATCCTTCCTTACAAACAGCTCACACATATTACTGAGTAGTACAACATAACCATAACATTACCCAGTTTTACCAGAAAAATCTTTCAAGCATTCAATGGTTTCCAGGCCATGTAGTTTGAAGAGAGAAACTTCAAAGATCAGCCTCACATCCCAGTCCTTCTATACGACTGCATTCTTAGCCAAACCCCTCCCTATTTTCTTTGTGATCTTTCATGATTTAATTAGAAACATCTTTAAAAGGCACTTTTTTTTTTTTTACTATAGTAGTATAACATCTGCATTTTCAGCAGTATGCTATTTAATCACATTGGGTTGTAAAGTGAAATTCTCAGTACTTAGTGTAATATCTTGTGGAACCCATGCGTTTGGTCTTTTAGTGTCCCTGACTCATCATCTTATATTCTTTCATCAACATTTTAATAGCCACTCTTAAAAATGTAATTTGATGGATAATTCTCTAAACCTGTTTCAGTTTTGTTGTTTCTTTAAGAAGTTAGGATTCTGCACATGTTTTCTTTCTGTGATTACTGCACCTGAAACTAATTCCAAGCATTCAAACATACAGACTTGAACCCGGGGCCAGCATAAACTCAGAAGTTGATAGAGCTGTGCTAGATTGTGTTATGCAGATCCTAATTCCCAGGTAAGAAGATTCCATCAGTGTCAAGAATTCCACTTTTAGCTTTAATTGAACATATGTATTTATTATGTATCTAATGTATGGTATGTGATGTGGTTTGAGTTTAGACACCTGAATTCTGTTTTAATCTTGGATTCAGTTCCCATGTGCTCTATTGGATCTAGCATTTGCTGTCTGTGGTTAGTTCTCTGTTCCAGTGTGCTTTAGTCAGTGACTCTGAAATCAACTATCTGCAGTGATTTTGCAGCTGACTGAGTGAGTAGAGCATTCATTCACTTACTTAACTTCTTTCTTGTTGATTTGACAAAAATAAAACTCCACACAGTAAAGTGGGATATCTATGAATTTCAAGGAATTTTGGATCAAAGCTTCCCTGAGGATAGCACCTACTTAAAACCGTACCTGATCCGGACAGCTCTGAAATAAATATTTATTTTAAATGTTTTCCTAAATATTTTTCTGAATGATTTGTTTTTCTTAAATATGGGGGGTGAATAGTAATACCAAGTTACCTATGACAGCATCTCTTCCTTTCTTTTGTAGCAATTCACAAATAGCTTTCATAGAAACTGGGGGACTAAGCTGACTGTGAAAGCCCAAAAGACAGTTCTACTACCATATTTTTCCTTTGTCAGATTTCTTCTAGTCTTTAAAGTAGTAGGAAACAGCGAAATTCAAACTACTTCCTGACTCTCTGAAAAATGCTAATGGGGAAGTGGGGAAAGATAAAACTGGCATTGAATTATTGACAAGATCCGACATCACTGAACAGCCTAAAGTTTAAAAAACAAACAAACAAAAAAAAAACAACCCTCAACCAAATAAAAACCTTTAAGGTGTCTGCCATTGTTAAGGAAACCCCAGACAGATAAATAACTTGAAAAAACAGAGTAAAGAAGATGTAGATGCTAAATATCTGATGGGGAGTCTTCACCTAAAACTTGAAAACATACTTTAAGTTCTGTTTTGAAAAGTGTTTAAAAAAAATAAATAACTTGTATACAAATTTCTACTACATGCTTAAGGATACACACAGAAAACTACTATGTTCCCATAGGAATAAGGGAATGTACTGAAAAAAAAAATCTGAATTTTGTCTACAGAGATTTGCCTCACTAGGCTGCATTAGTTGTTACAGAGTGATAGGCTCATCTGGGGAATAATGCAGAGCAAAAGCCTAATTTTAAGTGTTTTTAAATTTAATTTTAGATTTTTTAATTTTATTTTTAATTTTAAATTTAAAATTTTAACTTTAAATTTAAACAAATCTTTTTTGTATTTATGTATGTATATGATATACCAGGTGACCAGTCCTTAATTCCAGGCAGTGTTGCTGAAGTCTTCATGTTTTGACACACCCACCTTTCACTTTCTGAAACAAAATCATTAAAGCACTTTGGTCCTTGAAGCACCATTGGATTGAATATATGTTTTTGACCCACCAGTGAGAATTATGAAGCCTTGCTTCAAAGGTGGAAGGATGCTGTATTGCAACTTACATTACTAGTTAATTCTTAAAAAAAGTAATAATCAGAGCCATTGTCTGAACTCCATTTCATTACACATGACCAAATCTGGAATAAAGCTACTGCAGTCAGGTTAAAGTCAATGAACTGTATCAGATTTATATTGGCTCAACTGAGATCATAAATTGGCCCCATAATTGGACCGTTAGTTTTAAATATAACATTTGCAATTGGCTGTTCTGCCCAGGGAACAGACAACTGTGTCTTGACAGAGTTCTGAACCTATTAGAATTAGTTGGGAGAAGGTGACTACATGATGAACATCTAGTTCTGTAAAAGAAAGATAAGTAAAACTAGAAATAGGGAGGTGCTGAATTTGAAGTGGATTATTTGCATCTGCACTAGCAGTGTTTATAGACCAGGACAAGTGTTAACTTAAAACAGGTGGTGATGAGAAGGTGATGTCCATGTCACACTTTTTTAAGTTTTAAAAAAGCTATGGTTGAATTCAATTGACTGAATGCCTATTTGCAGCTGGAGTGCATTAGATGCATTCCAGTATTTTCCATTTTGGTTTAATCCTAAAGGAATTCAGTTCATATGCTTCAATACCACATCATGATTTGAATCAAAGCACACACCACTGGGACAATCAGAGATTCACTGCAAAAGCACAATGCTGATCTGAACTAAAATGCCACTAAAAAGAGGAGAACTCTCAGGTACTGCAAGGTATTTGCTCAAGACTGTTTATAGACTCAGTGGAAACGGTCTTACAAAAAGGCCCTCAGTGAATCCTATCTGTGTCCTTTCCTGAAGTAGGAAGACAGGGCAAGAAGGCCTGTCAATGATTGCTTCCTTTTAAACAACGAGATAAAATGATTTTGTCAAGATCAAACTATGCTTGCTGGTTTTTAGCCAGCTAAAACTAATCAGGTAATAGAAGAATGGTATATAAGACATCTCTTAAGACTGAATTGTTCCCAAAAGAAACTATTTGGAAAGGAACAAGGACTTGCTGAGATAACATTAACTCTTCTGCTGACCTTTAAGAGAAAACATCAGTTGCAGTGTAGATATTTTAGCCCAAACCAGCTAACCTGGCTAGGTTAAGGGCTGAAGTACAGGCTTGCTTGCTTCTCTTACATCTTCCATTTTCAGCACAGATGAAAGCTCTAATGTGTTGATAGTCCCTTTGTGCCCTTTCCACAGCTCATCCTCATGGGCCAACAAGGTGTCTTACAAGTCAGCTTGCAGGAGAAGTCCATGCTACTTGACCATATGTCATGTTGAGAGGAGGGCAGAAACTGTCTGTATCCTTCATACAGATAAGGCCTGATAGTGAGGATGCTCACGCAGTGACTAGACTCTTGTTTATGCACCTGAAGCAGCCATCTCAGCTCTGCAATTCTGCTTCCAGAGCTTTTCTGGAAAAGGCAACATAATCTGCTTCAACTGCCTTCATCAAATATTTAAATCAGCCTGGATGGCTTTGCTGGAAGCAGGAGGATCTGTGGTGTTCCCTCACTCGGACTGATCAGCTGAAGAAGCACTTTTTGGCACAGAAGGAACCGTCAGGTCAGCAGTGTCTTCAGCATCTCCAGCCAGTAGAGCTGCTCATGAAAGGAGTTATCTGTCCACAGCCTGACATTGGGGCACGAAGCTGCACGTTAACTGCACGCTGCAGACACAACCTAAATGTAATTAGTTCTTTTGTTTAAGAACAAACCGATTCTAACCACTTCTTGGGTATGTGGTTCCTTCAAGACAAAAAGGCAAATAACTCAGTTACATTTAGAAAAATGGCTTTAATGAACAGGAAAATGGCATTTAATCTTTCAGTGCATCCTGCATTTTATGAGTAAATTCCATGGGAAACTGTGTAAATGGAACATAATTATTTTTAAAATAGAATCCTTTGTTATTAGCTACATAACTGTCATGTGTACATAAAGCACCCTGCTGTACAGACAAAAGACTGGAAAAGTTTCCTGGAGAGTTTCTGCTATTGAAAGAATAAAAATTGAAGCAGTGGGGTGAACTTTTGGTTCACAGACTCAAATACTGAATGTTAAACCTGGCTGAGAGAAAATCACTTTATTCTGATAAACGGATTACTTAGAACAAAAATAGAGTAAATTAAGAACTGAAGAGCAGAAAATTAAGGTGGAATGCAATTTAAAGAGTAAGTAGATGATGTAGGCTTTCATTTTCATCCCCCCCAGTGTCCAGCTAATTAAAACTACAATCAAAATGAAAGTCTAAACTTGTAAATATCTTTAGCTAATGATTTTGTCTTTTTAATCATCTTCACATTCAAAGACTTTATTTTATTCATTTAGAGCTTTACAATAAAATGAAATTGTTTTTCTCTAGTAAAATCCTTTTAATTTTCGTTATCTGTTTCTTTTTACATCATACATTATGTATTTTCCTTTTTTCTTTCTAATTTCTGCACAGTATTCTCTACTTTTTATAGCCCGTGCTCCTCTTACGCATTTACTTATAACTATTATAAAGTTAAATGTAATAAAGTGCTATAATGTAAACTTTTTGCTTAGCATAAAATCAGTAGAGTTGCAACTACTGGCTTGAAAACTAATCCAGACAAACACTAGCTTTCTTCACAAGGTGCATGTGCAGATACAATGAATTTTTATGCCACTGATCACATGCAACTTTAAATTTAGACAGAACAGTAAGTATTCATCTTCTTTGTTTCTAAGACAAAGAATGGATTTGCCCCAATTTATAGACTGCTAGCCCTGAATAATGGCTGTTTTTCTGTGAGTTTTGAGGCAACTCTTTTAAACGGTTCAAGAGTTAAAAGTAATGAAAAAATATTCTTAATGGACTGGACAGCAATGACTCACCTTTCTGACATTAGTGTTCTAAAAATTAGTGTTTGTTGCCAGAATACTTTACACTTCCCAACAGTCTGGCAATAAGAAGTAATTTTATCTTTTAAAAATGCATACAGACTTAGAGCCTTTGCTTTACATGTTCATGTTGTTGTGAAATTTATAAAAGAATACATTTAATTTTGCTTCAAAATTAGTTTTGTTCTATAAGCTTTCTAATTTGAGGGTGAGGAAGCCTTGAAAATGTAGGGAAAATGATGCTCGGTAATATGGCTCAATCTTGATGACTTCCCTCATTTTGGATAAAACAGACATTTTATTTTATTTTGTGAGACAACATTGATTTGCAATGGGCACTAAGGCTGGAACTTAGCCAGTCATAACACCATACAAATACAACATTTATTTAGTAACTTAATTCTTTTCAACCTCAGTGTTACTTGCATGATCCAGCTATGCTGTGAAATCTCAGGATTCTGAACTGGATCTTGGGAATCAGACTGTGGAATAGCTTGAGAGATGGTTTTGTATTCCTACAGTATTTAGAAAAGCCAGTGCCAACACCCAAGTGACATACCACAGGTTCGAAACACTCGGATTCAGTGGCTGGCTGATGGACAAAAATTCCGTGTGAACATATCTAAAGGTGCTAAGCCTTTCACTTTGCAGAATGACGTTTCTCAGATTTCACATCTGTACGGACTGTTGTGGATGCTACAAGTCACGTGTGTACAGGAGACCCCATTCACATGCAAACACAGATCACAGGTGCGTTGGCAACTTTTAGCAGTTTTCAACCTACCTGGGAAGATTTATACCATCAATCATCACTCTGGTGTATGACTTATTTCCGGGTAAAACCTATTAGCAGCACGAAAACCCCTCAGAGCTATCACAAAGTGTCTGACAAATGTTTTGGGGGTTGTAGGACTTCTAGCTGGTAACAGTATTTTTGTTTGTTATCTTCAGTTTGGTTTTCTTTAGGAATTAACAAGAAAGACAATGTTAGCATTATGCTCTATCTTGCAAGATAATGATCAGTGTTGTATTTATATTGGTGTACAAATACACATCACCACTGAAACATTCTCATTTTACACTGGTAAAAGCAAGGCCAGGTTTTGGCCCAGCATCTTTTGGAATTTCTAACAACATACATTCCCTGGTTCTGAAAGGCAACTCTCATCTGGCTGCTTGGAAGATCTCCAAGAGTTTGTGCTCTGCAAGGTTTGAAAGGGATTAACTGCACACTCTTGTGCCTTTAGAATCAATACAACATATGGATTGGCCTCATCTTCTTGAGTGGCCACTGACTGCAGAGGGAGTTTTTGTACAATTCAGGAGGATGTAATTGGGCTTGAAGCCTCTGTGGTTTTTATGTGCAGAAGTTAATTTATGTGAATGCATTAATGTTCATACATCAGTCATTTCACTGGGTTGTCTGCTAAAGATTTTGCCTGTGTGTACAAAGATGAACAGGAGTTTTGAGAGCCCTCTAGACCTAAGGCGTTTTAAAATATCCAGTGCTTACTTAATCATTTAATACTGTTAATAGATCAATCAGTGTTCTTGGTTTTGGTACCAGCATGTTTTCAATATCGAAGTTCTTAAATATAGAAGAACAATTGCATTCAAAATCATCAGAACAGACACATTTGCTGCTTCAGGCACTTTTGTTAATAGCTGCACTGCTTCGTACTGAGGTATCAGAGAGATGTCCAGAGTCTCCATCTGAGTTTGTAAACTCTTAGTGATGCAAAATGTTTTAAAATAGCCAGAAATAAAAGTACAGCGAAAAACAACTCTATGCAAATCAGCAGAAATATTTTGTAGCAAAAATTTCTCAAGTCAAAGGAAGGGGAATACATGAAAACTACTAGTAACAGGCTGTGGCCTGGGTGGGTTCTGTTAGAAGGGGGAGCCTAGTGGGTCTCACCTGTGTGCTCCTTCAGCATCTGATCTAACATTTCACTGCTTCCAAACAGAGTGGGCTGGCTTGTGGCTGAGCCCTCCTGATGCTTGCTTCATGTCAACTCTAGTGCTTGTGTCACAACTTCAGCAAGCCAGGCCAGCCTAAAAGTAATTCATCAAAAAAGCCATTAGATTTTGGTCAGTGAGCAAACTGGCCCAGAGTACAAGAGGAGCAATGGGGAGCCAGAGTTGGCACAAGTGAGAGGAAGGGGCTGCAGGGCCAGGAACGGGGTGAAGGGAAGAACATGACTGTCCTTCACGACAACAGTGAGCCACACAGTGGGAACTGTAGTACAATAGAACCTCTACCAGATGGCAACCATGACCTGCTAGTTTAGTCCCAGAAAACTCCACCTAGTCCCAATGGCTGTTGGTGTGCCTGACCTGTGCTTTCACACACTGGGAATCTGAAGCTCAAGAGAGGTAAACTCCCCAATTAGCTGAGGACAAGGTTTAAGTGTTATTTTTTGTCTAGGACCTCAGTTAAGTTTCCCTGGTTTTCAGTGTGTACGCCTGTGGTGCAGCTTTTAGGCATAAGCAAGCAAATTTACCTTTAGTAAAAAAAGGTAAAACTGCCTATTATTAAAGGTAGTATCAATTTTACCTTTAAGAACTCATTAGGGCTGGAATTCTTACACTGTGGTGGACGGTGCATTTTGTAGAGGCCTGAGAAGTTGTTCTGTGTTTTTAGGTCTGCTTAAAAGACAGCTAAAATATACTAAATATTTTTCTAGTGTGGCTTTTCCTTACAAACAACGACTGCTTTTAACACCAGATTTTGTGATCACCAGATAGATGAGGAATCACCTCAGAAGAGAGGCGCTCTCTGAAATAGAGATGTGCTGTATTAAAAATAATCTCAGCTACAAAAGTTTAAAAACACTTGATCGATGGCTTTGCACTCATAGTAACATTGACCTTCAGTGGCTTGAAATACTATTGTAATTTTTCAATTTGCTATTATAAAATCCAGATTTCATAAACATATTATTATCCTTCCATTATGATTACTTATTCCCTCTAAGGTCTACGATGCTTTTCTATAACATCTAAATGGAAATGGGATTAGGATGAGATTCTGTCACTCAGGGGATTTGTGGAAAAGGTGGGGATATGCACAGAAAAGGTCATTTCTTAGGGGTGAGATGAATAAAATGACACTGAGTTATGATGAAGGACAGCAATAACAGTATTAGCAATTTTGCATGTTTTTAAATTGATTGTTTTATGTTGGAGATACTAATGTTGGAGAACAATGCACTGTTATTTTCTTGCCTTTCATAATATCCTTACATAAATAAAAAAAAAAATCAAGCTCCTAAGAAAACTACGTTATTTCAATGAATTTTTTTTTTTTTAGGTTACTGAGTGGTTTCCTGCAAATTCTGTCTTCTGTGTATGTACTTGCTGTCTGACTGTTGTGGGATAATTTTACTAACAAAATCTAGCCTATTAGATATCCAGAAATTGTCGCTTTCAAGTGTTTGGTCTGCATACTGTTTGTTTTGTGACTCAAGTCATGATGTTTTTGATTACTGAACTGGCCGAATGTGACATTTGAATGGACAAATAATTAATAACAAAGTCAGTTGTGATTCTTCTGGCAAACAATGATTGTAATTAAATTAGTAAAGGTGGCCTGTGGCTGAAAGATCAGATCAGGACTCCTTTGCCTTAAGAAATATACCTGTTGAAGCTCTTTCTTGCTTTTACTTTTTTTCCTGTTTTAAAAATGCTGAAGTCTGTGTGCCAGATTTAAATAACATGATGTTTCAAGTAATTGTGGTTTTATACAAAGTTTAAAAGAGTGTGGTATATGCAGTATAAGATAATGATTAATGTTCTCTGGGCCCCAGGACTAAAATAATTAATGGTTATGATACTAAAGTATTTTTATTTAGATACGTTACTGCATAACTGCACTAGGCTAAAGCGACTTGACATTTCTTTTAATGTCAGAGACTAAGACAAACATGGCCAAAAGAAGAAGAAAAAAACTGTATTCAGTTTTGCATTTGATGCAATTAAGATACAATCTCTGTACCTGGTGAAGTACCGAGATACTTCACAATTAAATAGGCTAATTTCTAGTGTAATGTATATTGAGAGAAAACAGCTCAGGAGAAGAAATCAAAATGAAATTAATAGATAATACCAAGGATGCAATTTACTATGAAGCATTGGATTAACTGCTCAAGGTGAGCCATGCAGGGTAATGAAATGCACATGGACAGCTTCAGAGGAGCAAACTATGGGCATACAGTTAAACAAAATGGGATTTAAAACCCGTTCTTGCCTATATTCAAAAAATGTTTCTTGGACTGGTAACTGAGTGTTGTATTGTTTGGAGTTCTCTGGAGCTAAAAAGGGTGACTAGAGCAATGTTCTTGCAAAGAACAGAACTAGAACATGCCTTTCTCAGGTACACTGATCATTTGCTGGAAGTTTAGAAATCATCAGTGACATTTGCGAGGTGTAAAAGCACCTGTTAACCAGCACCGAGTATATAGTTTTATTAGCACATATTGCTGAAAATCTTACTGTGATTAATTTAAATGGTAAATCCCGGGACTCTTTCACCTCTCTATTGACTCTTAGTGCATTGTATGCCTGATGCTTGGGCAAATCACTGGCAGAATTTGGGTACAAAGAGGAACTTTGGTAGCATACAAAAAGAACACAAGAGACTTTAAAATCTAGCTTAAACAAGCAAACAAGGCTTTATGTTCATTCCCTTACATAGTAGAATATATACGGAAGTGAAATTGTCCCAAGTGTTCAAAAGCTGGAGTGTTTTATGTGGGGAAAGGTGAGGGAGATAAAGGGCTTCGTTGTATCATCACTATGTATCATCTATGTATTTCTAATAGTCACTACAACAATACAAAACTGCAAAGGGTTTGACCCCTTTTGACTCCTCCACTTCCATGCAATTCCCATGTACAGGTCTCACCCTAAGGGAACAAGATCTAGTTGCAGGTGTAAACATTTTCATTGTTTCTTTGCTTATCTTTCAATTCTCTTGTATTGCAGGTACTGAGCTGCTGCCAGCAACGAAAGACACTGGCTGCCATAAAAACTTGCAGAAAATACTTGCAGCCACTTCCCAGTTGCCTGACTGGAACAGCTGAGCTCCTGCTAACTAATACTGCCTTTTCTACATTTAGCTTAGATCCCTGTACTCACTTCCCCAGTGAGAAGCACTAGTTTAAAGATAGGAGTGACTCAACGCATGTTGGGAGAAATAACCTCCTCTATTACAAGAGAGGAGTAACTTGGAAAAGTTGAAAAGGTTTAGCCACTTTAGTCATTCGCACCGTATCTAGCAGTGGAGACCCGATCAGCTGGCCTATAAATACATGACCTTCTACAAACTTCAGTAATATCTGCACGCAGATCAGATTGTATTTGCAATTGTTCCCACGGGAAGCAGCCTCAGGGGATTCTCAGGATTGAGCCACTAGTTCCTCAACACACCTCTTGGGTGACTTTGGGAGGTCACTTATCCCTTTGTAAACCCGTTTTTTTCCTTTCTCAAACATAACTATTTAGGCAGAAACTGCCTCTCACTGTGTTGTACATGATGCTCAATATGCAAGGTCTTAAGGCATCCTGAAATATACATGACAAACACCAAAGTTTTGGTTTAAGTCTCTTTCTTCAGGCTTTCCCGAACACAGTGACTGACAGGTCCTACTGGCAGCCCAGTAGGGAGGAAGGCTTTTATCCCAACACCTCTGCGAGAGAGCAGAAGAGCCTTTATTACCGTAACGCGTTGCAGGAGGAAACACCGCACCATCCCGAGAGCAGCCACGCGCGAACCGCGCCAGAAGCACCCCGTTGCTTTGGGCGGCGCTGCGATCTGCTCGGCGCGGCCGGCTGAGCATCCGGAGCCTCGCTCGGCGGTTCTCCTCGGCCCGGGGCACCCGTCCGCTCAGGCGGCCGAGGAAGCCGCGGGGGCTGCTCCGCAGCTCGGCCCAGCTCCGCTCCCGGGGAGCCGCGCTCCTCAGAGCTGCAGAGGCTGGTGCTCGCGGCGCGAGTCTCCACAGGACAGCCCGCCCTCACGTAACGGCCGGCGCGCGCGCCCGCCCCTCAGGTAACGGCCGGCGCGCGCCCGCCCTGACGGCCGCGCCGCGCGCCCCTCCCTCCCCCTCAGGCGCGTGCGCCGTCCGCCGGCGGGGGCGGGGCCTCAGCCAGCGGCGCGTCGGATTCGAATGGCCGAAGCGGGCGGGAAGGAGCGGGGCGAACGCGGCATGGTGGGCCCGGCGGCTTTGCTCCGTCAGTGCCCGCTGCTGCTGCCCCAGAACCGGGAGGGCACGGCCTACGAGGGCTTCGTCACCGCGCAGGTACCGCGGCCGTTACTCCGCAAGAGCCTCTCCTCTGTGTGTCCCCCCCGCCCCGCCTGCGCTGACGGGCGGCCCCGGCGCCGGGGCTGTGTGAGGGGGGGAGCGCTTCCCGCCCGGGCCGGGGCTGGCAGCTGCCGGGTTTGCGAAGCGGGAAACGCCGCGGGGCCTCTCGGTTCGCGGGGCCTTCCTGCGCCCGGCCGTGCGGTGCTGCGGAGAGGCGCCCGCGTCGCCATCCCGCGGAATTGCTTTGCGTTGGCGGCGCCGTCTCGCCGGTGGCTCGTGGGCCGGGTTTGTCGTGCCGACAAACGTTTCTTTGGGGCGGGTTCCGTGTGCCCGCGCTCTTGGCCGAGGGTGAAGGCAGAAGCCAGTGACTGACTGCGGGTGTTTTCCTTTCGCTAACTGTGCGTGTGAGGTTTCGGCTTCAGTCGCTGCGTCATCTCTCTGAAAATGTGGAAAATTGCAGGAGAGCAGCACCTGAGGACGGGCTGAGAGTGGATGCTCCGAAGCCAACCTTGTGCGCTGTGCAGCGGTGCTACAGACGGGGCTCGTTGAAATGCCACACGCGTGCGTGCGTGCGCACAGACCGCAGGAACAGCGCTTAACACCTGTACTGTCGCTTAGAAATAGCGTGGGATTCTCTTCCTGCAAAAATAAGCACAAGTCAAAAGACGTGGGCTGCGTCACGCTTTGCGTTGTTGCTTTACAGACAGATTTAGGAAGGTTTTTGGTGACTTGTAGTCGACTTTCACAAGATACATGCAAGCGAGTATTTGTATTTGCATGACTCTAACAGCTGCAACTTTTGAAAAGCTGTGTGTGTTAAAATGCGTCCTGGAGTTAATGGGAAAGTTAAGATGTGAGTGTGAGCATCTGTTCTCTAATGTGATTTGTTTTGATTAGAGCTAAGGCTATAATGTAGCAAACTCTGAGGTTATGTCCTTAATAACATAACAAGCATACAGTCAACATTGGCTTTGGAGGAGATTGGAAGCAACTGATGTGCCAACGGGCTGTATTCAGCTTTGAAACAGGTTATCTTGGTTTTGCTTGTGAGAAACACTGAGGTTGGCAGGGACCTCTGGAGGTCCTCTAGCAGGGTTGGCTGGAGCAGGCTGCTCAGGGCCATGTCTGGTTGAGTTCTGAAGTATCTCGAAGCAGAGACTGTGCAACCTCTCAGGCAGCCTCTTCCAATGGTTGACCACCCTCATTCTTTGAGGCTTTTTTCATTGCATTTAGATGAAACTTCCTGTATTTCAACTTGTACCAGTTGCCTCTCATCCTTGTCAGTGTGTGTCACTCAGTCTGGCTACACCGTCTTTAGTTGTCCTCTGTCAGGTATTTGTACACACTGATAAGGTCCCCCTGAGCCTTCTTTTCTCCAGGCTAACCAGTTCCAGCTTCCTCAGTCTCTCCTTGTACAAAAGATGCTTCAAGCTCTTAATCACTTTCATAGCTCTTCACTGGACTGACTCCAGTATGTCCATGCCTTTATTATATTGGGGACCCACCTCTCCAAGTGTGCCTCACCAATGCTGACCAGAAGGGAAGGACCACACTCCTTGTCCTGTTGGAAATACTCTGCCTGATCCAGCGCAAGAAGTTGTTGGCCTTCTTTGCTGCAAGGCTGCGTCGCTTCCTCGGGTCAACTTCATGTCCCTGAGGGACTCTCGGGTCCTTTTCTGCAGGGTCACTCTCTAGCTGGTCAACCGCCAGCATGTGCTGGTGCGTGAGCTGAATCCTCTCCCAGTGTAAGGCTTTGCACTTTCTTAAGTTCATGAGGTTCCTGTCAGCCCGTTTCCTCAGCCCGTTGAGGTCCCTCTGAACAGCAGCGCAATCGCACAACCTATCAACCACTCCTTCCAGTTTTGTATCCTCTCCCAATTGCTGTGTGAGGGTGCATCCTGGCCCATCATCCAGGTCGCTAATGAAGGTCGAATAATGTCGGCCCCAGGACTGACCCCGGTGTGCACTGTTAGTCAGGAGCTTCCCGCTGGACTTTGTCCTGCTGATCGCAGCCCTTGGAGACCAGGAGTTCTGCAGGTTTTCAGTCCACCTCGCTGTCAGCTTGTCTAGTTCATCCTTTTTCAGTTTGTCTGTGAGGATGTTATGGGAAACAGCATTACAAGCCTTTGTGAAACTGGCATAAAACATCCACTGTATCAGTCATCTATCACAGGAGGAAGTCTGGTTTTGTTCTTAACTTCCTGCCGAAGAAATCTCAGAAATCGTGGATGTAATTCAAGGTATGCTGAGCTGGAATAGAGTCTGGAATAAAAGTTTTGAGATGAGTTAACTGCCCTCTTTGCTTCAGGGAGAAGTTAAGCCTTCTTGCAAACCTTCTTTATTTCAATTTCGTTTTGATCATCCCATAAGAAAGCAGAAGGAGGATCACAAATAGGGACAGTTACTGAAAATACAAGTAGGGGACATTTAGGAGCTGCCCCATATGGATGGCACTAACAGGAAAAAAATTACATTCATGTACTTGGGACTGTTTTTGCTTACTGTTTCTAAAAACTTGCTGAAATGTGTTGTGGATCAGTGCTCAAGTTCCTTGTTAGTGTAGTACTTTTATGCTAAGAGTCTGGTTTGGCTGCTACTTGAGTTGAAGCCAGACTTTGGTGTACTTCAGCGTGGCTTGGATTAAATGATGTTTCTTTGTGTTGTCCAGATTTGGATAATGTTTATTCTTCTAAAAGGCATGAATTTTGCTTTATCAAATGTGATGCACTGAAGAGTTTTTGCTGAATACTGTTAGATGTCAAGAGTATGTCAACTTCAGAATTAAAATCAGCGTTTTTTCTACCTGTCACTCATGCTGCTTTTTTTTCTAGATAATCAAATTCCGAATAATATTCCTTAAAGTCAGATAAGACAAACTTTCTTTCTTAGTAGCTGGTCTTACGGGGAAAACTTCCCACAAGTGTCTAACTATTTTTCTTTGCTGACCTTCCTATTAACTGAATGTTTATTTTCAAGGGTAGGGACTTCCATATCAGGATACTGTTGCCAACAGATTTTCAACTGAAAAACGCAAGGTAAGATAGTCTTAGGAAAGCAATTTGTAAATGTATGTAACAAAAGCTTATTTTGATGAAAGCCATGATGTATATGCGTGTGAATTAGTATTTTTTTCAATATCAGTGTTGGTAATTAATTCTTACTGTTTTCAACCTTGCAACAAAATTGTACTGCATCAGTGCTAATAAATGCTGACAATAAACATTGCCTATATCAAAATATTTTGGTATTAATTAACTTTGAAACCTGTTGTAATTAATTGGTTATTTATATATAAATAAATGCGCTTGAAAAAAAACCCGTTCATTTAAACCAGATTATTTATGTGTCACCATTTGGGAAACAGAAAATTCAGTGCAAAGTTGTAAATTTAAGCGATGATATACTTGTAGTTAAAAAAGCTGCGCTAGCCATCATGTTCTCTTTCCTCTTAATGTGTGTTAATTTGTGTTGTCCAACTTTTCTTAAAAATCTCTATTCTTATTGTTATATTATTATATTAATATATTATATTCTTATTGTACTTATGATTCATAGTGATCTGTGAGTGTTTATGGTAGTAACGTGGGTCTGACGTGTGTTGTGTGTACACAGACGTGCACGGCGTGGGCTTCTAGCGTTGTGTTCCCTACTCCTGCGTGGGCCAACCTGCTCATCTGTGAGCAGAGGTGGTGTTCAACAGCTTTATTACATTCTGTGTCACATTATAGGTGACTGACGTTTTCAGGACGCCACTTTTAAATATTGGTATGTTGTATGAAGTCATGTTAGCTTGCAAGAAGTGTGTTGTTGTTTTCAGCAAAGAACAGAGGCTTTTGTAGGTAAATGCTCAATTTTTAATAGGCTTTGGGGTAGTGACATTTGAAAGTTTTAAGTAACTTTGAATACGAAAACACAAAGACATTTTGAAGTATTGTTTACTTCCTTTGTTTTTTTGAAGGAAAACTTTTGTGGTGCAGCAGACTTTCTGATCTCTTCTAAAAATCATGTGCTGTGAATTTAAAATTTATACAAAATATTGTTTGTCTAGGATAGAGTGTAGCTGGTGCCTAAAGAAGATACTGCGTGGATATCAGCATATTTTAAAGCAGGTATACAACTTGTAAAGTATAAATTTCTGTTATGTGTACTTACAGTAGTTCTGAAAAGGTTATACTCACACACCTATTCTGAAACTGTTAAAGAACTCTCCTTTCATTATATAGCCAAGATTTATTTTGAAATGCTTGAGGATTTGTAGATCAACCTAAAGAGAGGTAGATAGAATTCAGTAAACATTTATTTTTGTTCAAGCTTTATTTTTCTGAAGATAGAATGATTTTTAGTGAGTGGCTGCTGACATTTTACTGGAGTTTTTCTTTAATCTCTCAATTAGAAACAGATTTTTTTTTTCCCTTTTTCTATATTTATGTTTTATAATGTTCACAACGCAAAGAAAATTCACATTAATTAGCGGTAGAACTACCTCATTCTGTGTTGTAGACAGTCAAAGAATGGAAGTGAAACCTCCCTATCCAGAAGAAACTCTGGAGCAAGGAGACAACAGCCCTGCAGTCGTGAGGAATATTTTATTTCTAAAAAGGCATCTTTGCCACCTGTGCTAGTTGAGACACTGGATGTCCTGGGCTGTGCACCCCTCGTAAAACAAGGGTTGTGAGCAGGGAGAAGTCACACAGTCCCACTACTACACAGTAGTAGTACTGCTGCTGAAGATAGACAGGGATCCTTAATCGTGGGCAGCATCTAAAAGCAGAGAGATCTGGAGAGTTCTTAAAGAAAATGTAACAAACTAAGAAGTGTTTTTGAGTGATTCTGTAGCTTCTGTTCTCGTTGGTGAAGACTAAGTCTTCCTAAAACGTAAACTCTTCATAAACTATATAAGTGTGGAATGTGACATGGTGTGCCGAAGGTGATGGTGAATTTTCTTGAAGTTTCCTTACTTTGGGAGGAAATTTGTTCTGTAATTGAAATATTTAAACATATGAGGAAATTACAGAGTTTGTTCTATAATTGAAATATTTAAACATATGGTATAAGGTTGGGTTTTTTATGTTAGTTGGTTTGACAATACTAGAAAAATAGACTGAAATTGTTTACCGCTGAAAGTTCTGAGTTGAAGAAAATGAACTGATACTGTGTTCCCTCCAGAGGCTGCACAGCTGTCCAGATCTTGGCAGTTTTATGGTGGAGCTGAAAACTATTTTGGTAAGTGACAGAACATGTGTGTGGGAGATGGGATGTTCTTATAGGCTTGGTTTTCGCTTTCACGTTTTTTACAGTTTAATGTTTGAAAGATGGATTTATGCTGGGATTTTTTTAAGAAGCAGCGAGTTTGTGTGTATGCTGTTCGTGCAACATTTGTATAAATATCCTTCAGGATTGTAAGTGACTGTACTCTTTGGAAATGGGAGTGTCAAATGCTGCAAGGGATCTCCACGTAGAGCCACCCTCTTTACAATGATCTTGGAATTCCTGTTGTTGTCTGGATGATAAAGAAGGCTTATAATCACATAAAGGATTGTACAGTCAGTGGATTGCTGAAGGTGCTTTCACCTGTGTGACAATTTGACCAATACATGCAGAAAGCTTTTTTTATAGTTCAGAGACTGTTGTTTGTTCTTTTTTTTTCAAAGTTTTTCTAGTCTGGGATTGAAGAATAGCAAAGCTGTTAGTTAACAACGTGAAACTGACAATTTCTTTTCTGTTAGTAAAACATTGTTCTCTGAGTGTTCTTGGCAAAGAATACTTGTGTACAACCTACTTAATTTAGGAGTAAACCACAGTAAATATTCTTCAAAACAAAACAAAAATATCCTCCCGGTATTACACTACTACTCTACAACAGGAATGCCTTTCCTCAGTACTGATTAAATCCCTGCCAAACTGGATTACTTGGAATAGGAAGTAATAAGAATGCCTACATGTGGCTATTTTGGAATATTTCACAACAGGTATTCCAGTCTATTTCCCTGGATACACAAGCATTCAGAAAATGAGAAAGCAATGAAAGTGTAATTCATTCAAAATAGTAAAATAGCGATCTTCAGTGCAGGTAGTAAAAACAACAGAAGACACTGCAGGAGAACTGGACAGAAATGATTGTTACACTGATTTTATTATTCTATTTATTATTTATTTTGTGTAAATGTCTTTTATTTTAAATGATTAACAATTTTATTATAGATATTATTTATTTGTCCTATAAGCATAGCTTTAGTTTAAGTATGCTTTTAAAGAACACGAATGTGGAACATGATTTGATTTTGGTTTTCTCTGTGTATTCATGGTATTACCTTTTTGATAAAAATTTCCTTGTGAGGCATTACAACATACTTGATGAGTGTCTGTACCAGAACTTACTCTCTGGGATCTTATGATGTTAAAACTGAGACATTGTGCGTTTTTTTTAATTTTTTTTATTGCTAAGTAAAGTTGTATATAGCTACTTAAAAATAATATGGAGGATTTCATACATGTGTTGTCTTTTGTGGCTGTGGAGCCCAGGAGACAGCTGTGGGCTTAACAGAACCTTCTTTTGAAATGTTCTTTCAGTCAAGATGCTTGACTTCAAATTTATTGTCTGAAAAAGAGACACATTTGATATTCGCATCTAAAGACTATGTTGTCAACATCTGTGGATTTTTTTTTAAAATTGCAGATGTTTTCATTACCAGTATCTGAAGGAATTTACCAGACAGCTTCTTTGTCTGCTTCAGCTGGAGGCTGTAACAAAACAAATGCAGTATACAGTTAATTTCACATAAGCTTAATATTTTGAATGAATTGCAAAAATCACCTGACTAAATGGATGCAAAAATATTGAAATCTCTTTTAATGATGTTTTTAATGTTCTTTTAAACAGGAAATTGCTTTAAAGAATACACAAGACCTTCATATACCACGGCCACCAGAATACTACTCCTGTCTTGTCAGAGATCTAGAAATACTGGGTTGGAATAAGTATGTTTATTTCTTACCAGACATTATCTTTAGAATATCTGTTCTTCTTTTGTATTTGAGAGATGAACATATCAAATGTACTTGTTCTGTTAATTTATCCTGTTGAGAAACTGGTTTTGCTTTAAAAACTCTGCTGCTTTGTTACTGCAAAAAAAACCCCAAACCTGTATCAACTGAAAGTGTATTTTCAGTCTCAAATAACTGAGCTGAAAGGTGAGCTGCTAGTACTAAGAAATCAATTCTTTTTTGACCCATAAACTGTTGGCATAGTAAACATGTTTAATACAACTTTTACAGTTCACCTTTTTCGTCCTTCTTTTCCCTGTTTTGTACAGCTTTTTTTGACTATTCCCGTATGCTATGGTTGGTCATCATGTACTTTTATACTTTCATAAAAATAGTTCATACATTTATTAAAACTAGAATAATTATTTTTAAAGAACAGTTCTATCTTCCTTTCCATAGCACAAGAATCTCCTTAGACAAAGGAATAACATATTTAATCCACATAAAGGTAAACTACAAAACCAAAAAGTGAGTAGAGCAGAGAATTTGGAAAGCTGTAAATCCAGAACTTCAAAACAGCCAGCTCTTTGCAACAGAGAGAAACTTATAGATATATTTTCTGCTATCCAGATGGGTTCAGGCAGAGATAAGGGCTCTTGAAAAGCATTCCTTCATCTCCAAAACCTGTGCAAGCAGACCCTGCTTAGGGGAGCAGGGGACGTTTCCAAGTGGGAAAAATGTTGGTTACGGCACAAGGAGAGTATAAACTGCGTCACCTGAGGATGGAGGCTCAGTGCACCCAAGAACGTGGTTTCATGTATATGCTGTACTATAAATTGAGTATCTGCGGAACACAAAGCAACAGTTCAGGTTGTCTTCTGGGGGAGGGAGAACTAGAAGTGAATCTTTTCACTGCAACTAAAATGGTTGGTTTAATACCATGGGAAAGAATCACATTAGAAAAGGATATTTGACTTTGTTCAGGAGTGAGATGTAGGCATAGCTGTCTCTGGGTGCTTTCTCATTAAGGTCTTGAATGGGTGCAAACAGGTTCTGTGTTATTCACAGTCCCATATACTATCAGGTGAGCTTGGAAAAGAAATTTAATTTCAGCCTCTACAGAGGAAAACAAGGTTGTTCTTCTCATGTCTCCTGTAGAAACCTGAAGGAACACACAGTTGTGATCAAGTATGCAAGGTCCATGTGGAAATTTTTCAGAAATCTGCAAAGCTTCCTGTTTTGCAGGCTTTTACTTGCAAGTTTTTAACTGCCATCACATGTGCCACCACTGGCAAGTTCTGAGTCTTTTACTCTTTCAGCAAAGGGCCTGGAATGGGCTCATTTCTGGCCTTTCTTCCAGAACCTCCAGGAGACCTCTGTGGGGTCGACGGTAGTTGTTTGTGTAGGGAGGCCTTAAGGAAATATATTTGAAGGCTGTCTTTAACTAATAATACACAATTAATCTCACAGTGCCTTCTTTCAAGGGATTTAGACGAAAGATTTTTTAGGATACTGAAGAGTTTTGAATGAGAAGCTACTTTTTAGTTTCAGTAAAATGAAAGTTTAAACAAAAGTCTACATTTGTGAGTTTCATCAAGAGAAATCTACTTCTACCTTAGTCTTGGATGGTAAGTTAACTTTAACAAGTGTTTATTTTGCTAAATGAAATAAAGAAGCCTTGGATTTAAGAAGAGTTTTGGGTTTTCTCACTTGATTTGTATATAAATAAGTAACATGTGGTTAACATTAAACAGGAATTTGCTTTGAAGGTCCACTTTTATTTAAAGATTTTAAAACACACTTGTTAAATCAGACAAAGTTGTTTTTTTTTTTTCAGTGATTTCTATTAAGTATGTAGTTGTGCCAGCTGATGACATACTCTATTCAAATTTCTCAGACTTGGGTCTGAGAATATTAGTGAAAATTTACTAAACACATGGGAAATAAATTTTGAATCATGCCTGCTCTCCCAAAATGAAAAAAACCCACAAACCTTCAAAAAGCCTGTGCCAGCAGAACAGACACTGACATACAATAAATATACTTTAAAGATATCAATATATAAATGTACTGTATTGATGTATAAATATAGTATCTAACTAAATATAGTAAAAATACACTTTGGATAAACAATTTAGTAGCTTATCTTAAAACTGATATTTCTTCTGACTGGCTGTACGTACAAAACATCCAGTGGTTTGTCACTGAAAAGCACATCAGTGTGTTATCAGAGAGCTTCTGGGGTAGAATTTGACCTGGCTTCTCGGCAGAGGTGGTCTTCATGTAGGTGCACAACTTAGCCGTGCTTTTGTCCAGTGTAATCATGTAATTCAGTAAACATACACCTTTTGATTGACTTATGTTACTGGTAAGGTCTCCATTTGATTGGCTTTTTTTTGTTTGTTTGAGGGAGTCAATCATTAATGAAAGGGCTTGGCTGTATGTAGGGGATCAGATGTGGTTTGCTATGAGCTGGAAGGAACATAACCTAGAGAGGTGATTTGGAGTACATTAGGAAGTTACATCTTTAATTTTAGTGTGCTTTTAACAATGGAATGAGCTACTAAGGAGACTTCTTAAGCTAGACTGGTTTTGAGTTGCAGGTGGTGGGTATTTGCATGTTAGTTAAAAACATCCTGGTGCGGTCTTTCAGCACAAAACTAAGCCTGCAGTTAGTCCTGGCAGTAAGGAGCAATCGCTTCTCACGCCTCGAGAAGCCTGTAGCTTTATTTATCAGGATTTTTCTTAGAAAAGAACTGGCTTGTTGCAGACCTTAGATTTATTTTTTCCTGCTGAGTTTTGGGTCGTGCTGGAAGCTGACTACATCCAAATCCAAGTGAAAAACTGAAGGATATTTTGTTTGAAAGAGAATCAAAGCAGTAGGCTCTGGTTCCTTTACCTCTGAACTGAGTCAAGCAGCTCTCAGGTACGGCACAAACTTGGTGTCTTCCAATGGCTTTTATCTAAGGAATACGTGAAGTTTCTCAGAAACAAATTGAAGACGTTATCTGCAATGATCTTACACCTCTTTCCTCCTAAACCACTGAAAGTACAAACAGTAATGAGGATTGCAAATGGGCAGGCTGCTGTCAGTAGATATAATCACTTTGGGATACAGAAAACTTGATTCTTTGACCTAATTAAGGTGTGGGGGAGGGTGAACATGCTTTCATATTCAAATACTTATACACAAAAGTCACAGTAAAATTATTCCAAATTTCCGACACTGAGTGCTGTCCTAACAGCTGAGGTGTCCGAAGGAGGATACTTCCTTCGTTTTAAGAACGTGGTAAAATACCAGCACACGTCTCATCAGCTGAGGTGGGAGAGAGTACACAGGTGGTGGTGGGAAAGCTACAGGAAAGGCTCTTCTAATACTGTCTCATAATCTCACTAGCTGATTCAACGACAGTGTCTTGGGAACGTAAATTATCAACTAAAACATCTGTAGGATGTTTATCCATCTTATCACTCTCATGTGGATTCATGAAGGTTGCTAGTATCTCTGGAATCTGTCGTGTGTGTCATGATCTCTGAGGTCTCAGTGCATTTCTGCCTGATACTTGCCAGGTTTTTTCACAGAAAGTATCTTCTCCTCTTGCCTTCTCCATTTCCGAGGGAATCCTGCCTTGTCGTGTGCTCTCAGTCATTTGAGTGTTACGCTGAATTACAGTACTTCCGAGATTTAGCTGAGGCTTTCCATCTTTATGGTCATTCCGTTGGGTTTTTTATGTATGAAATGATGGAGCCTACAGAGGAATAAAGGTTTATATAACTGAAATATCTTATGTAAACAATTCCTTATTTGATTATACAATCATATGGAGAAGTTCATATGACTTTACAGCATTGTCCTACTTTCTCCAGTCCTACAGAACTGACCCTTTTGTCTCTTCTTGCCCAAAGACAGATGGAGTGATGTTATCAAACAGGTAGCCACAAAGCTACCGAGTTTCTTTTTTCTATCCTGAATGGAAAATTGAATGCTGCTTCATTCCCCAGAGGTAGTTTATTATTTTTACATCTTGTTGAGAAAGAAGGAAGGCTAGCTATGAATTTTTGTTTTGGGCATTCTTCAGCCCTCTGTGCCCCTTATCTGAGGAGTTTTTTACTCCTTGGTGTTCCCATTTGTGAGAAAGTTTGAAAAGGAAGAGAAAGTTTTACTAGACAAAACCAAACCCTAGTACCTGGTTTGTAACAAGAAATAGTTAAAAAGTGTTGTGTTGCTTAGGTTGAACAGTTGTGTTCTACTAGCGGTCAGTTGTTGGAGTCAAAATTTAATAAAAGTTGTGAGCGTTTCCAGATTGAGTTTTATTGTCATGGTGCTTCAGAGCGGTGATGATCTACGTTTTTGTAGTTTTGTTCTGTCATCTCCAAGCTCAGTGAAAATCACATTTTAAAATAGTTTTAAAAGCTACTTTAAATAGGAATTCTAAAACTATGTTAAAAATTGAATAACGGGCAGAACTTGAAAATCAATTTATGATGAATCTCTTGACATAATGAAACTGGTGGATTATTGGTGCTCTTAGCACCTTTTCCAAATGCTTTCCTTTTTTTAAAAAAGTCTAATTTACGTTGTCCATAAAGCTGAATGTCAAAGTTCTTCACAAATATGATTGAATGTAATCATGTTGTTGCTATGTTTTTGATATAATGGTATGCATATATTTATATTTTAAATATATAAATAGGCACACGTGTGTACATTTATTTTAGAGGCTGTCAGGTTGTTAAACTAATTGTAGAAGTACTGAACTCTTAAGGATTTCAGTTTTAAGTTATGTATGTCCATTACTACTCAAGAAATAAAAATAATTTTTTAATCTTGTTCCCTCCCACTCAGTATAGAGTGAGGAAATGCAAAAATACTTGATTTTAAACTAAAATAATCCATACTTTTCTGACTGGCACCTCAAGAATGAAATGGTCCAAACAGGAAGACTGTCAGAACAGATAATTTTAAATCCTGACCACTTTGAGAGCACCCCTTTAATTTTCCTGTTCTCGTGCTCTCTAACCTGCCAGTGCATTGATGCAGGCACCACTTGTGCTTTGTCTTGGACGCTGCTAAATATTTTAATGCAGTAACTGGTCTGGGCCTTAGCTGCTGGTTTAGGATTTCCCCACTCTAGGCAACAGCAGATGGAGAGGTGGGCTATAAGTAGTTTCTTATCTTTATAAAACTTTGTGATATAATTTTAAGGTAAAGTTGGAACAAAGCAGGAATAATGATTTTTTTTTTCCAATTAGAGAAAGAATGCTTTAATTCTTTCTAAATAAATCGAGTTTAATTTACTACAGTTTATCAAGACATATTTTTTCAACTGTTGTGGAGAAACAGTGTCAAAATACTCCCAGAAATCTGTAGGACTATTTAATATTGCATTAAAGTTGGTCAGCATTAAACATGAAATAATATCTATCTTTCCCTGCTTACTACCTTACTACTACTGCTTTTTCCATCTGTATTTTTCAGTTCCCTCAAATTGAGGCTGTCGTTTAGGCAGATGGTTTTCTTTTCTTCTTTTCCCTTCCTTCCTAGGAATGTGCACACCCTTTGGTGTATGTCTGCTTTTTCTTGTACAGGCTTCTGCAATTTGGTTGCCAGTTTCCCTTGAAAGAGAACCATTTTTCCCAGCACGCTGTCTTGAGTGACTGGGTTGTATGCAGTGGGTTGGGTTTTGTTGTGTTTTTTTTTTTAAATCAAGTTACTTAGGCCAGCAAGCAGATGCTTTCTTTGGACTCCAATAGGCCTTTCCATCAGGCTAGGTGATGAGTTTTACAGTGATCTTGGACTGCTTTTTATCTTTACACAACAATGACAGTAAAAATGCCAAAATAGCCACATGCCCAGTTCCCTGGTAAATACATGGAGGAGTTTGAACCTTTTTGACTGTTGCTGAAGCTACTCAGCAGAACATATTTCTAGAGAGCAGTGTGGTTTACAATTGTGTTCATCTTCATTGTTGTAGCGAGCACAAATCAGTGACATCTTAAGCAAAGAGTCAGTGCTTATGTCAGAAGTTTCAAAAACTTATTTACATTTAATATGTGCTTGCTAGTTACTTGGGTGCATGTATACTGTGTAAAACTGTCATGAAACAAAGGCAAATCATCATAACTAACTCATTTTGTACTTGTTTGGGTACTATTTTCTGCGGAAAATCCATTTCAGAATATGAACCAATATCCACTGAATTTTCCACAATAATAGTATTGATAATAAAAAAGAACTTCATTGAAGAGAAAAGCAAATCAAGAGCATAAAAGTCTCATACAGTAAGAAACTGCAGAAATGGATCAAAGATTTGACAGGAAGTTTAATGTGTACATAAGTAGAGGCTGACAGGAACATGCTGTGTGTGTCAAAGGTTCCAGTGATGGAAAACTGAAACACAGTGCTCACTGACCACAGCGTGAGCCTTGACACACGTTGTAAATAACCCAAAGATATATGACTGCATTAAGCAGTAGGCTGGTGTATTAACAGCAGTAAATCTAGAGCAGCAGAAATGGTTGGCATATAGAACTTCCTCTGATTAATATTTGTAACAGACTAATAAGAGCGTTGCAGGCGTTTCGAGCTGTGCTTCTCACAACGCCAGCAGAGTTTTCTTTTCTCTTTCAGAGTCGCATATGTGGATGCTGGTCTTGCCACAATCAAGCTAAAAGCTGAAGACTCTCGTGGTCGACAGCATCTCGTCACTCTGAAGTTGAATGCAAAGGTGAATTTACGTGGGAGAAAATATTTTAAGGCTTCCTTGGAAGAAATGGATTTTTCTTAATTCAGAAAGATTTTTGAGAGTTGGTTCGTTTGTTAGTATGTCTGTTCTGCCAGATAATGGTGAGGGTTTTTTTGAGAAGTTTTTTTTATATAAAGTAGAGTTTTCAGACTTTAACTTATTTAAGTTAATATTGTGTTTTGGTTATCTGTAAGAATCATTTCATATGAAACTGTGCATCACATGAAAAACACTTCATGATATTGCAGTTATTCTACGGGATTAGAGACAAAGCCATCTGGGAGACTTTCATTCTCCATCCAGAGACTATGCATAGAACAAGAATTAGAGGATGTTGGGTTGCTTTTTTAGCAAGTCTTATTGTTAAAGCTATAAAGATTCATGAAAAACCAACTACAGAAGTGAGTTCCTTACGTTAAAAAAATTATTTCTTTTTGGTCTAAATGGCTGATCGTGACAGGGCTCGAAAAGCAAACCCATAGTATGTGTGGAAGCAGAAAAATTTTAATTCTTCCTGGTACTTAGAACTGAACTCAAATTGCAGTGATTCTTCATAGGATTTCTCATTTCAGGGCATAAATCTCTTATCAGAAACTGCAGCTATCCAGGCTGTGTGGTGACAATTGCATGGTAACAGCTGTTGTCTTCAGGAAATCAGTCTAGGGGGAAAAGCGGATCCAAATGTGTGGAAATGTTGTTGTTTGGGACTATCCTTGGTCCATCATCTGGAAATAGTCTTGAAGGGATGAGGAGTGGGCACAGTACTGTAAGATTAAATTTTACCTTCGCAGACATCCTGTATGCCTTTAACTCCTTTTACATAAGACAAGCTATTTTTACCTTAGAGAGGAAAAAGGAGCCTGTGGAAAAGGTACTGTTTGAGAATGGAGGTTGCTAAAGTGCATTTTAAAAAAAGAGTAAAACTATTCTACATGCACAGAGTAATGAATGCATATTTCATGTGCTAGCCAGTCTGTTGTTTAACACATTGATGGAAAAAATATATCAGGAATTACAATTAAGGTGTATTTAATGTGCGAGGACAGTAACTAGACTGCGTTGTCATTGCTTATAAAGGAGCTGCTCTCCCATACTTAGTATGACACTAGAAATTTAAGTGCAGCCTCTTGCCCCTAAGTTTTTTCTCGATTTTTGGGGTGACTGAAGTAACATATTTTAACTATTTGGAAGTATAAAAATGCAGAGGAAAAGTACAGTGCAGTATCCTTTTTTACCAAGCAGCTGCCATGGTCAAACACTGTTACACTTAGGCACTGGCTGGTTCTGTTTAGCTTGAATTATCACTGTGCTGTAAGGAGAATCGAGATGACTGTTTTCTGTTCTTGTAAAAACTTACGTGTTTTCTTTATAGTAATAAAATATCTCAAGTTGAGACTCCTAACAGCGGAGGAAAGCACTGTCTGACAACTAAGGATATAGCGTAATAGAGAGACTAGATTATCCAACTTGTCTGTTGTAACAAGTAATCATCAATCTTTTTTTTATTTTTTTTTTTTCCAAATCATTGTTATGATGAAGGATCAATTGCTCATCCTTTTTAAACCATGTCTGGCATTTAAACTTGCCACGAGAGAAAATTTATGTGTGAAACGTGGTTTTGGTGACATGGGGATTTGATTTTTCTTGATATACCCATCTAACACATTTGAAAGTCTTTTGCTGGAATATTTTTTGAAGGGATTTCTTTTGATAACCTGCCTCAATAAAAGTATGCTTATTTTTGTTATACTGCTGCTTTGATTCAGGTTAGTATGAGAGCTAAACTCTCCAGCATGTGTTGCTGGCTCTTGGCTGTATCCTGGCAGATGGGTTTGTTCAGCCTTGTCCTCATGGAAGCCATACAGCGAAATGAGTTTATAAGCCTGCCGACAATGTTTTCAGGAAGAAACTCTTCCATAAGTGACTTAGGAAATTCTTTTTCATAAGGTTATCATGTGTATTGAGATAATCCCCTCAATATTCTTTTGCCGTGATTATTAATGGTTTGGATGTGTTTTGAGGAATTTTCCTTTATGCGTTGTCAAATGTTTCCACCTGTTATCCCTGTCTTAATGGGCTTTGTGTTAGGAACTGTCCTTTCAAAACACTCGCCCTCTATAAACTGCATTTGTAAAGCATCTAGGAAACGTGGTGTGATCTTGGTGGAGGAATTGAGAATGGTCATATCACAGTTAGGTGTGTCAGCCAAATCCCGTGCTACAAAATTTTGACATTTGTAACTGATGAGGCTTAAACCTCATAAGAGGATATGTTGTTTATTGCTCAGATCGCATTTTGTGAAATAGTTTTCGGACTTGTTTGGTTGAAAATGCCTGGTCCAGAGATCTTTATCCATTCACAATTTAAATAAATGACTAGAGAAGTTTTCTGAAAGCAAAGTGTGCATCTTTGCAAGTGTAAAACCAAATACATGGAGTTTTATTTGTCTGATTTCATTTCGTATTGCATGAGAAGTGGGTTGGGTGCTTGCCATTTCAGATCCCAAGAATTCAAATAGGCCACTGCAAGAATTTGCATGCCATGTAATAATCAAGATGCATTCAGATAAATCATTATCTGAATGACTTGGAAAGGGTTATGAAAATCCTCCTTCTAGATAAAGTTAGCTGCATGCTCAAAAATACAGTATAAATATTTCTGTTTAATAATTGCTTGAATTGTTCTGAAGAATAATAGGATGATTTCTGACAGAAATTTGAATGTAACTGTAGTAACATATGATGTCATTGATATGCTGTGGTATAGTATTTTAAAATATATCTCCTGGGGAATCACTCACCTTGATTTATATAGGATTTCACTCTGCAAGTCTAAAAGCACTGTGTACATTTGTACAGAACCGTTGTTGCATCGTTCTTGACAATCACCTGGGGCACAGTGCAATATTGTGGTCTTAGAGAATATTTGACTAAAAAGACAGAGAAAAAGTGGTGTCTTCTTTTTTTTTTGTTTGGGGTTTTTTAAAGTAATATAAAGTGAGTAGAATCTGTTTGCAAGCCCTTGTGCAAACACACCCTACTAAAGACTGCATAACATGAAATTACTTACCAAGAAAGTAACAGATAATTGGCTAGTGCTGCTGGGATTTAAATGGAGTAGTCCTAAAACCAATCCTATGGAAGGATTGTTCTGGCTTAGTTTGTTCTAGGCATACTTTTCTCCGTTGAAAGCAAGTTCATTTCTATGCAAGCATTGAAGTATTTCATGAAAAATAATACCTGTAGTACAGAACACTAACGCTACAATGACTACAGTGCAAGAACAGTAACACTACAAGAAAAGAAACTCTGGCAGCTGTTGTGGATATCCGTTTTGAAGTTGTAACTGCCTCCTGTCCAAATTAGTTGTTTGGCTTCTCTTGCCCTGTCACCGTTATTTAACTGTCTGCCACCAATTTGATAAAATGATAAAGCACAAGATACTCGAGTTGTAGGAGTTGTCTTCAGAAAGTGGATACCTAACCGAAACCAGAAATGAAGGCACATTAAAATGCAAGTTAAAACAGATTTCTGTGAAATCCAGGAATCCACTAGATTGTTATTAAGATCAAAGCAATGAAGAATGGATGCTTTAGGGAAGCTGTGTCTCTTTTTTGCTCTTTGCCACTGAAAACAATTTGAAACTGATTACAGTAGAATTACATTTTACATAACATAAAGACTAAAAATTCTGATAAATTGATTGCCAGATGCCTGGTAAATAAGGACAATGTCTATGTCTAGAGCTTTACTTTGGAGGGAGAATGGCTATGGGAAGCAGCACAGCTAAACTTGCCTCTTTGTCTTAACTCTCTTTAATTCTGTGAGGAAGATGGGACTTTTTGTCATAATTTTCCCCAAACGAGATGCTCTGTAACATTTTCTTGTGTTGGCAGTTGATGCAATACTAAAACTATGTCTATAAAACCACTGTGTTCATCATTGGTAGAATTTGAAAGGTTGCATAGGACTGAGGAGACAACTGCTCAGGTGAAGAAAATTTTGGCTAAGAGCTCTTAGAAAAACACAGTTTATTTGTAATTAGGTGCTTCTTTCCTTTGCTACTTTATTTTTCAGAAAATACCATTTTTTTCCCCAGAGATTTCATATTGGATGTTGAACAGCAATAGATTTACTAGTGTAAGGAAATAGTCAGTGGTTATTTTTGGACTTATTAAACTTTTATAGCTTCGATTTTTCTTAATACGGTTGTTTTTTCTTTTCTTCATTGATACCTTTTAATTTGGGGTGGGGGGCAGGGAGCTGTTTTAATTTTGGATGTGTGCTCATTCATCTCTTTCTAAATAGTTCTGTACTTACTCTGATTACTTTGAGTTTCAAATTGTTGCCAGTCAGAGCAAATATTCTAGTTTAAATGAAAATTAGTTCTTGACTCATGAAAGAGTTGTGGGTTATTTTTACATTTTCTTATCCAGTACAGGTAACTGAGGAGAATTTTTTTTTAAATATTTGATCTTTTTGATCTTAAGTTCTTTTTTATTGTGTCTTTGTGAACACTGAACAGAGAAAACTGATTCTCCTGCATTTACTAAAAACTGATATATAAAAACTGTTTACATGTGGATTTCTTCTTTAAATAATTAACATTCATAACTATTTCTGAAAATGTTTTACATACTGTTTCCTCTAAGAGCCAAGTTCTCAAGATGCTTGAAGTGCTCATATTTTGTTATCAAATTTGGCAGCTGAGTATGAGTCTGACTTTAAATCACTTAAAAAAAACCCACACAAAAAAACAACCAAACAGAAAAGAAAAACTGTCTTTTTCCTTCCCTCCCTCAGTATCCAACAGAACCACCGGATTGCCTTGTGGATTTTCCTGTTCAGTTTGCTGTTTCTTGGATGCCACAGGTAAACTGCTATGCCATGCATCTTTTTAGAATAACTGAGATACATATGCAATATGTGGGTGGTAACGAAGAGTTGTACTTTATTTCTTAACTCCACTTTTTTTCCCTGGGGGCATTTTACTCTTATACATGCTGATGTAAATGTGATAGTACTGAACTTCATGTTCCTTATGCTGGTGTTTCAAATGTTTTCCTTGCCATGCAGATATACCTTGCATGTTGTATGCTTTGCACTCATACTGGCTGGCTTTTTCTTAAGCTGTTCTTTAGGAATGGTATTGGGAAAATATCTGCACGAGAAACAATCATCTTCTAGAAAAGAAGCACCCTCTAAAGTTGACAGATATTAAAAAAAAAAAAAAAAAAAAAGGTGGTCTTCCAGTTCGTTATCCTCTATAGTTTTTGTAACATAATAAAACTTTTTCAGTAACAATCAAAAGAACAAGAAGAAAGCTCTTAATAGAATTCTAATTTCATAGTTCAACTGATACCGTTAATATAAAGAACTAAGAGCCATTGTCTTTTTTTAGGCTCTCTCGCATTATTTCACGTCTCTTTTTTCTTTAATAGAGCATGTGTACTTGATTAAATGGATTTAAATGTGACCACTTAGATGTAAGTTAATTTGAATTATCTCTGGAAAATAGTTGATGTTTAATTTCATTTAATTCAGGAAAATAGATTTTTACATAAATGATTGCGTTTCATAATTCCAACTCTTGCGAGGATTTCTACCCATCGATAAAACCTCTTTCTGGTGCTAAATCTACGTAGGGAGCACGCAGAAAGGTTGCATCAGAACGATTTTAAGATGGGCAAAGTTCTGTGTGTCACCTCTGATCCTCCAGTGTGAGAGCTTGAGGAAACGACTGCAAGAAAGGACCATTGCAAATGAAAAATATGTTTAGTTTCACATGTAATTTTAGGTTTTGATTCACTGACAAGGTTTTGAACAATTTAAACAGATAACAGATAATGTTTTTCCCTTAAATTACACTGGATTCCATATACTACAGGCAGAATTTTGTTTCTAACCTCAAACTATAAACATACTTTTAGTGGTATTTTATTAATTTTACAGCCTTGCAATGGATGTTGCCTTAAATTAACTGCGTTTCAGATATCCATGAGAGTCATGGCTTCTCTGTGTTTACTTTTAGTAATTTTAAAGCTACTAGCTGGACTTAGGTTTTAATATATTCTTGAAAAACACGATGTGAAGCAACCTTCTTTGACAAGTTAAAGATGGGAGCAAATATATTAATACTGACACTTACAACTAAGTAAAAATCTAGTGTTAAAAATACAGCATTCTAATGCTTGAGATCTTAAAATCTTTGCACAGTTAGAATTACTACGGACTATTTGAAAAGACAAACAATAGATGTTTGCATGTAACTGAAGACTGTTTTGAAATCATGAGCTACTAATTCTAGCTGCAGATAGCCTGCTGTGATACTGAACCAAATACCAGCAACCTGTGCCTTGTGCTGGAAGAAATACTTCAGTTGTAGAGTTTTTTTTTAAATTGACCTTATCTGTGTGGGTGACAGGAACCTAACACTTCTGGAAAAAAAAAATCTGTAGAGTAATTGTGTAAATTGTGTTTATTTTCAAAATGCATGGAACTCATTACAGTGAGCAATCTTCACACCGTGGTAAAATAAGGGTTAAGCTTAGATAATGGTGAAACACCGTAGGTAGCAGAATTTAGCAGGTCCTCAAGTGGTTGAAAATTTTGCTTCCTAAAAGGGAAAAAGAAGACACTATACCTATTTTCTAGTAAAATAGTATGGGTCTTTTGTACTGGTAGATCTTAAATGTTAATGTTTGTTGGTCATCTTTAGTGTAAAAAGTGGCGAGGCTTAACTCAAATTTTGCAGTTGCACTATTGGAATATAAACTCCTATGAAGGAAAATCTAAATAGATTTCAGGTAATTTATTTTTTTCCACCCTGCTGTGTGTGTGCTGTTGCCTATTTCAGGTTCTTTTCAGTGCTCGTGGACTTTAAACTTGAGGGGTTGTTGGGTGGTTGTTTTTTTCTTTTTTTTTTTTTCCTCTGTATAATAATAGACATGGCTTTATGGCATCCATATTAAAAATGGGTAATTTTCCTTATGGTCCCTGTCTTCCCGCTGGGTTGATAATGTTTTGATGTATTTTTCTTTTGCTCTGATGAGAGGTCTGCTGCTGCTGCTCTGACATATTCATTTGGATGAATAATTATAACTTGCACAATGTCAAGCTGAAGATGGTAGGGTTTTGTGCGTCATGACAAGCCCAGTAGCCAGTGCAGGTGTCTCACAGCATGATCAGCAACAGCCAGTGTATTCTGGCTCAGAGGAGACATTTTAGAGTAGTAAGAAATCAGCACCAAGGGCAATGCTGCTGCTGCTGCTACTGTTCTAAGTGCCAAATAAATGCAGAGTGCTTCTCAATGACAAGTGCAAGAACATCTACTTATTTCTGTTAGATTCTTTTTCTAAATAACCAGATAAATGTGCTGCCTCCACAGCTCAGCACAGACTGTAAGCAGAGTTCTGCAGTTTCAGTGCATCTCCATTCCGCTGCCCTCGCATCAGGGTGTTGTTTCTATACTGACCACTGCCCACCTGCTTGGCTACATGAAGGTCACGAGAGTGGAAATTAATGACTAATGAGGTCATGCAGCCAGCCGACAATGGAACAGCAACGCAAGGTTCAGAAGGTGCAGTGGCACGAATGAGATTATTCTTTGGCTGTTTTGATGGAAACACAATAAAACGCGTGATAATTGTGCTTTTTCTTAGCAAAGGAGCTTCACAGACAGCAGCTTTATATGCATCCATAGATTCAAAAAATGGAGATGGTTGACCGGACGCTTCATAAAGATTTCAGAGTGTTGGGTCTCAGTTTGATTTGTGCTAAGGAGGGGGAAAATTGTTAAACTTTTGTTTGCGAGAAATAAACAAGTTTCCAAACAAAGCTAAAGGATCATAAATTATTTAGGCGATACAGGTGATCCCTTTTCCAGCCAACAACTGTTCACTTTATTAAACTGTATTTTATCTATGAATTCATAAAAGGCAAGCAGGTGGCAACAACAGCTATAGTTTAGGCTACTTTACCTTTTCCATCAGGAGACTTTGCAGTTGTTCTAATTTTCTTAGGAAGAAATTTAGCAAAAAAATCTTGGAATAAAGATCATATTTTAATCTTTTTTTGAAAATAGATTTTCGTAAATTGTGCTGCATTTACCTGAATTAGAACATTCTTACTAGCGTTTGATTAATGTTTAGTTCATCCAGGATTTGAAGCAGGTGTCTGAAATCTGGCAGAATAGCCATATAGGCATGTAGCGCTGCTAAAAAGTTACTGGAAGGCTCCATGGATTTTATGGCAGGCACAGACTCAAGGCTTTCTCTTTATTCTCCCCAGCCTCTATGGCTCTAGATATAAGAATCAAGAGTAGAGTGACTTTTTTTTCCCCATTCCTTCTTATTCCTTTAATTGAAGGGAACAGCATATGGCCAATAGGGGTAAACTTGGGAAAGTGAATTGGGATGAAGTAAAAAAAGAAGGAAAGAATTGGTGCGAGGAGCTACCAGTGATGAGAGTGCAGATGGTAGAAATGAAAACAAAAATGTTGCAAAACTACTGGAGACTCCTGGCAGAAGGAAAAGTGTGTTCCCCTCAGAAACAGGCAGGTCCAGAATACCTGATTTTCACTGACCACAGCGTGCGCTGCGTCTCCTGCTGATTGTTGAAAGGAACAGAGGATACAGAGCAGTCTGATAGCACAAAGGTAACGTTTGGGTCAAAGTTCTCTGAAACTGCTGGGGAATCATCAAAGTCGATATGTTTATGTGTCTGTTTTCCTGTAAAAGAACCAGTTTAACCCAGTCTCTACAAACAGCTGTTTTCAGAAGCTAAGATCCCAGGATCACGGCCCTCCAAATTAACATTAAATTGCTGTTCAGTCCCAAGGACTGTGTTGGTATCGCTTCCAGCAGTATGTATCAGATTTTTGCCTCATAGAGCCTGGAATAAGTGGGCTTTGTGGCTGAAGATCTGCTTTGTTCAGAGAGAAAAGTCTCTGTTCTGAGAGTTACTTACAGTGACAAGTCAGCACTAATTGTAGTATTTGTTTTCTACACTCACAACTTGAAGTTTGAAAAATCTGGAGGAGTGTTGAGTGTTTAAAGCCATGACTATGGTCACGGGAGGTGATGCTCTAATAAAAAGTCCTCTTAAAGCCAGAAGAAGGGATCTTGAGTGAAGTATTCCAAACTAACATTTTCTCAGTCCCTTATTTGTCCATATGAAAACTCGGTATGAGGCCATCTATTCTGAAAATGCGTTTTGATGATAAACTCAATAATGTTTCTGGGCTGCTCGGTTGCTGCGACAGTCATTAGAGAGAGCCGAAGGGAACAGGATTGTTAAGTCATGCAGCAGATCTCTGCCAAAAACTTACCAAGCTGGCACTTGAAGGGAAGGAGGTGTCCTGGGACTGTAAGGCTTTCTCAGGACCTCAGTGCTCCAATGGAGAGGAAGCCAACTCCAGCTGCTGAGTTGGTGTGAGCTCACATTTGATGGGTCCTTCACCCAGCCCTAGCTCTAGGTATCTTGTGCAGCTACCATAGCGCAGACAATAATCATGTCTCTGCTTAAGCTGTTTTGCTAGTCCAAACCAGTAAAACTTTTTTGACCTTGTCTAATGGTGGACTCTCCATTCCTCATCTTAGAAACTTTTCTGTCCCAGCTCTGGTTGCTCGGTTTACTTGAGAAGGTCTGGTCAGAATCAGGTGCAGTGTTCCAGCTTGGACAGCACCCTGGCTATCCCCTTCTGCACCGATTCCAGTAACACCCACTCAGCCTGGGGAACGGGGAGCGCAGCGGCAGAGGGATCGCTTCCCAGCCAGTGCCATGGAGGTCAGCGGTCCGTAGGGGAAGAGAAAAAAGTCGTAGTTGAACGAGTTAGAGCAGACTGTGCAAAAACCTGCAGTACGGTTTTGTGACTGCTCCAGCACTAGTATTTCCTGACCTCTGCCAGCTACTCAGTGCTGCTCGTGTGGGCAGCTGATGCCAGTATCCTCATCGAGTGCAAGGTTCATATTACACACTAAAAATATCTTCCTTTTGTTTGAAGTTGTGAAAGATTAAACTGCCACAGTGTTCTTCGTTTCCGTAATGGATGTTTTGCCTGATGAGCATGGAATGTACCTAACCTGCAGAGGCTGGAGTAACCAGTTTGGGTTTGCTGCTGTTTTTCAGAGGCAGAGCAGCCAGTGATGTTACAAATGTCTTTTTTTCCAAAGAATATTTGACGTATTTCATACAAATTCTAATGCATTTGTACAAAGGTGACCAAGAAACAAAGAGAGTTTGTGCTGTCTGACATTATTAATGACTATCTTGGTGTAGCATAGACAACAAAAAAGCATGATAGTCTTTTCTAAAAGTGTTGGGCAATGACCAAAAATGAGTTGGTTAATCAAATAAAAAGGAATGTTACAGTTTTCACGGTTTGCATGACAAGCATGTGATGTATTTAAATGCTATAGATGCCTTTATGTATATAGCAGGAGACAGCTGGCAACATCAATGAAGCATGCAAATAAGATCAAATGAACAGTGCATTAAAAAAAAAAGATTTAACTACCTTTTTAAGGAAGATCATTGAAAAATTACAATTAGTATTAAAATTAATTGGATTTTAAAACTTATCTGTGGGTTATAATCCCTTGATGTTTCTTTTTTCTAGTGAAACCCTTTGAATTCCCGGAAGATAAAGATAAAAATGATTATTAGAGGATTTATCTGTATGTGATATAGAAAAATGTAAAAAATCAAAATGGAAAGCAACTGTTGCAAGTACCAGAAAATTATGCTATTAATTTAAGTGTCATCAGAGCACAAAAGATCACATTTCAGGACTGTGTGAAAATTATTAAAATACTGGAAATAATAGTACTTAAGATGAAGATATTATACGCTAAGATGTGGTTAAGTGACTGACACTATTATATCACTTCAGGTATTATAAAAGTAACAAAATGCTTTTAAAGATAATAAGCGTTACGTTTTGAGATTGGCAGTATTCACACTTTTCTGCTTAAGTGCTTTCCTACTTTAATAGAATTTAATAACAGGAGGAAAAAATGTAGCATTTTATTTCTAAGCTACACCGTTTCTTTCTAAAACATGTATGCAATAAAATAGGAAAACTTATTACATATAAAAATCATACTTCTTCATCTGAGAATGTTCATATAATTTGCTTGGTTTTGTCCAGGTGAGAAAGGAAGAACATAAACTAAAGATTAAAGGAAACCATTCCATGTATATTTTGTGTTATTTCCAGAAAAATACCTCTTTAAGAACCGAACATTTAATTTGCTTTTTCTTTTTGACCCCAAAAATTTGTTCCTGGACCACGTTCTGAAGGCTCCTTATTCTCCCATGTGTCTGCTCATGACACTTCCCGGTTCCTCCTGATTCCACCTGACTTGAGGCTCGGAACCCTGGGGTACGGGGTATTACTCCAAACAGAACTCATCGCTTTCCTCCTCGTGTGTTCTTCACCTCCCTTCGGTTCCCTAAATTCCTGTTTTGTACCCTCTGGCCATCTGCATTTGGAAAGGTGTTAGCTCGGCTGCCGAGCGTGTTCTGCACTTGAGGAAGTTTTTCCCTGTGGAAATAGCTGCTTCTTTTGTGCTCACGGAGGGTTTTAAAAATGACTTCTTTTGCATCGGTGTTCTGAATATTGTCCCGTATAATGACAGATTTTTCTGATTCCATCTAATCCGCTCTCAAATATTGAAATCCCTTGAGTGTAATCCTCTGATTATTAGGTGGTTTCTCCTTCTTTTACCATATTTACATGGCTCGAAATCTAAATGTTAAGTACCTGTTTTTATACTGCTTAATTTTGAGATAATTGTGACATTGTTAGGCTCTATTTCTCAGAGTCTTTAAAAAATAAACAAGCTACTTTAGTTACGTGGGTATTTGTGGGTGTTTTTATTTGGTACCAGTGCCACGTTGCTCAGCTGAAGTAGAAATGAAATATCAGAATGTTAAGAAGTTTAATAGTAGATTAATCATTATTCTTACTTTAATTTCCCAATAGTTTGTTACAAGTTACAATGCAAATGAATAGTTGTTACCAGTTTGCAGGAAAGTTTTCAGAAAAGGAGTGTAAATCGCCATCAAATCCAGGTGTGATGTACACGTATCCCAACACGTTGGAACTACTGGGATTAGAGCACTTGTTTGTACTCAGGATCCAGCTGCTCTTTACTTAACGTTGTTTCAATGAAAAAAACCTGTGAGGTTCAAGGTTTTATGCTACAATTGGATACGTGCTAAATTTTAACACTTCTTAAATTACCTAAAGTTTGTGTTTTAAGTGCTCTCTATGGCTGTAAGTGGAAACTATATGAAATTTGTTTAAATTTCTTCTTGTCTTAGAACTCCTTAATAGACATTTATAATCAGTTCGTGGCGGCGTTAGAATCGCTGAAAGAATTCTGGGATGCCATGGATGAAATTGATGGGAAGACATGGGTGCTTGAGCCAGAAAATCCCACACGGAGCGCTACAAGAAGAAGAATTGCAATAGGTATGAAAAGATGTGAAGGAATACAGTGGGGTTTAGAAGAAAAACTCAGGGTGCTGTTTTGCTTTGCTTGTCTAACCAGATGGTGCTTGTCTGAGTCAGGAAAACAACAGGCAGCACTTAAAACCAGTGAGACACAACTCTCTTATTTTGTGTATTTAAAAAAAAAATCACCTTCCACAGAATACTGAACCTGTTCAGGAAATTAATTACAACTTTATGGGGTTATACAAAATGAAAGTTGCTGCAGGAAAATATGGTGTATTTGTAAACTATGAACACGTAGCTGTCAAAAACTGAGGACTTGCATGATAACTCTAGAAAAATGAGTATTAGTAAAAAAAAAAAAATTAGCTTAGATGAAGTCCTTATTTCATTCACATAGTCCAGATTTTTTAATAGACTGTTCCTTTAGATTGATCCTGTCCTGCAAGAGTGAAAGGAATATTAGAGTGTAGTCAAAAGGCAGAAAAGGGAGTTAAAAGTGGCGAGTGGAAAGGAGAAAGGAAAAAGAGAGGGAATTCGAGGCATATAGTGTTAACCATCTGAAAAAGTACCTTAATTCCTATGCCCATGTCTGGCATTTTAAGGTCTTAATACATATAGGATTAGGAGTCCTATAATTGCAAAGGAGAAACTTGCCACTGTCAGAGGGCAGAAACACCGGGGGGAGCATTACCTTTGAAAGAGAGTTCTGATTTTCAGCTGAAATCCAAAATACCAGTGGCACGTTGTAGAAATCCGACAAGATACAGTGGACCAAAGTAGACTGAAGTTGTCCCTGAAACCTCTGTGTGTGCGTGTGGTTTTTAACCTGGATCCCACACATTTTTGAGCCGCTTACCCGTATGAAGAGCAGACCTGCTGAGGATGATGGGGTCCCTTGTAAAAGAAAAATACTTGCTGTTTCAAAAGTCTGCCACTGTTCGCTCAGTCGGGCAGCGTGCTGTGGAGGGGACTGACTTAACTCATTTTACTGCTTGATGTTGGCTTTATGCTTCTCTTTTTGATTGTATTTTTTTTTTTTGACTGGGGAATTAATAACAACTACTTCTCTACTACCTTTAAAATTTCACTAAGATTTCAAATGGATTATGTCCTCTAGCTTCAGTTTGGTTATTCAGAAATAAGTCTAAATGTCAAGGTTAAGACTAGGCTAGAAGTGGTGTAAGACTGGCAGCTTTTTTTAATCAGTTGCTATTTTTAATTACAGTCCATTGAAATTTAAATACTTCATATATACTGATATTTTGTACAATTAATTTGGATAGCTACCAACTTTTTAATTATTTGTAGTAATGAAAAACAGCCTGAATTAACCCATTTAAAAGTGCTTTTAAAAAAAAGTTAATGTTGACTACTAAGTAAAGCTCCCCTTATGACTTACTTGCTTTCTCACTGTAGGGAACAACGTCTCGTTGAACGTGGAGGTGGATCCTCGGCATCCAGACATGCTCCCCGAGTGCTGTTTTCTGGGAGCGGATCATGGTAAGGCAGAAGTAAACCAGTAAAACCGGTTGTTTCTCTTCTCAAACCTGATCTCTGGTGAGCCGGTACCAGTGCACGCGATGTCAGGCTCCTGGGCTAAACAGGAATTCAGCGGCGTGCGTGCAGGAGAGTTTTACAGTGCAGGCGCTGGGTGTGTCACAGCCTGAATCCATGGCAAGCTGTTCTGCTCTGCGAGTGACACTTTTTTCCAGTTCAGAGGGAACCCTGTGTCCCACAGATGATTACCCAATCGTGTTTATATTGTAATATGATTTTCTTAAAAAAAAATAAAAAAATAAAAAAATTTACTGCATATGTCCTAATAGTGTTTGGAAATATTTAAGTCTTTTCCTCTGTGTCCCACAGCTTTTTTTCCAACTTTTAAAGGTAAATAAGACCATATTTTCAACAGTATGATAGTTTAAATATTAGTGTAATGAATTTCCAAAACAAAAAATGAAGAGCAGTCATTGACTTAAGAACCTTAAATAGTTTACAAAAACCAACCCGTGCCTTCCCCTGCAGTGCTGAAACAGTAAGAGGTCAAATGGGGTGGGGGAGCAAAGAGGATCCTACAGATGATGTAATGATTTATGTGCATTGTTTGCAGTGGTTAACCCTTTGAGAATTAAGCTGAACAACAACATGCACTTATGGTAAGCATCTTGAATCATACAGGTTTGAAACCGAAATGGTATTTGTCCTTTTGTCATTCCTAGTGTTGATTTTTTTCCTCCCTCTCTCCCACCTGCAGGGATCCAGAAATCAGTTTATTACAAAACTTGAAAGGCGTCTTAGAAATTGATTTTCCGTCTCGTGCTGTGCTAGAAAAAAGTGTAAGTTGCTTTTTGTTAATGATCAGTCGTTATTTCTGAATAAGTAAAATTTAAATGGTCACTTTATAACTGCCAGCAAAAAGGAGAGACTTAGAAGAGAGGTAATTGGATTAATATATTGTCACGAGGACTTCTGAACTTCCAGCAACAATTGTCAGAGCTTGTTAACCTTTGATTAGAGGTGCACACTTTCCTGTGGCCTTCATAGCAGTACGGCGATTAATAACAGGCTTCGCTATTAAAAGGGAAGGAGGAAGTTCCAGAGTAGCTAATGAGATGTGGAAAATCCAAACATTCTGTTATGGATGTTGATGACTTAAGTTCTAATTAGGTAGAGCTGCTTAGAGGGGACCAGAGGCCATCCAAATACTGGTGCATTTCAAACAAACTTGGAATTAATTTTTGACAATGCTGGAGCACTGTATGACTTCACTTTCACTTGTGAAATTTTTTAAATTAATATCTGACTGTCTGATGTCCAAATGTAATGATAAATCCTTGTGTTTAATAAAAAAGAAACAACAGGGCCCCAAAAGTATGAAAATGTTTGTCAAATGAGATGTAATTCAGTGAGAGGACAAAATAAAACCTAGCTGCTATGGTATAAACGTATATATTGAAGGCAAAACTAATTAGTAATTCTAAGTAACAAAAAATGCAAAAGCAAAGACAAATGGATGAACGTGGTTTCTGCGTTACCAGCCGTTTCTTGCTTTCAGTTGTCCTGTAAGCTAAAACGTGTTGTGTTTTAAGGATTTTGCTAAGGACTGTGGAATCTGCTACGCCTATCGCCTGGACGGCACTACTCCAGACCAAGTGTGCGACGATCCCCGATGTGGACAACCTTTTCATCAGGCTTGCCTCTACGAGGTAAAGTAATTAACGGGACAGGCTTGCTCATTAACTCACAGATTCTGGAAAAAAAGCATTGCCCACTTAACTGTCGGATGAAGCCAAGTCCTTCGAGGAGTGCTGCAACAGTCACTGGGCTTCCTCTGGCCTTCTAACCCCCCATTCATGAGTGGGCTCCCTGCGGAAGGGAACTCACCTCATGTTGTGGTTGTACAGACCACGTCAGGTGTTGTTCAAATGAACTCTGGTAATAGGGGGCTTTAATTCTTAAATTTGATACTAAAGAAATGTGAGTTTTAATCGACTTACTTGTGTTGCAGTGGCTCCAAGGCCTTCCTTCCAGCAGACAGAGTTTTAATGTCATCTTTGGTGAGTGTCCGTATTGCAATAAGGTAAGGAAATCCAGTGAAAATGCGTGATTGCACCAAATAGCGTGGGGTGGCTTACATAAAGGCAAAAACTGTAACAAAAGCAGTTGTAAAACAGAATTTGTGGCTACTATCTTCCCTTTACACTTGGGAATAAAGAGAGGAAAACTAAACTCCCATGCATTTAATGCATTGGTATTTAACTCAAGGTTTTCTGAAACAGTACAAAGATGGCTACACGCCAGTTATCGACATATTAGTGTTAAAATAATTAAACATCACACCCCATTGTATTTCTTGATACTTTTTTAATGTTGCTGTAGCAAAGGTCCAGTTTTTTAAAAAGAATAAAATAAAATCTCACCCTTTGTAACACAAAACAGCCTTGTACAAATAGTTTTGGCGAATATGTAACTCTTGAGTGCAGATTTGGAAAGTTTAAGAGCCTTTAAAAGGTATGTATTGACAGTATTATTTAAAAAAATCTTTTTCAAGCCACTGACACTGAAATCTTCAATGAAGAAACTTTGAGAAGAAACTGCGTGATGGCAACACTGGAGACACTGGCCCAGCGACATCAAAGCAAATACAAGGAAAGCAATATGAGTAGCAGAAGTACCAGTATAGCTGTGCTGTAGGGGTATGTCTGCTCAGTGAACGCCAGCCTGAACAGCACCGAGATGGAGGGGCGAGTGATGGCAGAGCCGGTTTCTTGCCGTGACACTGGAGGATCTGTTAAGAGTGGATTGTGTTTCTTTTTGGATTCTGAGAACATTGCTTGGCTGTCGAATGGTGGTAACATTCTTGCAGTGTCGTTCTGCAGGAAAAAAAATAAATAATAAACTTAATATTGAGTAAGCGAGATGTGAATTGGAAAAACCAAGCTGCCCAAGATGCCACCTAGGTATTGAAGTTATCCCAGAATACAATCCAATTCTTACAAAGTCTTAGCTCTGGGATTTGCAGGTCCAAGTACATCGTATATTAATATGCATAGCATTAGGTGTGATTATACACCTGCGAGAGAGACATGCTCTTATGGAATTCAACAGCGGAAAGTCTTCTAGATCTTTAACTCATTTTCAAAAAATGTTAGATTTAAAGTGTTCCTGCTAATAAAGTTTTAGCCTGGAAACCCTAGATATAACTCTGAAGTTTAATTTGCCATTTTAATTTGTGTAAGTTTTTGCATTTCATCCTGAAGCTGAAGTTCTCCTGATTTATTACGGGTAGCGTAACGGTGCTGTTAGCGCGGGGTTTGTTCTAGGTGGGTCGGGTGCTCTTTGGTCTCCAGAAGCAATGTCCTCCTTAGCTTACCTTTTTGATCTCCATTCCTGAAAGGAATCCCCAAACACTACAATTCTCTTTCTCACATATCCAAGACCTGACTGTGTTTTCCACTGTCCCTTAGAAAAATTTCCACCTGTGGTTTCCTTTCCATGATCCCATTCACAACATGTTATTTTTTAGCAGTACATCCCACTTATTTTCAACCCTAGCAATATAGTTTTCTTGGTGAAAATTCAAAACCTAAATTGTATTTCTCTAATAGAATTTTCCTGTCTTCCTGTTTTGTTTTTTTTTTTCCTCTTTCAACTCAGTTACAGACATGTCTGTTTCTTTTCTTTAAAAAAGAAGCATGGGCCCCGTCTGATAGAAAGATACTGTTACATCCAACATAAAGGCAGCTCCTATGGTTTTTCTTCATACTTTTTGCTGTTCCCATATTATTTTCTAGATGTTACTTCTGTCTTCCCCAGTTTGTCAGCTGTCCCATCTCTTTCAGCCCTCCTCCCCTTCTTGTCCTACTCCTCTCTGTCAGGTGTTCCTCTTTCAGCACAGAAATGTTTCTCATTTTAATTTACACCTAAACTGGAACTGCTTTCCAGCAGCATCTTACCTCAGCAGACCCACTCCTTCTTTCACCGTCCCAGCTCAGTGATGTTTTTTTGAATGTCCTCTCCCAAAGGATAAATCTGGGAGAAAGGACTTTCCCTCTGAGTAAGTTCTGTACTCAGACCTTAACTGCATCGTCTGTTACTGGCCACCCCACCTGAGTGTCTAATTTGGGCAACAGCCTGGAGCAGTTGACTGCAGGCGCCTCCTCTAACTGAAGTGTTTGGAATTGCTCTCCGGAGAACGCCTGACAGCCTCTCGCCACTCCAGTTCCTGCACAAACCACTGCCTTTTCCCCACTGTGCCTGAGGAATCCTCCTCAATTTTCAGTACTCTAAAATTTCCCATACAGCTTTCCTTTACCAATCTCCTAAACTATGTGAAAAGAATGGAGAGGAAGTCTGCAAAAGGAAACTAATACACTTCTGCCTTTTGTCCTTCTCCAGTTTCTCGTCTGAACATCTGAAACGTTCCCTGACATCCCTTTTGACTCCCCCCCATTACGCACAGTATTCAGCGAGTACCACAGAACTGTTCTACACAGATGCAGCATTAGTCACATTGGAATAGCAGCTTTTCCTTTATAAAGGCTAAATCAAAACACAAATACAATCTAAATACTAGACCAGCAACTGGTCCCTTCTTTAAAAATGTGTTTTCCTTCCTCCTACAAGGAGAGAAACACAAATCCCAGTTCCTCTCTGGTGTCAAGATCTACAATCCATACAGTGTGCTTGCTGTTCAAGTACACGGGAAGTTACACCAGCTTGTTCTTTTCCTGTATCAGGTGGGAAACCTAAATGTGGCTCGAAGATCTGCTTCTTTCTCAGGACTGCTGTACTTTCCTACAAAATACACAGGAGGGAAGACATTTGCTACTTTTTTTGCTAATCTCTTAAATTTTACATTTGAGGACTAGGAAGTAGCACTGCAATATCTTCATATCACAAAGCTGTATTTGTTACTTTGAGTCACTGCTCTGTCAGGACTCCAGAGACTTTTCAGAATCTGTCTGCCTCACTATTAGCCAAAACATCTCCAAAAATCGTTCTGCTCACCACTTTCCTGCCTGATGCTCTCAGGTACAGCTGTGCTTTTTCTGCTTCACTCTCCCAGCTTGTACCGGAGTCTCCAGGAAGTGATCAGCAGACTGCTTGAAGCAAAGAATTTTGGATTAATAATTAAGCTATCTTTAAAATTGCATTTTTTGTGCTTATTAGAAATTGTCCTCATTTAACAAGTTATTTTTCTATGTGAAAGAAAAACAGGGTAGAATCTCTTTGTTAAAATAAACTCCCTAGAAAAGGAGCACAGTGTGATTACTAAGATGTACTTTATTCTGCGTTATTTTTACTAAAACCTTGATTAAATTTTTTTCATCAATTTTTTCAGGTAACTTTTTTGTGAAGAGCAAGACTGAATTCATTCATTCAACCTTTTTATGTAGTAAATTACGAATAATATATGAGGTGAGTTAGTTAACTACTAAAATCCTCAGATTAAAAAGTCAGAATTTAAAAATTTAAAGGGCGCTGTGAAGTTTTTCACTACGTAGAAAAGGAAACAACTGAAGTAAGTTTCTACCAGGAAAACAACGGGATCCACAAAGGGAGACTCACTTCCCAACACTTTTATCTGCACGCTGGTGCAGTGCTTACTACCAAACTAGTAAAAACTGGGGTGTTAGTTTGCTAATAATATGACCAAGCCACCAAACTTAGCTTTTGTGGCAAACAAAAGTTTGCAAGTGAAAGTTTGTATACATTTTGTTCAGGCTTGCTTTGCGGTGGTGTAGGGCTTGGGTTTTTTTTAAAAAAAATCTTATTTTTCGAAAAGCTGATCTTTCTTTTGTGGGGTGCCATGACTGTTCGAAGGTAACACCAAAAACCTCACCTTTGGCGGGCGGTCAGGCTCCGGAATCACAGTGTACAATTTAACTGGCTTCTCCTCAGCCTGGCATTGCCAGCGTGCTGCCCGAGTGTGGGGCCTGCTGGGGCAGTTTGGTTCTTCCTCCTTCACCTCGGTTGGCTTCCGTCGCACTGGTTTCGGTGACGGCTTCAGCAAGGGAACCTGTCAATGCACAGACAGTAACTCTGGATGCTGGAAAGAATTCAGAACGTTCAAAATTATCACAGGTACCATTCCAGTACTTGGCCCTGTCAGGTCTGAGACAGGGATGGGCAGTGTGCCCTGTTTGCACTTATTCCCTGGGCTTACAAGAAACTCCCAGTTTTATGTGTGGAATAACACAAGACAGTAAGCACATGCCAGCTTCTGCTGTTTGTGACAGCATGCTTGGCTTTTTCCAAGCGCTTTTCATCCTTGCCCACCCCAAAAGGTGAACATGGAGCTAACAGAGCAGACGAACTCCCAGGAGACACCATGCGTCACTGCAGTGCCCAAATCCTCACCTGCTCAGGCTCTGTTTGGTGAAGCATCCTGTTTAATTTACTTGGCTTTTCTTCATCTTGGAGTTGTTTGCCTTTTAGCCCAGTACAGGCTTTGACGTATTCTTCATCTTCCATCTTTTTTTGCTTCTGCCGAACTGGTTTTGGCACAGGCTTTGGTAAGCAAACCTGTTGATGTACAGTGAACAATTTTGCGTAGTAAAAAAAAGTAATTATTTCAAAAAGAAAAATGCTCCATCTTCAGTTCCAAGAACATAGAATGAGTGTAAGCTTTTCTCTGTCTCAAAAAGAATTGTCTTCAGCATTTTAATTATCAATAAACGTCTTCTTCAAGCAGTACAAAGCACTCTGCTGTATTTGGGAAACATGGTATGCAATAAACTTCCGTTATACATTTCGAAGCATTCACTAATAACCTGTATTGGGAACGATGCCAGTAAGTCACTGTTTGTTTCCTTAACAAGTGGAGCTGAACACATTTCGTATCGCTGGATTGAGTCAAATGCAAAACTCTACAGGAAGATAATCACCAAGTCTCCTGGCTCGGGTAATCTGATGTAAGAGTTCAGGCTTATAGTCTCTTTCAGCCTTCTAGAATGTCAATGGGGATAGCTGCATGGCTTAATGCAAGTTTTTTGCAGCGCTGCTCGAAGCACTGAGTATCAAATGATATCTGGTTGTGGCTTTTGTAACTTGGAAGACAAATGCAGCCAACACCCAGGCTGCACGCCACATGCCTTTGGTACTGCTGGCAGACTGGTAACTCTGTAACTGGAATGTTTGCATATGGTCCTCTGTGCAGCAGCTGTACCTGAACACAGCAGCTACAAAAGGAGTGAAGGGCTTTTGTACACTGCAGATTAAATATGTGCAGGGGATAGAAACTGAACAACCTAAGTACTGTTGAAAACATCGGTAGGCATTTCATCTATTGTTTAATTCAAAACACTTTTTAAGAATATAATCCATAGTTCTGCTCTGTGAAACTATTAATGTTTAGATACGTAAAGGTGTATCTGAACAGCCACTCAAACTAGTTTCAAACAGTCTCCCTCAGTACGTAACACCGCAGACAGCCCTGAGAACGCAGCTGCCCGGGTGAGGCTCCGTGCCACGCCGACAGTCAGCCCAGCGCAGGGGCCCAAGCTGCTTTCTTGGCATCACGGCACCATCCTGCACCGCGCAGGAACGGCTCCTCTTGCTGCCAGCTAACTCTGGCATCTTCACAACGTACACACACCTTAAACGACTACAGCACTGTCAAACCAGGACTTGGAGCACTTGTGAAAATATTTATTTTATGCCTAAAAATTACCATATTCCACACTAATTATGCTTTGGTATCTGTGTAGTTATTTTTTAATATAAAACCTACAACATCCAGCAAGTAATCAGCTGGCCTTACACACTTCACTTGGCCCTAATGCGAGCACTATCACCGTGGGTGAAAAAGCCAAAAATATTTATCCAGTGCCAAAAACTGTGCTAAACAAATTTGAGAATCAACTCAATGAATATTTTATCACCTATGCTCCGTGTGCAATTGAAACAAAGAACCAGGAGGTAGCCACTGTTACACCTTTTATGTCATCTCAAGATTAGGTTCATGTACTATGGCAGGGAGCTGCACCTTAAAATTCATGTTCTGTAGCAATTCTTCTTCACATCATCTTCAAGGAGCAAGTGTTACAGGATCCCCTTACTGGTACTTACGGGTGTTTACTGGTCTTCAGAAGGGAATTAACCCCAAATCACCTCTTTCCTGTGTAACAAACTGGTACAGGTGGAATCAGACAGGTCATCTGGAGTCAGATTCTGCTCATAAGCAAGAAGTGAAGAGACAGTGGATTGTTTGTAGTGGCTCCCACTATTCTTAGGTTGCCTCTTTAACGGAAGAAGTGTTTGGTGAATAAAAGGAGAGGTGGAAAAGGAATGCGGAGGGCTGAGATGAAAAGAGTCAGGGCCAGGATAACTAGAGATGGTGCCGTGAAGAGATGCAGTGGGAAGTGCCTGCCTGTCATCCCACACTTTGTCAGGACTGTAGCACCAAAGCACACCAGGCCTTGAATATCCTCCACAGCCCATAACCACAGATTGAGAAACTGTATTTTCTGAAAATAGCAATAAATTTAGTTCAGTTACCTGCTCTCTCTCCTTGTGCTTAAAGATTCTTTAAGTCTTTTGAATAACCGTAGAAATTTCCTTTCTGCGGCTGTTCTGCAGTGAATGTTACAGGAAACCTGCGTATACAAGCAGCAGAACTGGCTGAAGAAACGAGTATTACGCAGGTAAAATACAGGTGATCGTTGGAGCAGCGCTACCATTCCTACTATCCCAAGAAGCAAGACGCTCAACATTAACAATTTCTCTGAAGAAGTGATGACAGGTGCCAAGATTTAGAACTATGCAGACACACTCGCTCTCTGATCTTGTTCTTGGCCTTCGAAACCAATTCTGCTTAGTCCTGCGCCACAAGAGCGGTGATAAGAGAGTTGGGGCTGTTCAGCCTGGAGAAGAGAAGGCTCTGGGGTGATCTTATAGCAGCTTTCCAGTACCTAAAGGGGGCCTACAGGAAAGCTGGAGAGGGACTTTTTACAAAGACATGTAGTGATAGGACAAGGGGCAATGGATTTAAACTGAAGGAGGGGAGATTTAGGTTAGATATAAGAAAGAAATTTTTTACATTGAGGGTGGTGAGGCACAGGAACAGGTTGCCCAGAGAAGTTGTGGATGCCCCATCCCTGGAAGTGTTCAAGGCCAGGTTGGATGGGGCTTTGGGCAACCTGGTGTAGTGGAGGGTTTCCCTGCCCATGGCAGGGGGGTTGGAACTAGATGATCTTTAAGGTCCCTTCCAACCCAAACCATTCTGTGATTCTATAACGGACTCTCCTCACTCATGGGTTTTGCAGTGGGGTTGTGCACGTGCAAACTGCAAGTGCTACAGCAGCTTTTACAGCCTGGAAGTTCAGGATCATCTTTTACACCAGCACACTGCAAAGTCTTAGGCCAGGTGATAAGAAGAAAGTAGATCTACTGTTCAATAGATGACTCCAAGAAATCAAAGGCGCTTGTGAACCAGATCAGCTGGAGATGAGTGAAGAGCTACCTGCTATTTCAATGAAGTTCAGAAAACAGTACAAAACTGAAAAAAAGCTGCTCAAATTAGTGAGAACGAAGTGGTCATCACCATAGCGAAAGAAATACTGTCCCTGAAACAGCTTTTGGTTTTGATAAAAGAAAAAAAAAAGTGGTAAAACCAGAAAAGTCAATAAAATTGCTAAAATAAGTATCTGTAATTACCAAGATCAAAACCCAGTGCCTTTTTATTAAACGTGAACTTTTGTTCTGCCTACCATAATACGTAAATAGTGCTGACAATTGGTTTGTGAGGCACTTGCTACAATAAAATGTAATTGTATCATGAGAGAAAGGTGACAATCAGGAGATCATGAAAAAATTACATATTCTCACTGGTGGTTAATTAGCCATGCAAAACCCCCTCAAACAGATATTCTCTTCTATTAGGAATGATTACTATGCAGGCCTACAGATGTCAATACCACAGTCGTTCAAATACTTCTTTCCCTACTAATTGAAGGTTGTAAAGCTCTGGTGCCAAGGTTTTGCTTCCAAAGAGCTAATTTATGACTAGAAGGATATTTTATGTCTTCAGTTGCAGCAGCTACAAAACTCAGCAAATCAGAACCATCTGTGCACCGATACTTGAATCACCATTCATCTCGCAGCCTATCAGTCACGTTAGTTTGCATCCTGCATTCTTGGCTCACGTACACTTGTGATGGTCCAAAGTTCACCAGAAATATTGAAAATGAACGGCACCCTGACCCTGCCTTGCTGCACACGCGCCAGAGGCAGAAGCGGGGCTTTCGCATACGGGGAGTTTCGAGGCAGAGTATGATGGGACTGACATTTCGCAGCAAGTCCAGTAAGGCTGCTTATTCCCTCAATCTCCACTTCTTAAAACATGGGTTTATTAACTGTGTCGTTTCAGACTTAAAAGTCCAAAAGGAAAATCTAATGCGATAGCTGTCCATTTTAATATTCTGGGTCAGTGCATCCCACAGCACTGCATACCAACAACACAGTGAAATCCCAGAATAATCCCTCCTCCACATTAGCGGCTGCAGGAGCAGAAAGGCAAATGACAAAGAACAGTTTGAAAGTGAGAAAATGAATTAAATGTTTTCACTAATAAAGGTAACGCTGCTTTTCATCTGGAACGAAGGAAAAACCTGGCATTCGGGCGCATCTTCAAGATGTTCGTGAACAAAGTCCCTGACTTCCCCATTGTCCTGAAAGTAAAGCGTTCTCCACAGACCCAGCGCTTTGAAGCGAGAGGCTGCAGGTCAAAGGACTCATGACAGTTCTTCCTCCTTAAGGGTGGACATCCCACATTTTAGCAAGCCAGGGGAAACAGGAATTAACAAACATGGTGTATTTAAGGCAAAAGAACTGCTGCGTCAGTCTCATTTTGAGATCTTAAACTATTTCCTCTTCTACAAAAGAAAAGGCAACAATCAAGCAGGAGATGTCAGAAACAAGCCCAGAACTGTCTTACTTTTGATGTTTTAACAGCACCGTGATTCCGTGTGCATGCTGCAGCAGAAAACTCCAGAGGCCCATCGTAGCGAGTTCCACTTGACTCTAGTCCATCCAGCAGGATCTTCTTGAGCACTTGATACTTTGGCTTCTCATCATAAGCCAAGTCATAAACACATGCCAAAAACTTGGATATTTCACCTGTGGAGCATATTTTAATGTAAATTTCACTTAACGTAGATCTAGAACTTCAGAAAGAATTTAATTCCAAAATGGATGACAGGATTTCAGCTGAAGACACACTCAAAACACAAACCTGACAATATCTTGTCTTTTCGAGAACAGGAAAGGAAAAGGTAGACTTGGCCAAACAAACTAACCCTGAAGTGCTATGTCTTGTCATGCACTAATTCATATAGCACCAAAAGCTATCTAAATATAAAAAAATTCAAAATACTGACAAATATTGTTGGTTCCGTGTAAAATAGAAGTATTTTATGTTTGATAGATCATAACGCCCCTTTAAACATAAACTGCTCTCAACAACCCTGTTTGAATCTGCATAAAAGTTAGACTCTGAGTGCTTGGGAAAAAAGCAACATCGTTTTTTACTTTTAATACTTTGACAAATACTGTTTTTGAGATTACATCCCTAAACCAGTCTAACAGCAGCATTGTTTTGCTATCATGGAGTGGTTCTAGAAACAGGGAAACCACTGAACAGGCAGAAATAATTCCACTGGGAAAAACATATGGGGAGGGTCAAACTTTTCTTTCAGTCAAGACCCAAGTGTATCCTGAAACTGGAGTACTACACCAGATATTAGCATCTGGTAAAATCCCAGAAGTAAAGATTTACTAAATACGTATCCACACCATGAATATATTTTATGTAACACATGATGCATTCCAATAATTCAAATACAGAAATGTTACGACAATAAGTGAACAAATCAAAAATAGGTACTGACCTTTGAAGGAAGTTTGGTGTTTTCCCTGAGTTACTCTTGTGTTTCAGTGGAAGGAGAAACACATGACAAGACAAACCGTCCATTCATTTGCTTCTCCAAACTCTGAATACTAAGCAATAAACCTTTTGTAGACAGTTGCTTACTATTTCCATACTAACGGCTCCTCTGTTTCTAAGGTAGTCACTGCTCCCTAACACCTTGGATTGCCTACGGCTAAGATCCCTGATGTCACACGTCAGAGATGAGACTGATCAGGGTTTTTGTACTACCATACACCAGTGTTGGAAATTCAGCCCTTAAAGTCTGTATCATCCACTTAGTACTTGTTTATGGGATCATGCAGGAAAGCAGCAGCAAAGAGAGTTCCTGCAATAGAAGAATTAAGTGTCCTGCATCAGTAAGGATTGAGATCCGTTTATTGCAGTGACCAGCATTCAACAGCACCCAGGAAATCTCTCCCCTCACAGTAAACAAGCCTTTGAGCTAAAAATGCTTAAAATATAAAACAAGCCTGTACATGAAGGGTCTGATCTAGCTCCACTCAAGTCAGAAATATTAATTCAATTAAACTGTCCCCTGAATTAATGAGTGTGACATTCAATCTAACAATGAGTATTGTGTAACTACTGTGTTGTCACTGCCCTGGTGAGGCCGCATCTGGAATATTGTGTCCAGTTCTGGGCCCCTCAGTTCAAGAAGGACAGGGAACTGCTTGAGAGAGCCCAGCGCAGGGCCACAAAGATGATGAAGGGAGTGAAGCATCTCCCTTACGAGGAAAAGCTGAGGGAGCTGGGTCTCTTTAGCTTGGAGAAGAGGAGACTGAGGGGGGACCTCATTAATGTTTATAAATATGTAAAGGGTGACTGCCATGAGGATGGAGCCAGGCTCTTCTCACTGGCATCCAATGATAGGACAAGAGGAAATGGATATAAGCTGGAACACAGGAGGTTCCGCTTAAACATGAGGAAGAACTTTTTCCCAGCAAGGGTAACAGAACACTGGAACAGGCTGCCCAGAGAGGTTGTGGAGTCTCCTTCTCTGGAGATGTTCCAAACCCGCCTGGACACGTTCTTGTGTGATCTGATCCAGGTGGTCCTGCTGCAGCAGGGGGATTGGACTAGATGATCCTTTGAGGTCCCTTCCAATCCCTGACATTCTGTAATTCTGTGTTATCAGCCACCCACCGATACTGCAGGCTGAGTTCTGCTGGCCAGTGAGCGTAAGCGGTTCACGCAGCCGTGACGTCAAGGCGTTGACTCAAGGATGACTTCTGCTTGCACACTGTAGGTTGCCTGAGACCAGAGCCCGGGAATACTGCACGGACTCAGGCCTCTTGAAGGCATCTACCTCACGGTGCCAAACTTTGCCATTGCACTTATGATTTCAAATTGAAGACTTTGTTTAACTTGTGTTACTTCTACTTTTGTACTGCTTCCACCACCTAGACCAAGACATTTAAGTATTTTTTGTAAGAGACTAAAGAGCTATATGGTACATAGTACAAGCACACTTACTACAGCTGCTTCCAGAAGAACCCCATTCCATCACTGAACCTGGGAGCTCATCCATAAGTCTGAAACAACATGAAAGTGCAAAAATTTAATGCGAGTTTGGAGCAGGTGATTCTTCATTTGGGATTTAGGAAGACAGCAAGTCTCAATTCCACAGGGAGCGGACCTCCGGGATAGCTAATGATTCACAGTACTGCTTTTAAAACAAAATCTCCTCTTACCAGCTATATTTTTAACTCTTTGGAGACTGCTGATTTCAGCAAGACCAGGCTTACAGCTACGACTGCACTTTAAGTTTTTCTTTGCAGAAGTTTTAAGCTTTCTAGAAAGAAAAAGAAAAGTCCTTTGAGCTGAAATGGCTGGTTTGGATTTCAGCTTAATGATTAATATTTGTATTTCAAAATTGAAGCAGTTCTGGTCTGCCTACTAGTCATTTACCACCAGCTTCTTTCTGCCACGTAGCTCACGGGCAACTGGGTGATGACTTTCAAAATTGCAAGCAGGCACGGCAGGGACAAAAGGAGAGAGGGAGGTTAAGCGACCTTCAGTCCCATGCACTTCACAGACTGAAGGGCAGGGCCACGGATGTACTTTCCATCTATCCAGAAACAGAAATAGCAAAGGACACTGGAGCTCAGAATCAATCACACCCTAAAACCAGACGAAGTAACGCCAGCTCTCATCTTTATGCAGGCGTGAACCAGATGATGTCCCAGCACCTGCAGGGACCTGCAGCTGCACGAGCCCCCTTGCCCCGCTAAGTGGAATCTGCTAGTTCAGTCCAGCTGTTAAAACTGTTAAAGGACCCCTTTTGTTTGCTTGTTTGTTTAAAGGAGCCATAAAGCCTCACCAGTAAGTAACAGGATGTGTTCTCATAAAGGTGGGTACATCGGCTAATAACCTTCAGTTTGTTGTTCAGTACCAGGAACAGGAGTTTCAATTTCGGGGAAATTAAACAGTTAAACATTTTCCTGTAATCTAGCTTAAATTCAATTCAAATGGAGCCTCTCCTCCAATTACGGCATGGCACCAACATTTCTAAGCCCAAATATACCAGCAGTCCTTAAATATCCCCTTACCAATGCCCAAAGCTTTGGCACAGTTGCCTCGTTGACCCAGCATTCCTGGGAAGCAAGACTAGGAGCTTGTAGCGAAGGGATGAGAGGATGAGACAACTGGTGAACAGAGCTGGAGGTTCTGCTCTGGCTCCTGCCTCTCAGCTGCACCCCACCTTCCAGGCCCAGCCCCTTCCTCCTCCTCATCACACAGGCTCAGAAGCGATTCGCCTGTGCTGCTTAACGCACTTCCTAACTCGTAAGCAACTGGATATGCACAGATATCCAGATGTCTATTTCTGGCCTTTGAAAACAGGATAGGCACTGAAAATTAGGATAAATAAAAGGAGATGACCCAGGTAAGTTGCCTAATACCAAGAATGTAATTCATTAGATTAACAGGCTATTTCTGATAAATGGCATCAGTATAATTTTCTGTGCGTTTCCTCGAAGCATCTGTTCGCTTGGCACCTTGAAAGCGCGAGCAATCTAAGGGTTAACGCACGGGAAGAACTGGTGAAGCAGCTCGATTGATTAAATTGATTTAACATTGAATTGTATAAGTGTTGCCTTGCAGGGGGCTGTGCAGCGATCGGAACTTCTAAAGGAGAAACATTAAACGTAACATGCGATGTCAACATTTGCAGATGCAATCTGTGTTATCCGCAGTCTGCAGGCCAACCTCGTCTCTGCTGAGAGCCGGTGCCACACGGAATTTGCAGATTGATTTCCGTGGATCAGCTCTCCCTATTGTGTACCTCTGGTGTGACTTGCCCTACTTAAAAGTTTGCTGCCTTTTCCAATTGTGATGTTACATTTATGGGTAACTACTCTTCTGTACAGCCTTCTACAGGCTGCACTGTACCAATTAACTCTCTCAAGTCCCAGCTGCAAAAGCAGAGAAAGAAAACACTAACACACTCTGATGCTTCAGTAGGCTCTAAGTGAGTCATGCTAGGAAAAAGGAAAGATTTTAATCAAGTTCCTTAGTATTTTGGTATTTAATTGTTTGTAATAACACTAAAAACCTACATAAAAACATCTGAAAAAAAGTATCATATAGAAAGTTAAATAAATTGAATGCACATGTGGAAAAACTTCCAAGAGATGTTTGTACTATAGTCTCTGCAAAGCACCGTGAAGTTTAACGCAAACACACAGCCTTCTGTATGTTCAATAAGGCCGGCACTAATTCACAAATGTTTTCTTCAAAAAAAGAGTATTAAAAAAACACACAGCAGACAAAATGACCGTGTGCTGTGCGTTTGAATTTATCATCTCTCTTGAGCAGTACATACATAAACGTGTGGAAGAAGGTACACATGCACATAGAGTTCACATTTTTAACTGCTTCTAACACCTCTCATTGAGGAAAACTGTTTCAGCTTTCAGCTCATATGGAGAAAAATTGTTTTGCCTTTCTTGTAATATGCTATTTTACAGCACATATAGCTGTCTTTTTCAGACCTGTTTTGCGAAGGGGTGAGGATGCTGTAGGGTTCGAGGGTGGTGTGCGTGTGCACATATTTGTCTGTTGTTTTATTCTTACTTTGTTTTCGCAGTCTGGACCGCCACAGGGTCCTTCAGGTTCTGTTCCCAGGGCAGCTTCCCACATAACCACTGCAGCATGCAGTAGCCAAGGATTTCAAGGTCACCTCGTCTGGATGGGGCTAAAATGCAGGGAGGGAAGGGGGAAAGAGGAAAAAGAAGAAGAAAAAAAAAGAAAGATGAAGAATAAGAACCCCTTCTTAGGAAACAGAAAAGACTTTGATTGAACTAGTGTTGATGAAATATGAAAAAGCCAAATGGGCAAAGTGTTTTGTTTATTCAGCTGTATTAGACCTAAAACGCCCCGGCATTTGGCCACAGTCCACAGACAGGCAGTGACTTGTTGCTGCTGAAGTAAGGGTCAGTTTCCTCACCTCCTCCAACTTCATCCTTCCTCAGTCTGGCCTGTCAAATGGACTTGATCCCCATGGCCTCTGACATGATCCAGACAGCCCATAACTGAGTACCAACACTTTCTCAAAGAGCCAAGCAGTAAAACAAAGAAATAAATGTCTGCCGCTAAATTGCTAACACATGTTCCAGGAAGTCCATGGGGTCCACATTGGTCATGCAGGGACCCTGTGAGTGCAGACTAAACACTGATGGCCTTTCCTGTTCTCCTGCAGAGCTATTTGAACTTGGAAGATATGACAAAACTGCCATCTAGTGTACATTTACACACCAACGCTGTCTGCTGGCAAGTAGCACCGACTGTTTGTTTAGCCGTAGCACAGGCTACGTACACTTGCTGTTTAGCAAGTCCTGTGTAAACTTACCAATACTGCTTCCAAAAAGGAAGTTACTTCAGGAACAACTTATTCTTGCACTGCACATCCCAAACAGATACACTGACTACAGAATATAAATACCATAGATACCGTTTAATCAAAAATTAACCCCATCTCCAAACACCTTCTACGCAGAAAAACAGGTAACCAGAGTTAATCTATAGATAGACTTTTCCAAGAGCAAGGGGGGGAGGGGGAAAGGTGCAATACTAAGAGAATTGCTATTGCTTGCTGCTAGTCAGAGGAAACCAAACTTGAAAACATGAACAAGTAGGATTGCTGCAATCCCTCTTTGTATGCATTTGACTTGCAGGCTATGGTTTGCAAGTCAAGACCACATGGAATCTGCAAAACCAGAAACTGTTAATCATGATTAAAGGCAGACAGATGTAGAAGTTAAATTTGTGCTTTTCCAGAATAAATTTGCGCTTTCTAGGAACGAAGGAAGATTTCAGATTTGTTCAGTACTTTTTGTCTAGCATAAAGACTAGTAGTTGAGCACAGTGCTGTTAATCCAGCTGTAAACAGATATCATATTTTATGGGCCTTCATTAAATAAATTCCAGAAAGTCACTCGGCAAACTTATCTTTTAATTTAAAAAGTCATCTGCTAAGAGCTATGGTGCCAACACATCATAACTGTTCCTTGTTACTGTACACACATTATTGTAAAAGCAGAAGATTAGTTCTTAGACGTGTTCTATCCCAACTGCTGTTAGACTACGGGATTATTCAAGGGCCTTCAGTCTAACAGAATGCTACACCGTCCCCCGGGTGTCGTTGATTTTCTGCACTAGATTCAGCAACGTCCTAATGCAAGACTTGGCTCTCGTCTTAAAACAAAAACACAATCTCTACCACTCGCTGTTCTGTAGTGATTTCTTCAGCCATAAATCTCCTGTTAACTGTGGAACTATTCCATTCATACACATGTGTTCACAACTCCTTTTTCCATTATAGCAATTCCAGATTATAACCATATAAGCCAGCATGTTTGATTGCAGATCCTCCCGTTTTCACATGATGCTTCTCTGGCACCTGCTTGTGTAAGATGGGCTACAGAAAGCGGCTTTTTGAGCAAAACTGTCAAAATCACAATGGATCAGTTTTTTCCGCTGAGGGACTAATTGATATGAATCTGTAAGTAATGCTAAGTCGATTGGATTTCAGAAGCTAACCTAAGATAACTCGTTTTCTGACAAAACAGTCCCCAGAGAGGAAAGCTTACGTCACAGTTACCAGTTTGACCATGACTAATTACCTTCTCGCTCACATGCAGATCTTCCAGCCTTTTCCTGACACACTGGGGCAAAGCCTCCACAAGCAGGGAGCTGTCTGTAAGTAAGACTTCACTACTACCTTCCTAAAGCCACGGTAGTCAGCTGGGGGGGGAAGGTACAGGTAACTAAGCCACACATCACTGAAAAATCGGAAGTGCTAACTTCCTCAATTTTTAAAATCATTTAGATCCTTATAAAAAAAGTATTCAACTAACTAATCTCTAATGAATTAATATTATCTATGAGCAATGGAATTTCCCCCCAAATAAAGCACTAATACATAAATTTGAACTATATGTTTACTTGCAAAAATAAATCTGTTAATACAATCGGAGATTACACGACTTCTTGATAAACATCAACCGAGAGAAGACAATCTGGCTTCATTTTAAATGTGATAGCCATGCAAAAATAATACGATTCTGCTTGATAACTTGCTACAAGAGTACACATTCAAAATAGGGCTTATTTAAATCAAATTCTCTTTGTAGAGAGAGAAGTAGTCTACTTCTCTGTAGACTAAAAGCTTGTTGGGATTTTTTCTTTCTTTTTTAATAGATACTTGATTTCTTCTCTTTTATTAACCAGAAATTTTTTTATTATTATTTTAGTCTGATATGAAATCCTATTTAATGGGAACATGTTGGGGATATTTTATTTCACAATATTTTTATAGTTTAATTTTTTAATTTGAAGCTTTAAGGCCTGATTCTGTCCTCATTCCTGCCAAGATAAATCAGAAACAAGTCCCCTGAAGTTAATGAATTAACAGCCATGTTGAAATCAGAGTCAGGCCATCACAATTTTTATATACACCACAAATATATACTCAAAACGCAGGCACAGGGTTCAACAATAACTCAGAATAACAGAACTGAAGCAATTCACCCTGAGAAGAAAATATATTATGTATCTCTGTATACTGGATTTGGCAGCTGAGCCCTAATTTATATTCAGATTACTATTTCAAAATAGATCATAAATGATATCACACCGGCCACAATATGCTCTCAAAACTACACAGCTCCCAAGAACTCAGCTGAAACCCATGGAAAAATAGTTTTCCACTATGGTCCTTATTAAGCTAACTTTCTCAAGCCTGTTGTACAGATCTAGGAGGCTAACGAGTGACAGATGAAATGTTCTTCTAATATTTTTAATTAGCACTGTTATGTTACAATTTTACCATTAGTGTTTCTTTAGATTGGAAGCTTTTTCATGAAAAGGATCATTTTAGTTGCTCGTATTGCAGCGGAACCTCCGATTCTCACTGGCATTACAGCACACAAATTCATGTTAATTCACAAACAAATATAGCTCATACTATACTCATTAATCCAAAAGCCCATAAAGGAAAGCAGTTAACAAGACCACGGAGAATCACAAGTATGTTTAAAATGGATCATGACAATGTTTTAACAAATGAATTTAAAATGATATAACTTTTTAACTCAAAGTTGAGATGATAAAAAAAACAGACAAATACAAGACTTGTCAAAAATCAGTGCCTATATTAGGGGCAGGAAAAAGGAAAAGACCAAAAAAAGCTAATAATCAAGTATTGCTTCTCCAAGGGGCTGGTCAGTCTGAGGAGTCCACTGCAGCAGGATAGTGACTAACTGAATAGAGCAGGTGGCTACAGAGAAAAGGTTGGATAAATATAGTTAAATTCAAAAAGTTTGATAAATTTCAATGCTTGGAGGCCTTTCTGTACAGTTATCCAGTCTCAGGCAGGGCAACTGCCAGCAGGAGCTGGGAACAATCTCTCCTCCCCTCATGGTCAGTTCTGCACCGTTGGCTTGCATCGTGGTTTAACCTCAGCTGGCAACTAAGCACCACGCAGCCGCTCGCTCGCTCCCCCTTGGCGCGATGGGGGAGAGAACCAGAAGGGTAAAAGTGAGAAAAGCCGTGGGTTGGGATAAAGACAGTTTCACAGGTAAAGCAAAAGCCATGCACACAAGCAAAGTGAAATGAGGAATTCCTTCACTGCTTCCCGTGGGCAGGCAGGTGTTCAGGCACTTCCAGGAAAGCTGGGCTCCATCACGTGTAACAGCGACTCGGGAAGACAAACACCATCACTCTAAACGTCCTCTCCCTTCCTTCTTTTTCCCCCAGCTGTATATGCTGAGCATGACATCATGTGGTATGGATGTGTGGTATGGTCAGTTGGGGGCAGCTGCCCCAGCTGTACCCCTCCCAACTTGTTGGGCACCCCCAGCCTGCTCGCTGGTGGGGTGAGGAGCAGAAAAGGCCCTGGCTCCATGTAAGCACCGCTCAGCAATAACGAAAACATCCCTGTTATCAACTCTGTTCTCAGCACAAATCCAAAACGCAGCCCCATACCAGCTACTGTGAAGAAAGTCAACTCTAACCCAGCCAAAACCAGCACAGTTTGGCATGTTGCTGAAGTACTCACTGACAGTAACCACCGCCACAGAATGCTGGAAAGAAAAACAAACCCAGTGCAAACATGGTGTCACCACAACTGGACTACAGCTCTTCCAGAGAGCTCAGTATGGGATGTGGCAATGGGCAACTTTTCCTGTGCCAGCTATGGTCTCTGTCCTAAACTCATAGAGCCTACAGCTATACACTCGACTGGTCACACAGCTGACTGGCACAAAGCCTACTGCAGAAGTGGCAGGAGCTCCCATAGTTGTTCGCAGGAAAGACACAACCATGACTCCCCAGCACTGACCTCGCCTTGGGTGGTCACAGAGGTGCCATCCTGACAATATCAGCCTCACAGTCCTGAGGGCTCACGTCCTCTCAAAGGCAGCAGCAAAGCTGGCAGCAACCAGCCCACACATCGGCACTGTCCTGGCAGCCACAGGATGCAGTCCCAGCACAGCAGTCGAATAACTCACTTCAAGACCCCCAAAGCAGCAACACTACTGCTGCTGGCTGCCGTGGCCAAGCTCGTGAGAACATGGTGAGCCAGCAGGTCTGGCAGGCCAGAAGTTCCCAAACCTCTCCAAAACAGCAGAGCTTTCCTGGACGCTCACAGCAGCCCAGTGTGCAGATGTGTGCGCAGCAACCTCCAAACAAGTAGTCAAACATGTCCTCTGACCAGCAGGATCTAACTGCAGAGCCTCTTGTTTTCACACTTGCTCTGCTGCAAGAACAGCAGCTGGCAGCAGGTTTCTCCTCTAAACATGGACTGAGAGTGAATAATCATCAGGTCAGATGGAATGGGATGTGCTGAAAGGAAGAGGGCTGGGGTCCTGATTTGGTGGGGAGAAGTTTATGTAGTAGGAAGGTTGAAAGATGCAAGGGAACTTCACCACGAGATCTGGGTGGGAGATAAAATGGTGGTGACAAGAGGTGCAGGTACCTGGTCAGAAGTAAAAAGTTCCAAGCTTGCAGTAAGGAGAATGTGTGGCAGGAGAGTGGGGACAGGAAGTTTTACTCTTCTTTCACATCTGTGTGGCTGAAAAAAATCACAAAGGTAAGCGGCTGACAAGCAGCTGAGAGATTCACTAACTTTTTGAATTCCTGGTCTAGAGAATGAGAGCCAAAATTCAACAGCCAGTTCCCAGCCACACTCATCGGTTGTGCTAGGAAGCTGTGACCCTCACCATCTTATTTTTGTTGCTTCTGGACAGAATAAGCTTACAGAGGTGGTTATAGGAACCTATTCAATCTTTTCCTTGCTGAAGTCTGACTCTTCTTTCGCTCACAACGACCTCCTGCTCCCTCTTCTGCTGGACACACATTTCTAATCCAACACTCAGAAACTAAACCATCTTTTTACTTGTTTCACACTGCAAAGTTCCATCCATTTTTTGTCAGACCGGTTAGATTTTCCTTTTATTTTTAGGGTTTACAGTTTGTCGTGCACACGGTCTTTGGGAAACACATACCAAACTGCAGAAAATCAATAATGCATTTGACTGACAAAAAAATCCAGCAGGCTCCTTCTGACTCTTAACTATACATGGACAGATGCCAAATAAACCTCTTGATTCAGAGCCATTTAGAGCTGAAGTTCCCTAGAAGCCACGCAGGCTCAGAAAGAGTAAGTTTCCAGGAATAGGTGTTTATATTCTTGCACCCTGCATATATTCTAGTCAACTCCTGCATGTAAAAGAAAGGGAAAAACGGACGAGCATTGAGCTATGTTTTTAATATCAAACAGTAACAGTTCTGTCAGAACAATGGGAAAAATAAGAACAAGAACTACAGAACTTTGCCCACGACCAGCCTGATGCCTGCATTGCCCTGTACAAACACGGCGTACGAGCATTCGGACAGACCTCAAGGGGCACAAACTGCAATAACCCAATGTAAGGGGCACAAAGAACTGGCTAAAATATGGCATCAAACCTGGCTGCAACTGCCTTCCCCACCAGAGGAGATGAAAATAAAACAAACATACTTTTGCTTGATGAAACCAGCTCAGAGAAAACATACTTAGCAGCTACAAAAAAGTGACAACCAGTGGGCCGATTTGAGGCAAACTTCATCAGACTCTACTTATCCTTAAGTTTGTCCAAAGTCACCACCACTGTCTTACACAGCTGTTACTATTCTAGCTGTAGACCTGAAGGTTTCGGTAGGAGCTCCACCCGACGTGAGAGATGGCAAAACTGCTAACAGCTACTGCGAAATGTTGTTAAAAGGAGAAGAGTTATCTTGAAATCTACGGCAAACACTAATATGTGCTGGAGGGAATTCAGCATAGACAGTTCATACTCTTATGTTCATCAATGACAGCAAATTAAAACTGGTCTTATGCACTCAATGCACAGGACTGGAGTATTTAAAAAAACTCAATATGTTAAGCGCAGTATATCTCCAGAGAAATTAGGTATTGACTGCATGCCTCAGTGAGTAGAAAATCTACAAAAATCCATAGGAGGCATTGATCCAAATATTACTTTTTAACACTAACTATGTAACAATTTTTTAAATGTACACTGGGTGCAGATATATAATTCTCTTTAATCATCAACCAACAAACAAAAGCGTAATACTGTTTATATAGTATGGTCTTTAAAAATGAAAGCAATGAATGCACGCAAATACTTCGCTAAAACTAACAGTGCAGTTGTGCCGTATGGAATTTGCATGGAAAGAAAAAGGTTTTAAATTTGAAAAAACCCACACGCTGGTTGCAATGAGATCCAGCCACCAAACACAGGAATGCCGATGGTGTGGGTTGGATCCTGCGGCAAAGCCCAGCTTGGGCCCTGACTTGGTTCAAAGCGAACTCTAGGCGTAGATGAGGGGCTGACACTCAACCAATCTGGAAGCTCCAGGCAGCACTGTGGCACAGAAGAGCCAGCTGGTGGGATCCCCACGCTGGCTGGATCACAGGTGAGACGTGCAAAACTAAAGACAAAGCCAGCACAAAGAACTGAGGCACGAGGCAGGGCAGCTGCTCCCAGCCTTTCCCAGCGCAGGGGGAATTCCTCTTCAGTTCCAGCACAAAGTCAAAGCCACCAGCACCATCAGTGCACACCAGCACGCACTCAAGTAACTTGTTTGAAGGTCCATCAGGTGCCACAGGAAGGGCACATCTGACTCGGCCCTTAGCAGAGGCTGTCAGAAGAATACAGACTAACTCTACCACCCCAAAGTGTTACCACGCAGCACCTACCACTGGAACGAAACTTGCTGGATTTCAGTGGTCTGCATAACCTCTACACCTGATGAACTCCATGGAGAGCTTGGGGAACAAACAGGCATGCAGCTGGGTTAATCTCTCAATTCAGCTAGAGAAACACCAGTGTTGATTTAAATCAGCAGGAAGTGGTTGCATCTGATTTCTGATTTTGAAAGCAACAAATTCATATTTTAAGTTTCAGCATGTACCTCAAATCACTGTATATCTTCAGATAGGTACTCTGAATAAAAGCAGGGCAAGTCAAAACGCTCTCATTTGTCTAGCTCAATACAGCAACTAGTACTATTCAGGCGTTTTGAGGTTTTAAATATATTTATGTTCCTACTACACTCAGGAAATGCCCTCTGGAAAGGGAAAAAAAGATAAATTGAAACTATATTCCAAAAGCACTGAAATAAATATTCCACCCTGAAAAACTGGGTAACACCAGAAAGAAGGCTGTCTGTTCAGCTTTAATTTGGCAACAGTGCAACAGTTTTTAAACACTTCTCAGAAGAGCAGCCCACCTCACCTGGTACACGAGACTGCGCTGAGACTCAGCCGCAAGTCAGGAGTACAGGAGACTGTGGAGCAAAGCCCTTTGCCCCAGCTGTTGGAACGATCTACACAACTCAACCTCACAACGAGAGAAGAGACAAGGCGAACCAGCTGCTGTGTTCTGCCAGCGGGACCTGTGCAATCTCCAACAGAAGTCACTGCAGATGCCTGCTTTCCCTGGAATGTGGGACCTGCTGCAAAAGGGAAACTCTGGTAATTTGACTTTAAGGGATTCAGGCTGTTACAAGGTCAGAGCTGCAGCATTCAATGTGAATAGTTTGGATTCGCTGCAACATACCTGATATCACATAATGTTCTGCAGGCTTTTCTGGCAGGAGCATCAGAAAAATCCACAGATTTTGTGTTTGCAGCTATTAACAAGCAAAAAATTTTCAAGTGTATGACAGGGGTGAGCTCCCTCAAGCTATCTTTTTGAATATTTTGTTTTCTGGAGTCCTCTGCTTTTTCCTAATTCCATCACAGCTTTAGCTACTTGAGGAAGTGATCTAAGCCACAGATTGCAGAAGACAACAATTTAACTCACACTTGCATGTGCATACCCTTTGCTACCCAAGTCTGTAACATTTCCCTACTCTTTTAAATAAAAGGAATTATCTGTCCTGTAATCATGCACCCATCACCACACACCTGTCCAATAAACAAACTAGCAGCTGTAACTATCCAACTGCCAAATCCCAAATACTCCAGCTTCCACTTGTTCTTCAAACAGCATCCACATCAAATACTGGTACACAGGCACATCGCTCACGCTAACAGGAAAAATTGCAGTCAAATTTCTAGAAAAAGCATTGTGTGCTTGGGAGAGGTAGAAGAGTCTGAAACGGATGCCCTCTTCACTACAAAATATTTTTAGCAGGTGAAATTGTGCAATTGTCTTAGCAGCAAATACTTGACAGTCTTATTTCATTTTTCCTAATGACCAGAGCTAAACGATTGCAGGTTTTAACAGCGCCAGCAAATTATCAAGACCCTCTACATTACATGGTCAATGGTCCTTTTAATAGAAAAAGCAATAATATACAGTTGTTTGTGCCAACTAAAACTCGTTAGAAAGTATTAGTTTAAGGTAACAGTTCAGCAGCTATTAACAAGCACAAATTTCTACTGTTATCGCTTGTGACACTATGATCCTAGCAAAGCTGGCAGCAGAAAACCGTTCCTTTTGTTTCAGATGATCTTGGGAGTGAGGGGGGAACAGGGGAAAGAAAAGTTAACAAAAACACTGTTTCGTAGCAAGAGTCAAAGTTTTTCAATAATCACCATTTTTTTCACTAGCATAACATTAGAATTGACTTTTTGTCTTGCTGACATAGCAACTATGAAAGTTGTGTTGCATTGACCATATTGATTGTGAACAATGCAGCCATCAGTGGGACTCTGCACCATATATTTTCGATATTGACCTCCCATTCCCTTTTCCATGGCTCTATGGGTCTGCTATTGGATTTGGACTGCAGTGTAATAAACAGCTAAGGTTTAATTAATGGTAAATGAATACAAGACATAGGTTATGACTTTAACTAATTAGGGAATTGTTGAATTAAGTCTGCCTTGGAATGCAAGGCAGTACAATCAATATCCAATAAAAGGACTATGTATGTAATTTACCTGCAAATGTGTTTCCAATACCATCAAAGTGAGTTTAAATAAGTAAGATATATGAAAGGCTACTGGAAAAAGATTTCAAAAAGTTAACGCTTTATGGCTTCAAACAAGGTTTTCCTCCTTGCAGAAGGAATGTCATCTTGAAATATCCTCTCGTAACACAGATGGTGACACTCAGACACAGCTCTCCCCAAAGGACAGCGCAGACTCGAAACATTTTTCCTTGACAATGCAACATTAGCAAATATTGCCTCTGCCTCTACAGAGTATAGCAACCACAAACCAGTACTCCCAACATGAACCTATTAAGTTTAATGGCAAGCTCTTCTTTGGGCTTCCTGGTGAACCTTCCAGTACCACACGTGCAGCAGTCTTTCAGTTTTAATCGTGCTGCGCCCCCTTCCCCCACCAGCCCTGGAGAAGCGTTCCCAGGTACAAGAAGAGGTCACCACACAAGGGTCTGATCAACCCTGAGCAATCCCCAAGACTACTTCTATTGTATACATCAGCTCACACAGCCTGATTACTTATTCTGTAATCACTCCTCTGAAATAAAAAAAAGAAACCTACCTACTCCCTTGTGAGCATCTACGCTGGTAAACTCTATTGTCCCATTATGGCCCTTCCTAGGATTTTCCTGATACTGTTTGTGGTTCCCATTGGGACAATATCTGTAGGAAAGTCCATAATCTGCAAGATAAACCTGGAAGACATGAACAGACAAATGAATAATGCTTTTGTCCTTTGAAAGTATAACCTTTATAATTAAGTCTTAAGAAACTGATAGGTTAAGGACAGCCTTAGATCTAAATTTTATTAAACCAAATGGTGCCTTAGGATAAAATATGTACAACTGGGGGCTATAACAGCTGCCCTCCCCATTTAAATCCTTCCACTACTATACTCTTATCTTATTTCAGAGTCGAGCAGAATTTCAGTCTTTTTATTTTGTTCCTAAGCTCTCTCCTCTCCAGGTGGGCATCTAGGCACCATAAACTGCAATATGCCTTTTATGTATCCTCACATTGCTTATGGGACCCCTTCCTCTCTCTACTTAAATAGGCACATACACCCCCCTGTTCAAGTTTTCCATCAGTGAGACTGCGTTATTTCACATCAGCAGTGCAACTTAAAAGTCACAGAGGAAGTGAGAGGCAGCAGCTTCCACGAGCTGGACTGGACACGGGGCTCCAGCACTAACAGAGACTGACCAGAGGGTTGATGGGCATCAGCCTGACTGTACTCTCACCTTTTTCAATGTCACTCTAGTAACTTCATACTGGCAACAACTATTTAAATATAAAGCGTTATATAAAACAAAGCAAAACAAACTAGCCCCCCCAACCCTGAAAGCGATTTTAGTAAATAGATTTTAAAAACGCACAGAGCAAGACTTCCCTCTAAGTTACTCTGAAGCAAATCCATCGAGATAAATCAGTGTGAGAGAAAAAAACTGGGGCCCCACTGCGTATATTGCAGCAAGCTCATGCATTCCGCAATGTTTACCTTTCCATCCTGGCAAAGGTGATTTTCTTTTTTTCCCCCCCAAGATGCTTCACTGTAGCTACATAAATAACCAGAGGGAGAAAACCCCACAGTTCTGAATGACATATCTGGGAGATACAACTGCATATTCTTAGGAACTAATTGTGAAAGTATTAACTGACTTGGAACTTGGTCTTGCTCACTTTTATGGGGTTTGAAGCTGAAAACAGAGCAGCTCAGGAGAGCTGAGTTTTACTTTCTGTTCTTCTGCTGCCTGTCAAGACAAACCTGAACATGCCATCTGGCTCCTATGTCTTCTCTACAGGCACAGTGCACACAGTACTGCATCCCTGTCAATTCTGCCACTCACAGAATTCAGATTAAGGGCACAAGTCCACTCTATGAAGTTCAGATTAACACGTTCTACCCTCCAACAGGGGTGGACTTAATACGTGCACATGGTCAATCACTGCAGCGCAGCTGACAAGCAGTGACTTGTTGAAAGCAGCTGGAATTTATCACAATCTGTGCACCCCACAATATCCCATAGGTTATTTTCTCACTCTTGTCATTTTCACACTCCCACCTGGCCTTTGCTCCTTACATTGACCAGTTCTCACATTAGGTAATTGGGTTTTTTTATAAATATCCAAGTATAGTACTTTCATTTAGAAAAAAAAAAAACAACCAAACAAACACAAAAACAAACGCTACAGATTGATATTATATTGCCAATGGAACTGATCTCTGAGGCAAAAGCTAAACCATCTGAAGGCATATAGAGATCATTTCAACTAAATAATTTATATTATAAAGGAAAACATTTTCTTATTCGAAACTTAGTTTTGTTTCCTCTTTAGCTAAAAGAATAGTTTATACCTTAAAAGTCTAAAATAAACTCTTCTGGTGCTCACTTTCAATTTAATTATGTCACTCTTGGTGGGGGAAAAAGAAACAAAAGAACCTCAAGAAAACTCAACGCATTATTTTGTAGCACATTCTGTTGAACTGCTGATTCCTGTTTGTGCTGCAGGCAGTTTCAAATCCAGGATGGCTGGTCTCTTGGTTTTACTGTTTCTGCTGCAGGATCTGTGCTTATTTGGAGCGTGTAAGCTGGGATGCAGCACTCACTTCCTGCAGAGTGATGGCTTTTAAGATCACCGATGATGTTTTTCACCTGACAGACTATACAAACTGTGATACAAGACTAAAGACCGTAGGCACGTCTAGAAAATCTGGGACAAGGCATAAACCTCATTGGGTTGACCGATTTGATTTTCTCCTGCATCCATTCTCCAGCGTATTCCTGATGCTCTGGTACCTCTCCTAATTGACCCCACAGTCATTGTGAGAGAACTAATTTAAACTACCCTAATGTCAAGTCTTGTGAGTCTTCTGCATCCTTTGTGGGCTGGGAAGGAGAGAGTAAGCATGGGAAGAATACACCTTTCTAGCCAAGTCACCCATTTTGGATTTTGCTTGACTACACATTTCTGACACGTACAGTTGACCAGATACAATAAGATGAAATACAGAGTGGATTTCAATCTTTAAAAAGTCAGGCTATGCCTTACATTAAAATGATAATTTACCTGTTAGAAAAAATAAAACAAGAAAAGCATCTCTGCCAGCTCTCTGGTTGTCTGGGCTGGGAACGCTCACTTAAGTGAGGGACACTCCCATATGACAGCCCAGCCCTGGTGGTCTTTCAAACTGTCTTAACAACTGGGTATCTAGAAAGCAGCCACACATATTCGCTAGTCAAACTTGAACTATGTAACAAAGTTACCAGTTATCCTACAGATGAAGCACAGTAACTAGGTACTCAATCCATTTTTAAGCAACAGATTTGCTTAAAATACATTCAGTAGTAGTATAAGCACAGCAGTTTCAAATTTATACTGAAAAACTCCTCTGAAAGTGAGAAGTAGCTTTAGGTTATCCTGTCCTGACTGACAGCGGCAAGACCTGGAAACAGAGAAACAATCACTTCTTAAAGCCACTCACGTGCAATTGCAACAGAATCTCTGACTGCACCACCATTTGCTCCAGAAGCTGGTCATGAATGTCATTGTTCGGCTTACTTCTAGCTGAGTCATTTATCATTTCCACAACTTTCACACCAGATTTTTTCCATAAACATGCAACTGATGGCAGCCTCTCAAGGCAAAGCCTCTTGGCCACCAACAAAAATCAATCCCCTTCAGCTTGTACAAAACGAGCAACGCACTGTTACAACCTTGCCACAACCATTATCAGAATGACTACATTATTTTAAATTACCATTAATTTCATTACATCAATTCTCATTATAACCCTTTCATCATTAAAAAGATATATAGTTCTTTATAGCTAGTTGTCACCTTTTGACAATGTAACACAACGTGCCCTTCCAAATTTCCTCAGAACATGGCAGGTAGGGGTAGTCAACAAATTTATAGGTTGTTGGGGTTTTTTAAAGGGTATAGGGAGGGGAAAAGAAGATGAGTATTAAAGAATATTGAGAAATAACAGGTCAGTATTAGTACGTGTTACAGGATCATAAATATTTTTCATTGGCATGCTTTTTTTTTTTTTTAGGAACAGCAAAACAAATAAGAAAAAGAGAAAACATGCAGAGTAAGATAAACAAGACACTTGAAACAAGAAATGGTAACATGGATGATGAAGGTGCAACAGTGACACAAGCCTAGAAGAGCTGGGTTTAGCTGTGTTACATTTTACGCTCCTCTCCCGACACTTAACTTATTTTAACTCCTGGTTTGGTTCAAGTTTCTCTTTTTTACACCTCCCAGTCTGCCCTAGGCTCAGCAGTGCTTAGCACGGTCTGTTATGAGTAGATTTTGTTGTAGATCAGGAGCCAGATTTCTAAAGTCTTTGCACTTAATTTCATGCAAACATGAACGTGCCCATCTTATTCAAGTGAACAGTCACAAATAATTATTTATGTGCACAAGCAACCAGCTGTAGATTCAGTTCTTGTCCTTTCTGGGCATGACTCCCTCACAGTGCTTTATATCTGAAGTGCTAAATATCTGCTAAACATATAAAATTCTTACAACTTGTACATGCTATGATATATAACTGCACTGATCTGGGAAGTCATAAGCCTGGCACGTTGGGTTCTCATGGTATTCTCTTTATCGTGGAGTACACATCGCATGAGATTTATCGCTAAAAGGATAACAATACAGTGATTTTCCTTGTACATTTTCTTTCCAATGGTTCCATTACCAGGCTTATATAATGCTCTGTAAATAATTAAGTAGCTACATACTAATAAGAGGCAGATTGGTTGCTAATGGCCGTAAAGCTATTAACTTCAGTTGGACACTACCCTACAAAAAGGCTGAAGGTAGACTGAAGTCCACCTCGGGACAGGAAGTCTGAAGTAAACTGTTGGGACAGAAATAGTATCTTTCACAAAACAGAAGCCAAGGAAGGAGGAAAAGAGGTTAAACACAGGAGAGAGGGGAAGAAATCTTCTGGGACTTGTCAGTGGCCAGTCCCAATGCTGGAATCAATTGAACTCCAAGATATTTGGGCCATTACTATCAAAAGAAATGAAACCACCGTGAACAGTTCTATCCAAATGTAGCAGTCGGACTGATTCAAGAAAATTAAGGCCATCTGATTGTGAAGCTACACCTCAGATCAGGGGCGCAGCCAGCATCCATGCTTTAAAACTCAACTGTTTCTGCAGGGTATCTCTGCACACTGTATCCTTGCTAAAAACACATGAAGGAAGACAGAAAAGATTTTCATTCTGTCGTACGGGCTAAAGAGCAGGAACCACAATGATTTATCTCACAATGAAAAATGGCTTAAAGTTACAACTCTTTTCATGCATGTTTTTCCCATATGATCAAGGCATGAGCTCTGTATCTTCTACACTGGTCCACTGAAAGCTGCTCTTAAACGTTGACAGTTTGAAACATTTTTGGATTCTTCTTTACTTTTCTGTTAGGGCTATCTATGATAATCAAGTCAGAGTTTTATTCTGCAACTAAGAAACACTTAAAATCAAAATCAGAACTGAGGTGCAAATATAATTAAAATTTGCCGCTTAAAAATCCAAATGGGCAACTTCTGGTGCAGACTTGAGTCTGCAACACTGCAGCATGTCTGCCTACATATTCCGTGGGGGACAAAAAAGAACACGCTACAAGGTAATTGCTTTGAAGAGGCATTCTTCAAAACCTTATTTCATCTATTAAAAACTCTGATTTTAAGCTCTTGTCTGGTGACCGCTTGTCCCTGTTAATAGCACCACAATTTAAATGAGTTTAATGGATTTGAATTTCTCCTTTCGAGTCTACATCAATAATGCTTATTCTGCCTCATCATACAACCAGTTACTACTATGCACAGAGTTACCTTCAACTCACCATGACGCTGTGACTGTGCCTCACTTGTTCTGTAATTTATAGGTCTTCAAGTTTTCTTTCAGACCTCTCCTAGATTCATGGGCTGCGTGCTTCCCTCGGTACATCACTCCTGTCCTGTCAGTCACTGTGCTGGGACCATGTTCAGAAACGTATCGACTAGAGAATTGATCTTTTGACCTGTAGCTCACTGAATGGCCTCGCTCCCTTCTATTGAACAGATCTGCAGCAAGCTGCTCTTTGAGGTCAGTTGATTCTGATCTTCTAACCATTTCTAAACACCATTTGGAGGTCACAGAGTGACAGGACCTTTACTTTATTTGTTTCTCTGCCTTGCCACAGAAGGTAGGGGACAGCAGTATGGATTTCACATGCTCTGTGAAAAAGAGGACTATGATATTTATTGGCTGTGGTGTAAATTTACCAGGTTAATTTACAGAAGATAGTATAGCAGCAGAAAGTCTAACACAGAAAAATGATCTTTTTTGGAACTGCAGGAAGTCAGTGGCAAATTCACACGTAAGAGAACACATGAACAGCCACTAAATGACAAACACAAAGTTTAGTATAAAGGTACACATGCTTTTCTGAACAGAGATTTCTATCTCTTCACCAAAACAAAATATGGAAATATATTTTGAATATATATATTTTATTTTTAAGACATTAGATATGGGTTTCTTTTAAAAACAGATTTCTAGAACTACAGGACACTTCCATTTTATTTTCTCAAAATCCTAGACCCTAAAGAGCAAGAACGCATTAGCATAAAATTCTAAACAAAAACCTCATCGCAGAAATTGCTAGGTCAGACAACTTCATTATGACAACTCCCACTGGAGCTACAGGTGTCTCACCTTGTATTCCTGAGTTTGAGTTTGCCACTGGCTAGATGCTCTCACTCGCTATTTATGACATTAGTTTGATGACTTTACTTCTCAGTTCCATCGTTTTAAAAAAACAAGACCACGGCCATCTAGCTGTCCTCCATTTTAACAGAGAGAGAAGGCTGGACAAAACACTTCACAGGCATTTGGTAGCAATAACAGTGTCTGAGGTTTTATCTGGAGTGTCTAGGGTCAGTACAAGATTGCTAAATTAAAATACAGCATCTCTGAAAACAGTTTAGAGGATACAGGACAGAATATTCCGTATTATTTTCATATTTAGTCAGTGGTAACGGTCAACAGAGCTTCCCAAAATACTGCTCAGGTAAGTATACAGTACATTCAGCTCAACAGCATGTTAAAGACATATAGATTGTAGAAATCTATATGTCTTTAGACATTGATTTGTACAAAAGGCTGTCACAACACCATGGAGTCTTACATAGGAAGTGGACATGTTTGGAATAGGAAGAAGCAACTTTCATGGCAAAATTACATGCAAATTAATGGCACATGCAAATAACTAGGACATGACAAATGCAAAATCATCTGTGCAAGTACACATGCACAGGTCTGAATACCTGAATCTGTGTGAAGATATTATCTAGAATGTATTATCTAGATATTATCTATTTACCTGCTTCTAACCCTCATAAAGAACATTATTGAAGTATGGGGGCAGACAGCACATCTGAGTCAATAATTCCATCAGAAGGATATTCAACCATGTGGCACATGTAGATCTGCGAATTTGAACCCTTTAGCTATGGTGTCGGTAAGACTATTCCTTCTTTTCATGTCCCACAAGCCACAGAGCACACATGTTTCAAGATATTGGGCAAATTGTGTCTGGAAATATTTTTTGTTTGATGAGAAACAGTCCCATTAAGCCATCCACCCTGCTGTGTAAGCTAAACTTAGCACACATTACCTTAAAATACATTTAGAAATAATCATCACTGTATACATGGCTGTAGACCGGTATAGTATGGTTATCATGGCTTCAGTAAAACCAGCAGACCTGTGGCCACTTGCAGAATTCCTGGGGCCCACGACTGAGAAGTTTATCTGAATAATATCTGAACAGGTCTACGTTTCCTTAAGCATACAGAAATGAAAGTTTATTTCATACCTTACAAATGCAAGCAAATATTAGAAATTCTTTTCAGTTAGCTCTTCTGAATTGGAAAGTGAACTTTTAAAAATGTTTTATAGAATCATTTCAGTGGAAAATAAATTTTACCTAAACAAAATTCTACACTAAACCTCTCAGCAGTAACATACGCTTTGTATGTGTTGAGCTAGGAGCTACTTAAACTGGAATATTTATTGATTTCTTTTAGTTAATAAAAATAACTGGACTTAACTGTTCAGTAGCTCACAAGTACCTTATTTTTAATCTGTAAATGAAGTTACTACTTATGAAAACGAAATGCCAGTATAGTACGATCGTCGTGCAGACAACATGAGAAACAAACCAGAAAATCACTCCACAATCTGGTTAATCCAAAAGCAGCTGATCAAAGTCAGCTACATGTCTTAAAATTTTATTATTACTGTAAATGGACACTTCCAAAATTATTTCAATGTGAAAAACAGCAGCATATCTTGCTGTCATAAAAACACACAATAGCCATGACAAAAAAGTCATTTGAGTTATGTAAATGGGTTTGGGTAGCAGATCGTTTTGCTTCTAAATAACCTCCTCCTTTGGATTCAGCAGGCTGGTAAACACCATAAACAGATTATGTACTGGCTGCTACCACTGTCTAAAAACACAGTTGTTTTAAACAGCCATGAGAGTTTTCAAACTATGTGCTTTAGAAAGCTGAAAAGTTAAATTTGACTCAACTATTTAACTTGAAACTTGTAAAAAAACAGATATAGTTCAACAGTTCAACCTCCGATGGCAGCGAGCTGTTTTGTAACATCTGTTTCTTCATCAGTGCAGCAGAAAACCAAAAATTGAAAGAAAAGAAGTATTGCTTACAGCTAATTATATTAAAGTGAAGTTGGGAATGCCCTTTTTTCCTAAATGACACTTTTTCCAAGAAAAAAGCATACCAATATTTAATTAACTGAATAAAAAGCAGACACTGTAAGAGTATGACAGGATCAAAAGATTTGTTTCAAAACATTTCACCAAAACACTTCAATTTCAAGGCTAGCTTTAGAGTGTTAGAGAGCAGCAACCTTAATCCCACTCCCCTGTTGGATCCACCACAACAAGCAGGACATAAACATGAGTGGCACAGAAGCACAATTCGCTGCTTAGAAAGCCAGAACTTCCCAAGAATGAAAATACAAGGGGCCACATCCTTAAACTCAATATCCTCAAACTGCCGGAACCTAGACCAGCAATTACATCCTCTAACTTACTTGATTAGTTGTCCTGCTTCTTTCTCAAATCTTAAGCTCCACAGAGTCACTCTCTGATTTGTCATGAGATGATGTGAACGTTCACGCATTAAAGTTCTTTTCATATGTGAATTAATGCAGAACATACATAACTTAAAGCTATTAAACAGTTATAAACACATTAGAGTAACAGTGTAGATAAGTAAGCATGCTTACCTCGTGTGGATTGGTGTAGCCCAAAAGTAGATTTGCTGCTTTAATGTCACCATGAACATATTCATTTTCATGTATATATTCCAAAGTATCCAACTAGGAAAGGATTTAGAGCAGAAAAGAAAACATCATCTTCTCCATTCTGCCCCTAACCCCATCACCAAATATTTCTCACTTATACATTGAAACCAAGGGCTACGCAGACCAAGTTGACAAATTTGTTTTGAGTTAGAGCACAAGGAGCCCCCACTCTGTCCACAGGGTCTGTTCCCACCAGGCACATAGCTGACAGCAAATCATAAACAAGCCATACTTCACCATGAGGTATCCCTGTGTAACTACCTGTGAGTACCAGCTTCCAAAGTCACAAAGCCAGAACGAAACTAGTACTTCATAAACACCAGAGGAACGCTGACAACACCAAGCTTTTAAAAAGAACATATTCAGTCAGCCCTAAAAGTTTATAATATATTTGATCCTGCCAGTTAGGACATGGCATGCATTTCATGTTACCATCCTCCTGCATCATCTTCCTTTGTCAGCTCCTTACTGAGTTACGATAGCTCTCATTGTTATTAAAAAAGATGTTTGCACTTGGCAGCTCATACAAAGGACAATCTAATCCTGGTTTTTGGAGAATACAAAGAGTGAGTTTGTCAATTATGTGACCAAAAAAGCCCTTCACTTCCTTTAAAACAAATTATTATTTAGGTTAAAAGGAAGCTTTGGATGTGTCCAAAATAACCCCCTTGCTTCAAGCAGGACTAACGTAAGTTAGATCAGGTTGTACAAGAGAATGACTAGTCAAGTTTTAAATTCCCTGAGAATGGACATTTCACAGCCTCTGGGAAGCACAATCCAGTGCTAAGACACTCTTTCTAAGAAAACTTTTCCTTTATACTCAGAGTTCCTCTTCCTGCAAGTTATGACCATTGCCTCTACCTCATTTACTGAAATATAAGAAAACACATAGCATTTACACATTTTATTCTAAACTGAAGAGCTCCCTAAAAGAACTATATTAGAAAGATAATTTTCTAGTTGAACTCAGCAAGTTTGAGACATAGCAGTTTCCTCTCTCTCTGTACATACCATTCGTGCCCCAAGCTGCAGAACCGTCTCCTTCTTAAATCTGCTTCCACAGTCTTCAAAGATTCTTTGAAGGTCTTCCCCTAGTCTCTCCATGACCATGAATCTATAGCTACCAGGAAATATGTAAAAGGAGGAATCCTTTAAGATAAGACTGCAAGTTTGTGTCAGATTGAAAGGACTTATCTCCATTTTGTTGAAAATGGATTTTTCAGTCAATTTGAGGTTTAATTACAATTCATCTTATTACCTTTTTCCCTTGTACTCAGCCAAGCCCGATCCCCAAAACACTGGAATTCCTAAACATCTTAGTTTTTTGAGATTCATCCATTTTCTCACTGTAATAATAATAAAAAGGTAACATTGGGTTAAAAGTAGCTAGAGAATTTCAGGATATGAGGGTTTTTTTGTTGTTTTTCTTTTAGCTACCAAGCCAAGACTTTGAACACAACAATGAAACAAATAAGACTTATTTGGCAGTTTGCGTAGCAAACAATTCAGACCATAACTCTACTCTGAAGTTCCCTACATTCTGCAAAACAAGTAGCAGTTTTTGGTTCTAGTAATGTGGTACTTTATTCCCTTAGAAGGCATATAAGCAATTATCAATAGCTAAAGGAATAATTCCTTTAGAAGGTCTACTTTATTCAATACAGAATGCTTCAAGCTATCAAAAGTGCTTATAACCACCAGCAGCCTAAGTCATCTAAAGTCTTTAGGTAAGTTCCCACGAATAAATCACACCCATGCTTAAGCGTCTGCAGAATCAAGTGCCTTGATTACTACTAAATCCTGTGCTGATTACACCCACTCTTAACTCTGTACATTGAAATAGTTACTTGCAGAAACAGAGTCACCAATTAGTCCATGTAGTACCTCCGTTCTAAGGCTGGCCTCTCTCTGGATTCCATTCATGTAGTTGTGCACTCTGAAGCGTGCAGATAAAAAATTTGGCACATTTCTGTTCTCCCTTTTGATCAGAAAGGACAAGGATGACACCCAAGTAAAGCAAGCTACAGCAACCTAGAATTATCATAGCACCAACTAGGATTAGTTCAGTGTACATAAAATGAGTTGGCTATCAAGCTTTAAAGCTGTAAATCGGAAGCACATACAGTCGAACTTGTCCTTAAATCTACCTGAATCAGAACTTGTATATTACTTACTATGCTCTTGTTTTGCAGCCCTCTGGTAAAATTTCAGCTCAGAAAACAAGGGGCCATTTTCAAGGTATTCCTATTAAGAAATTGAAAAAAAAAAAAAGCCCTTAGTATCATAAAATGCATTAGAAAGACAAGAGTTTCTAAATAAAAGTGTATGAGAAAGTCAAAAAGCATGAAACCCTTTTTTTTTTCCCCACTTCCCATATACCATGCCATCTGAAACGTAATTTTTAAAAGTGTTGCCAAACAACTTTTCTTTTTAGCTACATTTTCATAAACACCACAGATTCTTTGAGGAATTATTTAACACACTATTTTCAGAAATATGGTAGATCAAGCGTGTTTAAGTTCATAGTCTGATCTTCCTTATTAAACTGTTGAGGGTAGTAATCAAAGAAAGGAAAGAATCAAGTCAAGGATATACTATGTGTCATAGAAATGTCAAATATATCCCTAAGCAGGGAATATATCTATCAAGATATAAAAAAATTGGAAAAAAAACCCAAACAAAAACCACAAACATGCAATACAGATCTAATGCTGAAAATCTGAATAGATAATTGAGAGAAAGAACTGCACACAAGTTAACAATTTAGTAATGAGATCTACACATTACCACTTTAATTACATGCACTGCATCATCTTCCACAGGAACATGAGTTTGAGGGGAAGCTGCAAAAGTAAAAAGAGGTGGGGATCAAGCTGTATGCAACAAAACATAATTGCAAAAAAAGACCATGCTAACATTGCATAAGGTGACTAAAAAAATCACATGGCAAAGATATCCAACATTTTGTTTGAATTCCTGTTTTTAAAGGTCAATGTTTTGTCAAATTCAAAGAAAAATAAACCAAAAAACACACACACACAAGTTTTAATCAACAAGCAGAGAAACAATTTTAATCCACATTTTCAGAACTCTCTCCCTCAATGCTAATTAAGGAGTAAGCAGGATGTCCCCATTCCGCGCCTGCACCACAATGAGGTATTCCATTGTAACAGACTATGTTTAAGTCATTCCAGTCAATTGGATAACCTCTGTATTTGGGTGCTGTCAATCCACTGTCGTGACAAAGACACCACTTAAAAGTTATGACCTACATTATGCCTCTAGACAGGATTGTCTGCTTTCCTCTCTTACAAATTAATTTGGCCCTAGAACCTCCATTTCTATTCTGACATTATTTAGACACTGGCCTAAGTTAGGGACAGCACAGCCACCATCTGCCTAAAGGGGAGACGAGGGATTGTGCCTCTTAGTGCCAGTAGAAATTTCAAAACAATAATTGACCACATGTTCCAATTACAGCCCAGGAGACAGAACCTCTCTGCACAGACAATGCAATCCTATTTTCTTCTGACCCTGCGAGAACTATCAGTTCCCTCTGATACTACTGAAGCTACATGGAGCTACACTGGGATTAAAATTTAATGAGACTAAATCATCTTTTAGAATCATCACTGAAAAAAACTAAAAAGAATCCAGTTCCTAGGAAATAAGTGTCCCTTTCAAACCTCTTATAATGATCAAATACCAACAACAGTCCAGGTGTGAAACACTTCAACTATCAGCACACATAAAAATAGACTACTTTTATCCGCATAATAAAAATCAAGTAAACTTGGATCTAATCAAACCATACAAGCTTACACTTTTTGATGGTCAGGGCATAAAAATATTTTTACAATGAACAGACTCCTTCAGCTGCCATCTTCCTTCAATTCTATTCAGCATCTGGATAGAATCAGGCAGCACGCACACCCCAAACACCCACAGGGTACCCACTGCCTTCTGCTTGACACTGCCCCATGCGAATGCTTCTGTGCTAATAACACATTGAGATAAAATGAACATATCCTAAAACAGGAGCTCTAGCAGGTGTGCACTATCCGTAGACTCAGATGAGCAGCAGTCACATTCAGAACACGATTTACAACTATCATACAACCAGGAAGGAATTTTTTGGTAAACTTTGTTGTTAACATATTCTTGTACTGAACTGGGAATTAAGGCACAGGTGCTTAAGCCTTTATCTTCCTCTGCCACGTGCAGTCTATGTGTTAATAGCTGAAGACATTAGTTTAAAGGAACACATCCCATGTGTTTTCACTGTATTCAACAACATCACATCACCCAAACAGAATTAGATGTGCGCCCTTCCTGACACAGATCAGAAAAGAACCTGTGTCTAAGAAAACGTATTTTAATACCAAGTTACTTAACAGAGGTTTGACAAGTATAGAGAAGCACCAAATATAAATGTATTTGGAAGAGTCTGATCTAACTTCCCTGTAGACATCTTGACATTTTATAAAGAGAGGCCTCATTCACGGTAATCTGGAACAGACAGTAACAGCTGTCAGGGTAATGAAGGAGAGCAATTAATGGGAGGTAGCCCAGCAAAAGGGCCTAACCCCCGTGGTTCTTACACTAAGTGTAAGAGATGCTTTTGGAGTCATGCTGAAGGCACCTCCCAAAGAAAAATAAAACCAAAACTAACTGAGAATCGTTACAATGTGAAAAGGGAGAAGAGTCAGACAAAGCTCAACAAGATACAGGAACAGATGCTCCACAAACCAGGTAACATGACATTCAAATCTACAAAAGGAGAAATGATATTACTGTTTTTACCGCACATACATGAAACAAGGCATAACATTCACAATAACACTCTAAACTTCTTACACAGATAATGCTCAGACAATTAATTGCATACATGCAGGCAAGCAGAAGTTGCATGTGTACCTTTTGTTGCATCATCTTAATTAATCATTCATATATCAGGCAGTAATACTCAACTGCAGCTCAGAAAGAAGACAGACTCTTTTTTGTCCATAAATATATATAAATGTTTTTTAAAAAATTGTCTCATTACTATGTATAGTTACTTAACAGACTGGAAAGGCTCCCAAGGTTTAACAAACAGTCTGATTACATACCTCATAGACCACCACCACATACTCTCCTGCGAGTTTAGCTCATAGTTAATTACTGCATACTCGTAATTAGCCATGTGCTAGCCTCGTTCTGTGTGGTAGCACATGGCTATTTATAATATTACAATCAGTTAAACGCTAGACTGCAGGACAGTAAGCAGAGACCCTGCAGGAGAGCAATGCTGATAGGCAGGAGGTCTCTGATGGTATATAAGTGCACACATACAGTACCAGGAGCACTATACGGCGAGATTACGTTTGCAAAGGACATCTTAAAATAGCATAACAAGTGGAAGAGTTCCCAGTTTACAGTTTGTTGCTTTTATCAACTAGAGATGCACGTTCTCCTTGCATTCGGGGGGAGGGGTGTTGATGTATGCACACAATCAAAACCATTGTCTGCATAATTGTTAACTGGGAACACTGGCCCACGATGAAGCTGTGTAGGGGGCTGTGGCTGTTTCCATCTCATACCAAGTCGAGTCTCACAAAACATTTGCAAAGGGCAGAGCTCTATTTTCCCTTCTTCCTCTTCATCCCACAATCACAGCTACCATGCCAGTGCAAAGCATGCAAATTTAAAATACGCTCTGAAATAAAGCAGCGCAGTAAGATTCACAATCTTTGCCATAATTTCCAACCGTTGTGCCTACACAACACAGCAAATAACTTACCTCAAATTAACCCATGTCCAGAATTCCCTAGTTCCATCCAGGCACAGCAGTTATGGTCTTATCATCCACTGTAATCATGAATTTCATCCGTTTTGTTGCTGAGTGCCACAACCTTAATTAATGTAGCTTTCTAAATGTAATATGACATGGTGACAAAAGAGCGTTTCTGGATGAACCGCGATTTCCTACAACCACCGAGCACAATTGCAGCACTCTGACAAAGAAACGTGCCAATTCTATGTGCCAGTTCAAACGCGCTTGTTGTAGTTTTAGCAGTTAATTTGTGGCAGTCACATTTGGAATATGGTGAAATATTTTCAACGACTCTCACAGAACCAGTTTTGTTGACAAAGTTTACACAGTGGAAAAGAAAACAGCATTGATTTGGCAGTTTGAAAAAACATCCCCGCTCCTGTCCACAGCTGGTGTCTTTGTCACTGCTGGTTGTTTTGAGGATGTATTTGTTTGGGAAATATGAATAAAATTATTTTCAGAAGTTCTTGGGTTGCTAGTATTTTATTTTAGCTTTGTTTCGTTGGTTAACTAAACCCGAAGAGTGATATTATCAGCTCAGTTTTTTGCAGAAGTAAAAAACTAACCTCAAAAATACCACACTTCTAAGTTACAGGCTACCTATAAAAAAAGCTGGAAAAATTCTGACCCCATATAAGTCAAACCAAGAGCTGTAAAATTCAATGGCTAACAAACAGGAGGGAAGAATTGCTCAGAGCATCTAACAATAAAAAATACAATCCAAGTCGCAGGAATATAGTTACTAAAACAAAGTGTACACACACAAATAAAACGTAGCAGCTGCTATTTGAAACTGTGTGTTAAATATTTTCCTACAGATGGAGGGTACTAAGGTAAATATTTAAAGGTGAACAAAGCACATTGCTTCCCCCTCCTGCCCTTTGCAATATCCAATATTTTCCAAGACCTGAAATATTCAGTGCTTGAAGGGTGTTTACAGTCCATTTTGAATGTAGCCTGAGGAAGACCTGCTTCTCTGCTCATGTTACTTCGAAGAAGCATCATCGTTTCCCGGACAGACTCTTTTCTGAGCAGTGTTTATGAACAGGTTTTTTTCTAGATTCTTCTTCTAGGTAGCTTTATGAATGCAGAGTTTTATTATACAAATTACATATACATAGCCCTCTGCATCGCGCTCGTGAAACCACTTGCCACAAGACCTAACTAAACTGCTTTTGGTAGAAAATTGTGCTCAACTGCTAAACTGTTTTGCAGATAACTGCAAATGCCTCCAAGTGAAGAACACTCAGTACTGGTAGGAAATTTCACTACATTTCTTACTTGTCTTTCTATAAAACCTTAATCTTGATTCACCAGAGCCGAAGTTTGAATTCCCCATCACTGGAAGCCACTGTTTGACTTTCAAAAGTTAATTACTCTAAGCTGGAATAGGTACGACACATCCTTTAACCCCAGGCAGCAAAGCTATGCATGGTCTGCTCTTACAGCACTCTCAGATGGGAGTCCGGGCCTCTAATATTTAAAACTTGATGCACAAACTGTTTTCTGGCAAGATTCTGCTCCAGCCCATCTGCCAGTCTGACACGGTGCCCACTCAGAAGACACTATGCCAGTTTCAGTGGGTACAGGTGCCAAAGACAGCTGAAGGGAGTGCCCTCCATAAGGCAACAGGTGCCCATCTTTCATCCAAAGCTCTTCCTGTTATCATATAACACTGCTCAGAAATACACCCTCACTAGAAAAAAAAAAAAATAAATCAAACCTGATGTCTTGACTTTCTAGTTTTACTTATCACGCCAGGGTCTCGGTCCCTGACCAGAACTCTTGCAAAGTGGACTAATGAAGAGCAAGATAATGGCTCCCAAATCACAGATTCATACATATGGAAAAAAACAAAAGCAGAACACTGAGGTGGAATAGTAACGATCACTGCAGACTTTGTAACAAGCTTTAGGCTACTGTGTAAATACGAGTAATGCTTTCCAAGTTCAGACCTCTAGTCTACAGAGGACCAAAAAAAGAACAAAGAGGGAAGGTTCAAGAGGAAGCAGTCACAAGGAAGAACTAGCTGACACAAGGTGTATTTCCTCTTTAACAGATGGTACAGGCTGATCCTGTACCATCTGGTCAGTCCTAAGTAACCACCCAGTAGCAAAAAATCAGGCTAAATTTACGATTTGGTTTGTCCACAAACAGTGTGAAAAATAATCTACTTGCTGCATCTGTATTTATACAGTTTAATATCAGTGACTAGATAAAAAGACTCCTGAAGTGGTGTTTCTCTGCCAATGAATTTATTTTCACACTAAAGTTCACACCTTCAGGTACAATGAGACCTTTGCTGAAATGCATTTTAACATCTGAAGGCAAAGAAAAATCCATCCCTAACCAGACAGTTACCTGCTAGTGCTATTAATTACAGGGTTCTGCTATTAATATTCTTCTTTCCATTGAGTTTACAAAAATCATGCTTGAACATGTATATTTTTTACTGCATTTTTAATTCATTTGCTGCACTTCAGTAAATATTTTCAGTGAAGTTTATCTAAACAACTGTTGAAGTGTTTTGTTTCTCTAGAACCAGTTGGCAAAGCCAGCTTCCTAACACAAACCAAGCTATGAACAGTGGGACAACGACAGAACGTGCTTCCACCAATGCTTCTCTTCCTTGACAGATGTACACCCCTGCTCACAGCTATACATATTACCCACAGAAATTACACTTTCTGAAAGAGAAACAAACTTTTTTTCACACCTCAGCCTGATTCCCAGAACATCAGGCCTCGGAACATCAATGGCAGTGTACTATGGTCCAAGCTTAAAAGTAGAAAAGGCCACAACTACATCTCTTCCCTACCTTGACCAGCAGCAGAGCTCCCTGTGTTCCCAGTATCAAAAGAAAATATTCACCCATTTAATCACTATTTACTGCTCAAGCAGATATTCTTTGACTCTTCTTGGAAAATAGGGGGGAAAAAAAAGAAAAAAGAAAAGGATAGTGTGCTGGCCATACTGGTGAGAGATCTCCAAGCAGGGCAGAATTCGATTATGACTTTATCACGTATTTTCCTGAGCTTCCCATATTGTAACAACACTGCAAAACCAGCAGGCAAACAGCAACATAGAAACACCTGCTGCAAAGCCAGCTACCAAAAATGGTTTCAAAACTCGTAGTATTTACCTAGCAAAGTTCCATTAAAATATATGCACATAATACAATTAAAGCAGATCTACAATGTAATAAATTATACTGTAAAAGACACTAACAAATATGTGTGTATATAACCATAAAAAATAAATATTTTGCAGAACCATCAGTTGCCGTGATAAAGAAGCCTGCAAGTAGACAGTGCTGTGTACAGCAGATTTCACTGAGACAGTAGAAGCTTAACAAAACATTGTGTGACCTTTCTGCATTGAAATTTTCAGTACAAATTGTGCATTAATAGAGTGCTTGCAGCAGGACTAGAGAATGATTTCTGTAAAGACTGGTGTTAATTACTGACTGTGATCAGGAAGATAAATGAGAGAATGGAAGGCTTCCAGTAGCACCTTTCTCAACTCTTGCTTAATTTTCCAATGTACCACCACTACTCTCCACAGGGCTAAAAACCAGTCCTGAGACCACCAATATGCCATGTTCTTCCTCAGTTGCTCTCCATTCTGCTCCCTCTTATCAAAGGGATAACTGTTCTGTCTGAGGTGCCTGACAGGAAATCAGCACAAGTAACAAAACTAAAAACTTCTAACATACAACGGCAGAGTTAATTCCCACTTATGATCCATATTGTTCCCACTATGACAAAAGCAATGCTTGAGAGAATATCTCTATTGCTTCTGGCAGCAGAGGAAGCTCTCCTCTTCAGCAGCATTGGGGGGAATCAGTGTTCGTAAGCCTTCTGCTGCTGGATTCGCTCTGGTCAAGATAAAAATGCAAACGGAAATGGAACAAGTCAACAAACAAATAGATAAGATGGCACAAACAGGAGAGAGAAAGAATAATCCAAAAAACAGCAAAAACATTTGTGAGGCAGGACGGAACGTGTAGATAGTGGTAACTTTCATGTACACAATTAGAAGTTTAGAAGCCCTGCACCTGAAAAGACTATTTGCATCCCAGGGCTCAGGGTCAGTAAACGGCTTTCAGCAGCTTTGACTTAGCAACCAGAACCTTTCACAGAATGCATCCCTTGCAAATATATTTTGCAGATACTGTAAAATTTCTCAAGAACATTGTTACAGATTAATGGAGTATGGAGTACCCTTAATGGGAAATTAAGCTATAACAACGCACATCAAAATCTTTACATCGCTACTGTAAAAATACTTATTAAAAGATATAGCTGGCAAAGTTAACCTTTACTTTCATAAAAGGGCTGTGCAGTTCATATCTGGCAGGCAGTCGAACCTATCTCCACTCTCCTGTCTTGCCCACCTGCCTACAGCTCCTTCTGGGTTAGCTTCTCACTAAAAGTTTAGTGGTCCTCTCACATCTTGCTGTATGTGCACTAAGTACTAGTCTAAACAGCACAGAGGAAGAAGGTGCCTCTCAGCACCTTACTCTCACCTTACTTTCAAAGGTTTGTCATCTACTTCACTCCTTTTGACTCTCAAAAACAGCTGAACTCTTTTTCAGGATCAAGCCCCCCAAAGAAGCTACTGAATGGTATACTTAGCGTGATATAAGCACATATCAGAGATAAAGAGGTGAATAAAACAAGAAAGTTTCAGTCAGCGTCAATACTTGGAGATAAATCCTGCTCACTTCCACTTTTAATTTTAGCAGGAGCTACAAGGGGAACTAAGCCTTCAGTTTAGTGCCACAGGTAACATCCATTCACTACTCCTTCTGAAAGAAGAGATTAAACAAACACAAATGCTGTTATAAAAGTGGCAGCAGTGTTTCTTCAGCCACGTTGTCACTTACGAAAAAACACAGACCAGTAATACCAAGGGTCCCAGATTGCATTCTCATTTTCCACTAATCCACTGACTGCTTTCCACTTCAGTTCAATGGGAGCCAAATCGCAACAAACACCACAATATATGAAATCACCTCAGTGGTCTGTGTGATCAGACAAAAAAACCTAACCAAATCTGCACGCAACTGACTGAATCCCATGTGTTATACCCCCCACAAGTCCAGTGTGATTTGACTGCAACAGCTAACGATCGAGCTATATTCTGAGCTATACATACATCCACTATAATCTTGCTTTCTGCCCTGCATCTCCAGTTCCCTCAGTTCCTTCTCTCTGTGGAAGCCTTCTGCAAGTTTCTATCTTCCTTTCCTTTACCCTTGAATAGCAATACCCAGCTACACCTTAACTTCACTTCTTAGCTCATGCTAAGGTCTATTTTCTTACAGTAACATCTCACAGATGCTCTATGCACAGCATTTCTCAAACATAGCCAACTGATGCTTCAAAGGAGGTCATAATGTGCTATCAGATACACCAAAACGCGAAAGAATGTCAATATTCTGAAAGCGTGCTCGCCTTTGACTCCTCTGTAACTGCAGTTAGCTAAAACTCCTGTCATTCCCACTGGTTCAGCCTGCAGAGCAGTTAGGTATGTGTGAACTAAAAGAATTCCAGAGGAAACCAGAGGAGAAACTCCACCACAGCAACCAGACCAGATGCACTCCAGCTACTAACAGCAACGTAAGGATTCAAACCAGTTCTTTCAGACAGTCTCAAGCCGTGCACTTGGTGAGGAAATTCAGTGCAGCAGACCACACCACATCTAGTCCAAAGTAAAACAAACCCTCAACTTAAATAAAGGGTAGATGTAGGGCCATACCCACCAACTGTTGCCATTTACTCATTCACTTCTGTTACACCCAACTACTTGCAAACATATACACAGCCTTAGTTTTCCTAATGTTTTTAGTTTACAGAGAAGCAGAAGCATTTGGGTTGTTACTGAAATCCTTTTGCTTTGTTTACACAGGCGTTCAGTGAAACCAAGTGGCAGCTTACGCCTTTCCCCCCACCTCCAAAAGTTTCTGCACTCAAACCTGAAGTCTAGATGCATCTTAAGTCCAGATGCACACGTAAAATTGTCCACCCTCCTGTAGTTTACAGCCACACATTAATAGCTGGAAGAACAGTACGACTGGGCAATCACTTCAGAGAAACAACGTCTTACCACGTAGGGGACTATCACACCACGAAATAAAATACGAGTTTTTGGTTGCTATTCAGTTTTTTGTGATTAACCATAATGGACATGAGGAGGGAAAAAAAAAAAAAAAAAAAAAAGAGGTAGAAGAACATTTCAATGCGATATAAAATGTTCCTGAACAGCTGAAAGCAGACAAGCACCATGAGATAGACAGACAGATGTTACAAAGATCACAGTAAATCTGTCACCCAAAGACCAGACCACAAATGCTACATTTACATCTGCAAATATGAAAAAGAGCAAACATGCTAACTCTTCTATAGAAAACACACACTTTTTCTCTCTACAGTAGGTGCCTGATGCTACAATTTGACACTGACAGACAACTCCTTCACCTCCAGGAAACCACACTGAATCTAGCACGGCTCTGCATATTTGACAAGAGTTACTAAAGACAAAATAATTGAGAAGGTGCAAGACATATGACACCTGTTCGAACGAAAACTTGTCTCATTATAAAAATCTAGAACTCATACTAAGTGAAAAGCTCATGCTGCATAACAGTGTATTCACAGATTATTTTCTGTCAAATGACTCAATATAAAGGAAACATCGTTTAAAGACCAACTGAAAAAAAAACAAGAGTGGGAAAAAATCAAACCTGTATTTTCCATGGCAGAAACATTCAAAAAGGAAAAGCTTAAAAAAAGAAAGTATAGCTGATTTATGCATAAAAAGAAGTCGATTTATGTATAGGAGTAACTTGCTTATCAAGTTTTAAATGTTAATACCCCAAATAGAGGGTTAACATATCTCCAACTTAAAAAGATCATGTTTGGCTCCAAGGACAATATATTAAACTGCTTCTAGATAATTCTTTACTGCTGTCTTATTATGAGCTCAATTTAGTCCCTAACAGTCACTGTGGATTAGTTTGCCTATGTTTGCCATGGGAAAACAAAAACAAAACCCCAACAATAAAAACAAAAAAAACACAACAAGAAAAAACTCATAATATTGCCTTGAAAACAGGATTTACTCTTTCATAGAGACCAGCAAGAGTAACATACATTATATCCTCTTCAGTGACCCAGAATGCTTTACAAACTGCCTTTCAGAACCATTCATTCCTTATAAAACACAGACTGAGTGAAATGAAGCAACTTCTAAAGAAAATACAGAAACATGTCTAGGCTAGAGCAAAGAACAGCATTTCCAGCCCCAGTGAGAGACTTTACATCAGAGGCAACACTCAGCTGACTGTTGTTACCGTTAGGTTTCTTGGATGAAAACTGATTTAGTCCTGGCCAGAAGATAATATTTCCAGTAACTAGAAACCCAGAGCGCTCCAGAGCACAAAACTGGCATAAGTCCAAAGCGACAGCTCACAGAAGCATCGCCATTACTTTGAACATCATCGCCTGGCAGTACCCTTTGGTACTCTGACTGCAGCACCACCTTGCCTGTCCCACACAAGCTCCATAAAAAAGTGCACCAGAAGCCAGCAAACTGGGCTGGATAGCCCATGGAGAACACGCTGCACCATCAGCAACCCTTTGAACAACAAGGATATCCAACAGAGTGCTGAAAACATCGGAAACACATATGACCACCTGCACGTAAACAACAGCACCAGCATGTTAACTTCTTAAACCCATTCTGTCTCATTCACGACAGAAATTCACAAAGAAATTCACGAAGAAATTTACAAGTCGCCCCTTTTAATCACCACCAGTTTTTTACCTAGATAGATCAAGCCAAATCCTCCTTGGCCGATCTGCCTGCCCAGCCTCCAGGCTTTTCCTTCGGTGTCTTTCAGGATCATGTCTCTTGGGAGAGGAACTGGCAGCTTGCCTCTGCCGCGATCCTTCGGCGGCATCGCACCTTGAGGGGGGGGGAAAAAACGAAAGAAAAAGTTGACTTTTAGTCAGAAGAAACAATATCCCTCAATGCCCTTTGCCCAACAGGCACGGAGCAGCGGACCAGCTCCCCGCAGCCCGCCCGGGCGGCACCCCCCGGGGCGGCGGCCGGGCTCCGGGGGGGGCTCTCCCCCGCCTCCGGCCCGAGGGCCCGTTCAGCGGAGCGGCAGGCCGGAGCGGCTCACTCACCGCGGCCTCCCCGCCACCGGCCGGCGGGACGCGGGCAGCGAGCGGCCCAATCCCCCACACACCCACCTCCGCAGGGGAGTCGCGGCTGTCCCCCAGCGCCAAACTTTCCAACCGGGAATTTCCTGCAGGCCGGGCCTGGGCAATCAGGGCCCGCCCGCAGCAGGAGGAGGAGGAGGAGGCGGGCCGCCGTCTTCCTGCGGGAAGCCCCGGGGCGGGGAGCGGGCCCGGCGGGCTGTGCCCGCCCTGCGCCGCTGCGGGCGGCCGTCCCGCCCCGTCAGGCGCTCCTCTCCCCTCAGCCGAGAGGGAGGGGGGGGAAGGTGGCGCGCGCCGTTTCCCGCCTGCCGCTCGCGCTTCGCCTCAGCCCGCGGCGCTGCGGCTCTCCCGCTCTTTAAGCCGCGCTTTGCAAATGGAGAACTTGCTGGTGGTTTGTGGTTTTGTTTTTTTTTTTTCTTTCCTCCTTAAAGCGCTTTGGTGCGTATGGAAGTAGTTGATGAGGCAGTTCCCCGCCTGAGGTGAAGAAAGAAGGAGAAAAAAAAAAAAAAAAGAAACAAACTTAGCTGGCAGGGGTTTCAGGGCGCAGAGCGAGGGCGTCAGGAGCTGTGATGGAGTCACCCCTCAGTCAGGACACTGCGCTTTTATCTCAGGATCTTCCCGGCTCTGGTCAAAGATCACGTCTACGCGCGGAAACAGGGCGCAACAGCCGCGCTCACCCCAGGTGAGATGGCGGAGGCCGGCGGAGGCCGGCGCTGCCCGGAGCCGTCAGCGGCCCCGCAGCGGGGCGGGAAGAGCCATCGCTCCAGGCGGGAACAGGAGACTGATGACTCAGTGGTGGATCAGCCCCGTCACCACCAGCAGCTTGTGAGTTGGTAATAAAGGCCACAATTAGGTGGTGGTTTGGTTTTGGGGTGTTTTGGTGATTTTTGTTTGGTTTTTTTTGTTTGTTTGGGTTTTTTTCGCACTTCCAGCTCCCAGGGCACACCTCTGGTCACAAGCCACCACCGTCTGCAAGCTTTGCACTATTAGCAGAATCCACCCACCCAGGCAGCACACCACACCGAGGTAGAGCTTCGCTGGGGACCATCCCATCTTCCAAGCAAAGACTTTTACAAAAAAAAAAAGTTCAAGAAAAACTAAAATCCAAAACATCTTCAGCAACCACATAATTTGCAAGTGAATTTAATAGTGGTAACACAGATTATGATTACAAAGTATGTAGTGCCATTAGTAGAGTAGGTCTTAACATACAACCCTTTCTGCTTCATCAGTTGTGCAGGCTTTGTGGTTTAACCCTTACTGAAAAGCAGGGCTAAGGAATTGCCAGTAGAAAGCTCGGCCATAAGTAAATAAATTCAAGATTGCCATAAAGCATTTCATAGGGTTTCTCCCCTTCGCAACAGATGTCAAAACAGGCTGTAGGAGGATGTTGTTGGAGTTGGTTGGTTTGTTTTTCTTTAAAACAAACAAACAAAACCACGGATGGCCAGCCTTCATCAAAGAAACAATTACCACTCACTGAAAAGAGCTAGCACCATGGCGATGGTCTCAGGATATAGAATCATAGAATGGGTTGGGTTGGAAGAGACCTTAAAGATTATCTAATTCCAACCCCCCTGCCATGGGCAGGAACGCCCTCCACTACACCAGATTGCTCAAAGCCTCATCCAACCTGGCCTTGAACACTTCCAGGGATGGGGCATCTGCAACATCTCTGGGCAACCTGTTAATAAAAATATTGTGATTACTGTCCAATATTCAAAAGTGTTCCTGTTAGATTTACCTGGACCAGCATCTTACAGCTCCAAACTCAGATTTTAAAGCCATATTCAGGCACTGGAAACACATATAGTGCCCAAAGGTTATGCACATTCTGTCTTTCAGAAATTTAGTTGTATGGTAGAAATAGAATTTAATTTTTAGTCTGTGGTTCAGTCCTAAGCTAGTAAATTTGAGGGACTACAATCAAAACATGATAAAGAAGTTTTATATTTCTGTATTTCAGTTTTAAGTTCCTTCTTCATTATCTTACACATGTATCTATTATGAATATAGACTATAAATCCTGCTAGCAACTGTGATCTTGGTTAATTGATATTCTCTAAGGAAAGAGTCCCAAAAATTTGCAGTATGTAGTAAAAGCGTAATGAAGAGCCTGCATTTGCAACACACATGTCCAAATAAAGCAATTTCTTCTTGATACATTAGAACAAAAAAAGGAAACAATAATATTTAAACAAGATATCTTAAATGAATCTATGGAAATCAGGCCTGCATTGTATTACAGTAGGCAATATTTATGCTACAATTAAACAATACTGTATTTTCCCAACATATTTATATATTCAGTCTTAATTGCAATCAAATTGGAATTAAAGAAGATTTTATTTGAACATTTATGCTTAAACCACTACAATGCAATTTTATTTCATAAATTATTTGTCACTTGATATGAAAGCCACCATTCTGCCATGGGTGGAGGGTGTTTTCAGAAGAAATTTGTCTCTAAATAGATGCTGGGAATCAGAGAACCAGCCTCTGTTTAAGAAGAAAGCTGTTTTGCTCAACTGTTGCAAAGATACATTCACATGATTAAACTGAAACAAAAGCAAGTATACAAGGGCTTGCTGCTTCTGAGCTATCTCACCGTGCCCACAAAAGTAAAACATCAGGATAAGAAAGTGAAACAAATCAGATGAGGTTTGCATCTGTCTTCTAGACATTGAGCAAATACCAGCAATAGCATTAGCTGGCTGGCAGACCTCTAGGTTTTTATATAGTTTAAGGATTCCTTTTTTCAGTGGAAGCGGAAAACCCCATAACAAGTTAAAACATTCAAAATTTGTAGATGTTATGTGGTGAAAAAACAGATTAGTTATGAATGAATAGAAAGATACATGGCCCTAAAGAAACAAAACTGATTAGATAGTCCTGTTTTTATTATAGTTTTAAGTACACGAGAACTGGAGTCAATTTCCCTTTCGTTCTCACAAAACCATGGAGAATACTCTACCATCAAGAAGTTAATGGAATATATTGATTTAACAACAAGTTAAACAAGTGCAAAACTTTACAGTTCAGAAATATAAGTTGTTTGGAACTTATTTAGTGCTTTTTGTTCATGAGCAAGGATAAGATCACACAAATAAAACAAGTTAAAGCAGTTCTGAGGAATAATGACATCAGAAAAGGCTATTTTAAAAATAGTCATAAGCTAATAGCAAAACTAAAAGTAGAAATAGATACACAAGTGTCTGTTTCATTGTTAATGAATACAGTAACATATACAGTCTGTTACTGGTTTTGAAAACTGAAGTCAGGCTACATAACATCCATTTGGCTCATACAACACAGATACTCACATAGGTAGCTGAGGTTTAAGGCCTTCAGTTTTCAAAAGAAAGTTCCCTTGTTCTACTAAAATAAAAGAAGTTGCAAGCTTAGAGCTTCAACTCTATCCAAATGGAAAAGAATCTGAAGTCTCAGCTGTCTTTAACATCATGCAGCTCTTTCACAACTGGCACAATTTCACATTATCACATACTATAAAAGGGTTTAAGATAAACACTCAGCCACAGAAAACAGGTTCTACAGGAAAGAGTTATGAGTTCTTTTTCTTTTTTTTAGAGAGACAATAGACAAAGTTAAATATTTTGAAATTTTTGTCATTTGTTATAGAGTCAAAACCCCTCAAAGATAAGTGCACAGGAATCTAATGGACTAATAGTATCACTTAGACAAAAAAAAAAAACACCCTACTGAAGAGAAAAGTTTCCTACATGTACCAGACTACTCCTGAAAAGTAAGTTTGTGTGCTACTTAAATACAGATGTTTATCAGTAAACAGCCATAACTAATAGAACTACAAAAAACATATGCAAGCATAACTAATAAATTCTTTATATAATTCTGTTCTAGACAGAAAACAAAAAATCAACACATCTAGCTTTTTAAAAATCAATAAAGATCAAATACCTTACCTGAAAAAAAGCTCTAAGCAGATTAGAGCTCCATACCAGGGCCTTTTGCCCTATAAATAGCACATTGCTGTGTTTTGTGGGTGGGACTAAGAAAACCTGTTTTCCTGTTGGGCTCAACTGGAGATGGGGCTTTTTTTTTTTTTCTGATTATCATCAGTCAATTAGCAACCCTCCCAAGGAATAGGAGCTTCATTTAGTCAGGTTAAAGCCTCCATTGCCTCTTCACAGTTGTTTCAAATTAGCAGTTTAGGAATATGATGTAAGAAAGATAAACAGTCAAAATAATTATAGATACAAGGGTGGGGTTTTGTTTTTTTTTTTAGAAAAACTTAATTATGATGGAAGCAATTTCCCTTCAAGGTGATATAGCTAGCATTAGTACCAAATTCAAGAATCTTTGTAGAAGAAAGGTGTGTATGCTACTAAGAGTAAAAATATACAAATTCTGCCAGCATAGAACTGAAAATGCTACCAAATTACTCTTAGTTTACTTACTAATGGCACATTTTTGCCAACTGCTGAGGGCCACAGGCCCTTCTCATCAAGAACCCATCCCTCATGCAGCTCAGGTGGGCATTTTCTCGTTACTCAGAATCATATATTAGAAGTGGTGGAAGAGACTGCTTGGATGTTTGCTGTAGGGCTCCTGTTATTTTCAGGGCTTTGGTTATTTTGTTTACTCTGTGCTTACCAGCATGGGATCCATAAGGAAATCTTCTGAGCTTCTCTGCAGAGTCAGGACAGGTATGGTCACTGTCATATTACTGAGAAAGCAAATGGTGGTGGTATGTTCTTTAGGTTGTTCTGTGATAGTTGCTAACACTCTGGACTGGCTCTTCTTTGGGGTAAATGCAATGATCTAGTTTTGGGGTGGAGATGTGAGTGTAGATTGTTTAAAATAGTGAATTGAAGTTATGTACCCATGTAACTTTTGAATGTATGGCTTTGCTTTCTACTTGTGGATTCAGGTGTCTGATGCTGTTTAATATCTAGTCCCTTAGATTTGTAGGTGCCCAAGAGGCATTTTGGAAGTTAGAAGTAAGTCTGTAAGGTATAGATTTTAGAAGCTTTGTCCTAATCTGTGGCTCAGACACAGTACCCTTTTCCTAATGTTTTTTTACAGAATAAGTTCTAGAGGGTGACAAAAAGCCATGATGTGTTATCACGGGTTGCATTTAAAGGTGTGGTGGGATTCTACAGAGAGCAAGAGCTTTCTTTAAATATTTAATGATACAGAAAACTTTTTCTCTGTTCTGAGGCTGTGTTTCTTTCTGTTTTTTTTTTAATGCACTGTACATTAAACACTAAGTCCATTTTCCATTCATTTCAATCCTTTTTTTCCTCTTCTTGCTCAAACCTGACATTAAGTATAAAATATTTCAGTCAATAATACAAAATCTTGCAGTATCACATACAAAAAGCCCTTTAAACTTGTTACAGTAGGTGTGCAACTGGTAACTTTTCTCCCTGTTGCATTGTGATGCTTTTGTGGTGTTTAATACTGGCACTTTAGCACTTTTGTATTTCATTCCCTTCTCTGCTCCAGATCTCCTTGTTGCTTAAAATATCGTGGCTAAAGTTACACTAGAGATGTAACATCTCTGTACTAAGACTATTGACAACGAGGCATCAAGTTTCAGACTGCTTCTTGCTTTCTGCTGAGAAATCTATTCATGCTCATGCATCTGTGCAGAGTCCCGTCCGCTTGCCGTGCTGATTTGGATGTCACTGTGCCCGCTGCCAGTTTCTCAGAACTTCCAAAGTAATTACTTTTTGCAGTATCAAGGGATCTCCAACATCCAGGGGGCATGTTGCTCAACTCAGTCATTGTCTAGGTGCATTGACACCCATTTTAAAGACTCTTGACTCTATTTTGTGCAACTGGCCCCCTGATTGAGATCACGTAATTACAATAATTAGGAAGCTCACCTCAGGATATTATCAGAGCAACCCACCCAAACCTAAGTCCATATGGTTTGCAATAGCTAATGAGTCAGTTAATGTGCTATGTCCAGGAGTAATGGACACTCAATATGGATGGCATGAAGACATAATTTACCAACTTCCTGACTGATTAAGGTTTTCTATGTAGACAGTTCTTGTATTTTGCATCTCACAATAAGTTCAAAGATTTAAAGGTTTTTATGTGTTAAACAGAGCAGAAGAAAACAGCTGAGGCTTTTAAAAGGCAGGCAAGAAACGAGCCCACTCTTTAGAGAAAATACAAAAACTGGACATCCCAGAACTTTCATTTTAAATGTAATAATGCAAACAAATTATTCGAAAAGCTCTACTAAAATATAGGAGATGACAATGGCAATAGATGACACTTGCTTTAATGCCATGTAGCCTGAATAACTCCAACACTTCATAGAGAGGCTGCTTTAGCTGCTGTGACTTGTTTACCCAGTCTCCCTTCAACACTCACCTTGCTACTGGTGCCATGAAAACATGTAATTAGTTGTACACCCTAAACTAACCAGAATAGGGGATCAGTACAATGAGGTCAAACCTTCTGGCAACAAAAGCACCTAAAGCCCTGAAACAGACAAGTGACATCTGATTTTTGGATGAGCTACAGAATCTATCTGTCCAGTAAGGGTCAGAATTTCTCCCCCAAGTCTGTTTCTGCGCTCTCATCATTTTAATGGCTGTTGAGATGAGTTCCTGTCACTATAACTGAGAAGACAGTCAGCCCCTGAGTGTGTTCCTTATTTCTTTTCCTATGTTGGAAGTTTTACTGTTCATATGTTTAGAAAGCAGATTTTTTGTGAACATTGAAGAAAAAGTGTTTACTTGGCCATGTTTATTTACTTTCAGAAATGTGCAGAGATAATGTAAGTTTATTGTTGTGGGAACAGATTGCATTTGTAAGGACAGCAGAACATCTAGTGGTTAGAGCAGAGAAGGGGATCAGGAATGATTTTCCTTATGGGAGTAATTCCAGGAACCCTAATCCTGGCTCTGCTACTGACTGACCTCACATGAATAATGTCATAACTGCTTTGGTTTATCCATCTGGAGCAGTCTGGGTGGCTTTTTTTAAGGCACTGAGATTCTCAAGTGAGATTCTCTGTGTATGTGTTATTGCTGTGGCTATTAGCTGATGGTGAACAGTAGCCCTACCTCATCGTGTGACGTGATGCATTAGAACTGGTTTCCCAGATAGGCAGCTCGAAAGTATGTTGTTCTGTCATTGTTTCAAGTGCTTTTCATTTAAACTTCTCCCCTCCAAAACCAAACACATATGGAACACACAAAACTTGCATGAAGTTAAAGCCTTGTAAAGAAAATAAGTATGTTTGCCTCTGCTGGTGTTCTTCTGCATTTTATCCTAGGAATAAAAGTGAAGATACACTGGCCCAAAAATCAGGGGGAAGGTTGCTAAGCTTCTGTAGTGGTTATTATGTAGACACTAGGCCTTCGCAAAGGATATCTAGGAATGGAAATGAAGAAATTACAGGAATATAGGATAGCAAACGAGTGTTCTTGGTCTACAGGAAGCAGAGAGGTGTTTTTTTCCCCCTATATAGCAGTGTATGTGGAAAGGTTTAGAGAAACAAAGAGGAATTCGGCAAAGCGCTCAGGGAGAAGGTACATAGACTCATGTAAGTCTTTCCACTTCTGAAGTTATTCAAATAAAGTTGTTTGAGAAGGGAAACTCATCTGTCATAGCATTCGTTATTCACATATCAATGCTACTTTAGATATATAAACTTAATTATGATGATGGGATATATTAAATATGACTTGGTTTACTGCAAAATTGATTTTTTTTTTCCCCTGACCTCAGAATAAATATTGATCTTCATGATCTTTAAATGTAGTGCAAAGGTTGTTATATTAATGACATATTAATAGAAAATAGTCCTGACCATGCAATATTAGTATATTTGCATTGTTATTTCTCAGATCCCATCCAGAAAGAAAAAGGGAGGGTGCCAATGTCTTCTTTCCCAGAAGAAATTAAAATTAGGAACCCATTGCACTTTAATGACTGTTCAGGCTACTTTCAGTTTGTTGTTGTGTTATTTTTTTTTTGGGGGGGGGGGGGGGGGTTGTTGTGTTTTTTTTAAATTAAAACCAGTGGTGAAGTGGCAAATAGATGGTGTAATACTTCTAATAAGATAGTGATGCATTGCTTTTCCAGCATGCCCAGGAAAGCCAGGGGCTGTCCTCACTTGGTAGGGCTCCATCACTCATTGCCATGCAGGTAATTCCATAGGCAGAACTATAGTTGTGAAAAGAGACTGAGGGGATAATTTTACCATTTTGGTTAGTAAATTCAGTATCCGTGGCTCCAACTTCTTCAATAATCATGCTAGTAATTTCCTTAACAGCTGATTTTTAAAAGCAGTTAGCTTATTCAAGTGAGGCTTTGACCTGCTTGTGTCACTTTTTTTTTTCTCCTCCTCTTTTTTTTTGATGTTTATAGTGACTCTTGAAAATCTGGGCTTGGATCTGCTGTTCTAATGGTTGGTTGAACCAAGACAGATCTGTTGTTTTTAAATATTCCTCATACAGTAGTTGTATATGACTTTTCTATAAAGCCTGCTTTATAAAGAGCAGAGATGAGAGAACATGCATTGAAATAACCTTTAAATAATACTGTATAGTTCCTAGAGGTCCTGAGAAAACAGTTCCTGCTTAGATAGAGGAGGAATATTTTTTTTATGCCTTTTATAAATGCTGTCTTACAAGCGGTCTTTCCATTTAATATGTGTTTTGTGCCAGGTGACATAAGTCAAGAGGGAAGATGATGACTCCCATTCTATAGTTTATAGAAAGTAAGGAAAATAAACGTGTTTAGTATGGCATATTGCCATACTGAAAATACTTAAAATTAAGGAGGGGAGGTGATTTGAGCACCTAAAAATCTGGGAGCTTGACTTCCACACTTTACAGCTATAGAACTAATTCTGAAAGAAAGAATAATAATTCTGTGATGATAATTGGAAAATGGAATAAAAAGCAGTGCTGCTTTGCATCATGCCAGACTAACTTGGTAGCTATCTTTAAGATAACTGATTTGCTGGACAAGAGAAGTGTGACAGAACCAATTCATTTGGACTTCAAGGCATTTAATGCAGAATCACGTGGGAAATCATTGAACAAGCTGGAGAAGGTGTGAGTAAGTGCCAAAAGTGTGAGACAGCGGAGAAATGGGCAAAGAGTAATAAACTAAAAGGGGAAATTGCAAATAACAAAGAGGTTACTAGTTTCCTAAGGATCTACCTCAGGACCTGTTTAATTCAGTAGACTAATTTTATGAGCAATAAAACCAAAATATAAATGTCCTTATACAATTTGCTGATGAATATAAAATTGTGAGGCACTGGCATATTGGTGTAAGAGAAACAGAACAGAATTTCGTAATGCAAAATTCGAGGATGCTTTTTGAAACTGCTGGTTTGGAGGAAAAAGAGGAGAATCACAGAATGACCATGGGCTGGCAACGTGACTGAAGAAAAGTCAGGCCTGATTCTAGGTTGTATGTGATCAAGTAGTTTTTTTATGAAATTCAGAATACACATTTGGTAGTCTTCCTCTGAGAATTCATCTTTCCTGGCGTGTATATTCCTCAAGTGTTAAACAGTGAACTTTATCTCTAAAACAATGTAGTCAGAGAGCAATGATCACTTTCAGTTCTGCTGTGGAAAGCAGAGCTAGATCATGACTGAATTTGAAGAGGATATTTTCTGCTAGAAAGTGATTCTTGTAAGAAATTTCTTTCCAGAGGTAGAGTAAGAAAAATTATATAGTTTTTCAGATGGTGGGTGTGTTGAGTATGAGCTCACAGAAACTCCTTTGCATAAACAGTAAGTGATGGGGAATTTGTTAACTTGATAGGTTAATTTTGAGCTGGGCAGAGGACAGAAAGGGATTATTTTTTTTTGTACTTTGAGAAATAACATCAGAAATACCATGAAAGAGAATAGTGAGGCGGAAGGTCATGTGAATTATTTTGGATATGCAGGGCTAGATTTTTGGAATCAGCCTGTCCTTCTAATTCTCTACTTTTTCACAATGTGAAGACTTGTTATTCAGTTCTACTTTCATCCCTTGCACAGGGGAAAAAAAAAAGACAATAACTGCTGAGCTTCGAGATAATTTTGTTATTTCCTCACAGTATTTTCTAGAAACAGGAGAGATTTCAGCCCATTTAATTACCATTATTAATTTGGTGCTTCCAAAGTACAGTGATGCAGTAATGGTTATGCCCTAGACAAGTAAATGAAGACAACAACATTTAAGTAGTATTTCAGTAACATCCTGGGATCAGTTTGTCCCAAAACTTTTCAAGGGATAATCAGACCTGTTTGCTTGTTAACTTAATGTTTTGATGAGAATGTACCTTTTTCATTTTTCTGTGGTTTTAAAAACTAGTAACTACATTAATCTATATCTTGGGGATCAACAGAAACAGTTCATGTATATTACTGCATAAATAATACGCTGCATATGGTACTGTTAGCTTGCTTGTTTGTGTATCCTGCTTCTGTCGGATATTTTATTGGAGCACATATGCTTTGAAGAAGCTGATTGCCTGTTGTGGTATTTGTCCTATATAAATTCTATGCTAAATGACAAATTTTAGCCCCATCAGAGACAGAAAACAAAGTCCATCCATTGAATTCCTATTTGTATTATTACTTTCTAATGAATTCTGTACTACAGCAGGTGTCAAATCATATCTGTTGTTCTGCAATCGACTATGAATAGAAGATGTATTGCTATTGCAAATGAATCTAATATGAATCTAATGAGCAGTAATGAGCAACTGTTTTGTCATTATTGAGGCAACCACTGTGATGCTAATAAACTCTCATTTCTGCTCTTTACAAAAAAGCACTGACCAGGATTTATAACATGGCCTTAATGTCCCAAAAGCCTGAGGCAAAAGGGAAAAGTGGAACCCCTAAACTGAGCGTAATTTAGTCATTTTCTGTGTGGCAGTCCTCTTATTTTCTCATATTAAACTAAACCTGGTTTAAGTCTTTCAAGCTTTCTTATTTTCGAAAGGAAAAAGATGAAGAATGAGTGTCTATTAAAGGAACATAAACTTAAGAGGATGGGCATTCTGCCTTAATCTTCTTTAATGTAAGTGCACTAATTCCATACTTCTACACTTGACAGTGCTTTTGTAATAATAAAGGCAACTATGTGCAACTGTTTTAAAAGCAGTCACTTTAAAAGTAACAGGCCATTAAATCAATATAGAACTATAATACGTTTTGGAGGAAATATCACAACTGTTTCTTAATTCAAACTTCATTTTTTATTTTTTAAGTTATCTTCATCATCTGGTGATCATAAGACTGCTGAATAAACAAGAATATCTTTGACACAATAGCATCAATAGCTTACTACATAACTGATAAGTAAACGAGTTGTGACTCCTGTGTGGCTCTGCCTTTTCCAAGAATAAATAATACATAGAATGAGACATAAAGCTGTGTAAAAGGGACAGCTGGGTACGTGGTACTTAGAAGCGGAGCACAGGAAAACCAGTCAGCACTGCTTTGCTAAAAGCGAAGTACTATACTTCCATCAAAAAATAATGCTTCTGTGTGTATAGTCTTCCTGGACTCATCTCTCTGTGCAATAAAGCTAGATGCACTGTAGAGATTCGTTTCAGTATTTCACTTGGAGGTTTGAACTGTTCTGTGTGGGGTACAGCTGTTAGTTTTACTGCAGTACACTCCATAGTTGCTTTAACTGCTGAATGGAGACTATATTGCCAATATTTAAGGTATTATATAGTCACAGCAGTGAAACTCTGAATTTGTGAGCAAGCCAGGGGATGGGCATTAGGGCAAACAACAGCAGTTGTCGCTCAAAGTTCCAAATAGTGTCAAAGGTTGTATGAAAGACCTAAACTCTTCCTTCCACACTGGGGCATTAAAAAGACTTTTGGCCACTGAGCGGTAGCTTGCAATCATTCTCATTTACTGACATTTCAATTCCATCTCAATGCCTAAGAAGGGAAGGGAGCAGGTAGTCAGGATGCTGTCGGCTTTCCATCAATTGTTCCGCCAATGCTGTGTTAGCTGTGTGGGCCGTTACATTCAGCTTCTCTTCCCATCATCAGTCATATACAGATCATATTTACTTACCCTTTAGGTATATCACAGGGTTAATTTTTAGTAACGCTTGATGTGCAGAGTTGAAAAAGGCAGCTTGGCTTAACAGCATCAGTATCCCAGAACTCACCAGGAAATAACTTTCTAGATATATCCACGTTCACTCCAAGTTCTTTCACACAGCTTCATTCATTCCGAAGGAGCCAGTTCTTATACTCCACAACTGTTCTGTAACACAAACTGAGGCATGACAAGGGCAGACAATCAGGAGCTTTGCTTCAACAGTATAACCATGATTGAACTCGTACATTGGTTGAGATGCATCCATAGTTTAGAAGAAAAGGTGAAGCAAGAACATGTCCAGGTCTCAAGCGTTAGTACTAAACCACCATCTTTATACAGAACAGCCTGCAAGTCACATATGATAAAAGGACTTTGGTTATAAAAGCTTTCATACGAAGTATCTGATTTTGCTTTGTGCATTTTGGTGTAATGCACTCCATTAATTTATTGGGGATTTGATTCCTTAGATGATAAATAAGATCTTGTGATGCATCACATCTAATGAAGGCTTTTAGGTTGCTTGTGTAATTAATTGTACCATACATACAAGTTACAGTTTGAAGGTGTAAATTAATACTGCATAGAAGTTCAACAGTCTTTATGAAATTATAGTTACCAAAGTGAAATATAAAACCATAGAATTTAGGCCAAAAAGGACCTCTTGAGGTCATCTGGTCTAACACCAGTACACAAAGCAGGACCAATTCTGAAGCTATAGCAATCTTTGAAGTTAAATTAATTGCTCAGGGCCAGAGCTTCCCTGTCATTTGAAAGCTGTAATAGTTTGTTATTGAATGTCTGGCAGTTTTACTACAATTTACATTTTTTCTGATTGCTTCCATCTGTGGTAATAACAGATGTATATTACAGTGGCATCCATGGGCCTGTGTTAGGACTGAGTCTTTCCCATAGCAAACATGGTAGAAGGAGGTAGACGTGGCTGCTCTCTGAAATGTAGCTTATGATCACAAGATGAAAATGTTTTGTGGTAGTAGAAACCATCTTTCTGTTGCTTTGTTCGTACAGCACTTTATAGATGCTGTCTGGATTCATGACTCAGACTCATCTGTGTGCTATGTGAACAGTAAGAGCACATGGGATAAGCTTTTCTTGTTCCCAGAAACCTGTCACAGTGGAACCCATTTAGCCTTTCATCCTACCAAAGTCAACAGGCCTTTACTGGCTACCTTTAAGAAAAATATGTGCAAGTACTCATTCAAGTCTATACATGATAACCTAGCAGTGTATATATTATTATACATCTTGTATACATCAGTTTGAAGTATTTTATGATTTAATGAATGTGAAAATCGTTTAGAATGCAGTAATGATCCACAGGTCTTTATACTGAGATACCTATAGCCTCTAAAAATACTACTTCTGTAATGTCTGCATTTCAGCATCATTGAGGAGGATGAGCTCAGGATATTAAAAGTTATAAATTTTTGTGAGAAACAATGACCTGGAGGTAGCTGATGAATGGATTACAGAATTTTATGCCAGAGGCACTAAGTGCTGAGGGTCTGTTCATCTGACAGTTCTTTCTTTTGTGCTTATAAATTTTGCTCACATCAAAAAGCAAAGTAGTTATTAACTCTGAAACCACCTTGTCATGGAATTGCTGAGTAGTAAAAAACTAAGCTGAATGTTACCTTAGACACTGTCACACGTTTGTAGGATCAGTTTCATTTTGCAGTAAGGAGTTGTGCAGTGGCTATTCTCATGCTCTGGCCACAATTCTGGAAGCTCTGGACAATTCTTTGAGGTCTCCCAGACCTTCTGCAATGCTGAAACAGAGCTGAATTGTTGCATGTGTGAGGCTACAGAAGTCCAAGGGGAGTTGAGCAATTGAGTGTTCAGAGACAATTCTGCTCAGTTAGTCCAAGTGGCGGAAATATTCCTGAAGATTAGATGAGAATGGAGAAAACGTTGGCAGGAAGGGAGCAAAGGAGAACTCATTGTAGTTTTTACAGCATGATGTATAAATCACAGGAGACTCACATGGCATCATCACTAGTATATAGATTACAAGAAACTCTCTTTGGTGGGGGCATGAGATGGAGAGCAAATGTTCAAGGCTTTCTGTTCTTCACCTTGCAGCCAATGTTCTGGAGTGGCTCAGGTAGGAAGGAGATTGCTACTGAAATTTGAGGCAGGCAGGTTTGGGAAGTGATTTTGTTCACACTATCTTTAAATTCTTTAGCTGTGCAGGCAACTTTCCAGCAGCACTACTAATGGTGCACAGATTTTGTGGTGCTGAGTGTACTGTCTGCAAACTGTGTCAAGCCCCACTTGGAGAATTGCACCAAAAGGATAAAAGCAACACCAAAATAAAGCTCTAAGTGAAATAACTAGAAATTCAGCTGAGATGACTACAGTTTTTCTGCTTATCTAAAATAAAACTACCTTACTGCCTTGTATAAGTGTCTGTCCCTGACATTGTCATTATACCACTACAGTGACCTATTGTAGTTGAGTGGTTCATCAGATTGCGGCTTTATGGAAAGTGGATTGTCATGGGAAGGCATTTGATGAAATCCCCTAAGGATATAAATATCACTTGCAGGAAACAAGAAGCGTGTCTTTAGGAAAAGAAAAAAGATTTCCTTCCAAGAATCCTAGTCTTTATTTGCTGCTACTTCTTACATAAATAATGAAACAACTGCTTAGCATAACCATTGAAGGCATGTACTAACTTTGCTTACATGTGCACCAAACCCTAGACAATCTCCAGAGACATTCTTCCCTTTGCTTATGGCTCTCTTCTCTGTTCTGCTGCATCTTCTAACTAAATGTTGACAAAAAATTAAGAGGTCATTAAGCTCTAACGATCTATCCCTTGTTCACATAGAATAGAATCATAAAATAATTTAGCTTGGAAAAGGCCCTTAAAATCATCAAGTCCAACTGTTAATCTGGCACTAACAAGTCCATCACTAAACCATGTCCCTGAGCACCTTGTCTACATGTCTTTTAGATACCTCTAGGGATGGTGACTCAGCCACTTCCATGGGCAGCCTGTTCCGGTGCTTGATAACCCTTTCAGTGGAAAAAAAAAAATCTTCGTAATATCCAATTGAAACCTCCCCTAGTACAACTTGAGGCTGTTCTTTTCTTGTCCCAATACTTCTTACCTGGGAAAAGAAGCCTTACATACATGTGGCTCTTTTCCTGTCTCTGGGGCTGGAGCAAGGAAAAAACCACACCTTCCATTCTTCCCTGTTATACCACTGCCTGTGGAGACACACAGTAAGTCAGTAAATCTTCTCCCTTGTATCCTTTCAGTGTGGCTCAGTTCAGCAAATGATGGAGTTGACGCTTGGGGAAAGGGTGCTAGAAACTAGCTGACATCCTAGGAATTTTGGTGAGAGGTTTTGGTAGGCATGTGACTAAATTTCTGGAACAGGTGGGCATGAAACATTGTAAGGAGAAAGTAGTAGCTTTAGCTATGCAACAATTTTATGCAACGTAGCTTTATAAAGTTATATTGAATTGTATTTGCATTTTCATTAAACCATTATAAGCACTAAAAGAGCCATATGTGAACCAGCAGCAATATCACCATATAGATAGTATCCTGATCAGATTGAGAAATACAGTCTTGCACTTCTTCCCTGTTAGAGAGCTGACCCTACTCTTAAGGAGTGAAGGGCACATGAATCTCAGAGAGAGACAATATGCATAAAGAAAATGGAGTTACATTCCCTATTCTAATCGGTGGCAGAAAATCTATAAAGAAGCTCTTTGTAAACTTGTTCACAAGGCATGTGAAAAAGCAATAATGCAGCCAAGCTAAGTGTTAGCCGTGCAGAAGATGAGCCTGCTGTGTACTAACATTGTACAAGGGCTGCATGTACTGTGCAGTAAGGTAGGATTGCATGTATAAAGAGCATGACAAGCAGAAGGTGATGGTCTCCAGTGAATCCCTGCTATCAGCTTTAATTAACACCAGTCTGGGCCTCAAAACATTTGCAGTGCTGCTAAGTGGCCTCCACAAACTCTGGAACCACAGATTTTAAAGCATACTGTGTGGGGAACGGCTTCCTGTTGCATCAACCATATCATGCATACCTGGCAACAGGCTCCTCCTCTTCCAGGAGGGAAAGATGGCCAGTCGCCAAGTAGAGATGTTCTAACACATATAGCTACATGCAGTGCATGCTGACAAATAGATTTATTTTTCTCTATGGAAAATAGCCAGAATATTGTAAAGATGCCTGATGACACAAAGCCAAAAACTCCTATCTAACAGTTATGACATGAAGCTAATGGTCAAATCATAGGATTGGGAGAGCAGAAGCAAATCCATACCTCAACTTTCCAAAACTGGGGTTACTTCAAAAGGTCTAGAAACCATTTTGTTTGCCTTGAGTACTGACTCTGAAATAGGGAGTATGGAAGAGAGGAAAGATTTGCAAGTGTCTGGTGAGATGAATTTCTTGCCTACAGGCTACAAAAGTAATCTTTCTTTCAGAGCAAGTCTCTTATCAGCTCTTCTATCCTACCAAGTTATGAGAGGCTGCAGATTTGGCCCCGTTAACTGGGCTGGGTGTGTAAATTACAGGGGGAAGTTTTATAGCTTGTGATTATTTGAACAGATGATCACAGTGGCTGTCACAGCCTTTGCATCTCTGAAACATTCAGACCTTTCAGCTGGAGGCACTGTCATTGTATTGTATTTGTAATCCTGGTTGCCATTCCCATGTCATTAAAGGGAAGCTCTGGTCCCCACCTCTCTATAGTTGCTCCTAACTTGAAAATGGATCCCATCATCCAGGGACCTGGATGTTTTAGCTGTAGCATATTGTTAATCAGATACATGAATTGTTTCTGGTTTCATAGCAATTGTGTTCAGTAGTTTAACATAATTTTGTAATACAAATAGAAATTGGTTCAGACTGGTTTACTGCCCTGCAGAAGGTACTCATTCCCTACAATCAGATTAATTGGAATGGCTTAATTTTCACAATACTTTCTCTTTCTGAGTTCTCAAAGTTTCCCTCTAGCTATCGGTGATCTTGTCATTCTCTAGCTCTCATGTGCTTTATTCCTTGACTCTGTAGTGGAGTTTCACTGTGGCTTTTAAATATCCTTTTTAATAGCTAAATGCACACGGGAGTGAGGTTCATTTCTAGTTCTTGGGAGATATTTCTTTTCTCCAGTTCTTCTGTACTATTACAGGCTTATTAAAGATAATTCCAAATGCACTCTCTGGGCACTACTCTTATTTATTTCTTGACTCCTTGATCTGTGATGCTTTTGTATTTGTCTAATGGAAGGCTTTAATTTCATCAGTGTTATGCAGGCTTCCTGACTAAATAAGAATGTATTCTTGGTAACTGCCCAGCTCACCTTTGATCTGAGAATGGCCTCTCTAGAGGGTCTTAGTAACACTGAGGAAAAAAAACTTGGTGTCAATCCATGGCAGAAAAGTTACTTTGCCCTGTGGAAACCTTCCTGCTCCCTTGTTTTCGCTCATCTCCCTTAGTTGAGCAGTTGCTGTAAGGAGTAACTTGCTGCTTAGTACCGTGAGCCTTAATGCAGCTGTGCTTGTGATTCCTGCTGAGCTTCACGAGGGCCTATGGCGCAGCCCTCGGAGGAACTCGCTGCTTCCATTGAGCCCTGTCCTTCTCGGAGCCTCGTTGCCCTGGATGGCAGTGCTGCTGATGCTGAATGTTGCTGTACTGCAGCCATGTGAGACAGGCTGATGAAAGTCTTCATCATTTTCAGTTAGAAAAGACAGAACTTCAGCAACTGACTAGGTGGTAAAAGATCTGTGTTCTTTTCAGTAGCTATTCTGAGATATTTTGTACAAGCCCATTTGATAAAGTTCACTTGATTTTGAAATTTTTGTTGTTATAGCAAGGAGAGATTTTTTCCCTAATGGAAAAAGAAAAATTGCTTGCATAATATAGTGTTCTTTTAAAAAAAGTATTTAAGGGAAGAAGGTGGTTTGAGGATTAGACATAGGTAATTTCTAAACAGAGAAAGTACAGAAAGCATCTCCCTATTAAACTCTGTAGTTGAGGACAAAACAGTTTTAGGAGACTGTTGCAAACAATAATCACACTGATAAAGACACGGGCTCAGCCCCTGCAGAATGGTTCTGGTGATAGTCATTCAGCTTCTGATTCGTGCAGTAAAATCCACAGAACAGAAAGCAAAGCATCTCCAAGTGTAGGAAGTGGAAAAAGATAATAGATATTTTACGTTCTAGGTTTAAAGAGATTGTAAGGAGAAGTAAAAGATAATAAGGAAAGAACCTAGCTTTTTATTCTTCTCGGCGTGAATGTTGGAGAATTCTGTAACTTCAAGGAACTTTGAACATCTGGAATTATTTTTCATTGATTTTCCTGAGAGTTCCCCAAGATGCATTTTTAAGGTGCAGTGGATAAACAAACTATTTGCAGCTTCTCTTTCCAGCTTTACAGTGAAAGCACTGTAATAAACACAGCACACATGCAAAACATCTGTCAGAACCTGACATTATTTCCTCTTTATAGCTCAGAGTGGTTTTTCATTAATTGGTTGTAAAATGAAAATATCAAAAAGCTTGTTTGAAATGCACAGTAAAAACCATAAATGCTTAGAGGGCTGTGTTTATAAGTGTGGTTTTCATGCTGACATTTGAATGAGTCATGAAACACAAACAGATGAAACAGAAATACAGACAAAGTGTTGAAAAGTCCAGGAGTTCAGTCCGTTATTCTTCTGTTTTACTAGTCACTGTCAAGGCATGCAACATGCTTTCAAGTTGTGGGTTTTTTTTGAAAAAAGCTCTCATCTTGTAACGTGCTATGAGCTAGTACATGATGGACTGTCCCAGGTGACATATGGCGCTCACATATGAGGTCATTTGAGGATTTTGCAGTTTTGCAAAGAAAGCAAAAGCTTTGTAGTTTAGGCATCAAACTAGTAACTTACAAGTGCAAGTCTTTTGTCTGCACCAAGCTTGGGACTCTGGACTATCATAAAAGGGGGAGATGGACCTGTTAAAGAACTTCTGCTGCTTCGAAAGGGGAAGCAGTCAGAAGTAGTGCACAAGCACATGATTTTACTGGTGTGATCACAGCATTGAAGTTGCTCCTAGGGTTTAAATGGAATCCAAACACATCTCGGGTCCCTGCTTCAGTGAGATACAGCAGACTGTTAGTCTGATGACATAATTAATGGCTATTTGGCAGAAGCGTAAGGTACCAAAGGCAACAAACTCACCTTTGTCAGAATTTAGATTTTCCCAAAACTTGCATGTGTTCTGCAAGTATGCCGATGCTTGTCCAAGGTGTCTAACAAGCATTCATAAGATTTTGGATTTTTTTTCACGAAACATCTGTATCTGGGTGGGGGTTTTGTTGTTTTGTTTGTTGTGGCAGATTTCTTTTTGTTAAACCATTGACTTCTAAGGAAAGCAGCAAACTAGCAAGCCTGTATTAAAGTGCATTTTCTTAGTGTATTTGAAGTAGACTACAGTGCTGTTGGTAGCCCAGGAAGGTAGTGACATACCAGATGATTTCCAGAATACAAATAATGTGTTTAAAACATATTTGTGTATTGTATTTTTATATTTTAATTCATAAAGGTGTATCTTGTGTGACAGATAGTAATATTCCAACCCGCAACAATAACTTTTCAGTTAGATACAGTTTAATTTAAATGATTTTTTTAATCAAGTGAAAATTATTTCGAGTATCTTGCTTTCTATTCTGTTTTTTACCCCTTGTTAAAATTGTAATTTAAGGAGTACTATCATTAACAGTTTGTCACTTTCTAAAATTCTGAACAAATCCACTGCATAAATTGTAACATCTAGAACAGAATATGTAGAATAAATCTAATTTAGTCAAGGTTTATATAACATCAAAAGTCATCTTTGGTCTAGTGGTATGAAAACTTAGTTTATTGAACAAAGGGACGGTAACAGTCTTCTGCACAACTTCTACAAGCAGAAGATTTTCAAAGATCTGAAAAGTCTTCTGATTGTATCTACTAGAAAAATTATTTACCTCAGTTTCTTTTAATCTTTTTACATCAGGTAACCACAAGTTATATTACAAGCCTATGTACTGTTCTATTTTCTTTTCCTTTTACTTCTCCCCATTTACTTGAAGTAAAGTCCCAGCTCCATGAATTCAATGAAAAACTCCTCATTGTGTTCCATGGAAACAAGGCTTAGAGCAAAATACTTATTGTTCCTTCTTTCACTTCTGCTGTCTCACTTTTTTCCTGTTTGCTCATCATGTGGTTGTCTCATTGTGTGAAAATGGAAATCAGATTTGAAGGTGGCATTTTTAAAAAGGACTTCAGTGTATTATTGCTTGGAGGTCAGCGCAGGAAGAAAAGATTAAATTAGCTATGTGATGACTCATCAGTATAGTGACTAGGCTTCTGTTCCCAAAGAGACCTTTTCTATCATGCTAATATTTGGTTCTTTGTGAACCTATTTGAGTCAAGGTCTAGTGTTACATATCATCTTTTTGCAAATGTTTAGAATTCTTCAGATATAAAGGTGAGTGTTTGAAAAGATTTTGTAAGCTTTTATGCAAAACCCATAATAATCAGAACTTCAGAAGTCTTCTTGAAAGCTGTGTTGCTCAAAGTATGTTTGGCAGACTTTGCATTATAGCACATTATGGGGAACAGTTGCTCCTTATGCTCTGGCATGTTTTCCTAATGGATTGCATTGCCAGACTCAACGGACTGCTTTGTACTTACCAGTCTCTGCTCTGTTCTTCAGTCATCTCCTATAAATATGGCCCCCAAAATTACTTTTTGCTGATTTGACATTTATCCCAGTCTTTCAGGAGATTCTTCAAAGCAATTCTGTCAACAAGACCTTTGTCATGATACATAAACTTCACAAGCTATGGTGTATATCTCTTCTCCATATAGCGTTTGGCTTTCCGGATGAATTCAGAAGAAACCCGATTTGAGTCTCGGACACAACTTTTTCAACAAGATTATCTTCCCTGGGATAGGTATATTTTCAGTCTGATTCAGTTTTCTTTGAAGCTCTGCAAGACTGCAGAATTTTCGTTCTTGGAAACCGTGGTGATGGTAGATCAATTATGTCTAATGACAGCTAAAGCTTGCATCCAAGTTCCATATTTTTTAGCTGGCTTTAGCAGGTGATTACAGGCCAGTTTTTTTGCTATGCATCCCTACGCAGTGTTGTAAATCCCAAACCTACAGTCACGCATCTGCAGGGTGGTCCGTTGATTTGACTGATTTCACTGAAAGTACTTGGCAGAACCTTTCACTTAGTGATAAGATGTAAAAGCCTTTTTTCAATCATTTAACTTTTTGACCTAAAAAGTTAATAACATTGTAAGTATCTTCTTTTACAGAACTCTATAGGTTTCCAAGTGTAGGCTGAAGGTATCTGCAGCTTCTGGCTACATTCAAGTATCTTATTATATTTTCTAGTCTAAAGAAAATCTTTTGAAAGGGCCATGGCTTAAGACTTATTACCTATATTGTGGACTTCTAGTAAAGTAGTGAAATTTCCATTTCAACTAGGTAGAGTTAAAAATTATTCGTGCGTTCTGACAGTCATGGGCACAGCTCCTACATACATGGATTTGCTTTTGCTGAGAAGTAGCTGTCTCATCTGTCACGGAAATTCTATGTAACTTGAAAATTCAGGTTTTATATCTGCAGAACGCAGCCTCAAACATTCAAAAATTATATATCTATCTCTGCAAAGTTTCAGCATTGACTTGCAGGGATTAAGTAAATGTTTGTCAAGCTTTTAATTTATGTCCTGGGCTTCTATGATTTTGTGTTTTTTTCTATTTTTCTTTTGAATAACAAGGTTTAGAATCTTTTAGAATAAGAGCTGAAATTTTTATTGACTGTCAATACCCCAAGAAAGTGAGGCTTTTAGGAGATACTTAAAGTATCGGAGGACAACAGTGAAAGCATAAAGAAGATCCTTGGTGCAATAAAATATAACAATCAGATACAACTTTAGTATTGTATAGCTTGCTTGCTTTTAAGAGAAAGGCTAATATTGTCAATGCACAGCTACAGGTGGTGAATCTAGGAATTGTCCTACCATCTAAGCTTCAGAAGGGGCAAATTTTTTTTAGTTTTGATCCAAATCTGGCACACCATATCTCAGTCTGTCAGAAGTGAGGACATGCAGCACTAAGATGTATTTCCAGATGATACATCTACTGCATTAACCAGTGGAAGGAACTGAACGCGAGCATCTGCATTTCTGAGTATAGGACAGAAGAAAAACAAGCCTAACTGTTTGGGTCAGAAAAATCCCAAGGAGGAGTGCTACAAGCTAGGCACTGACTGGGAAGGTGTCTTGGAATGTGAGGGGGAAAAAAGTGCTTCTTGCTGAGTCCTGCCATCTTCAGGGAAATGGAGTTTCTTATGCTCTTTACAGACGAACAGAATCACTTGGATGGGATACACAGCTCCGTTGCCAGTTCTGCCTTCTAACTAGAATAAACTCTAAAACTCTTGAGTTTTTGGTTTGGAGAAGAAAAGATGGAATTTTGTGTATTTTTCCCTCAGCCTGGCTTAAACAGTAAACTATTTAAGCTTTTGCATTGATTACTGTCACTACCTGCTTTTAACACAAACACAGTAGTAGCTGTTCTGGTATAGATATAGCCTATATAAGCAGCAGTATTTCCTTCCAAGTAGCCGAAAGTGTTGCCGTTTTCTTGTGGAGTGGAAGTGTCTCTATCTTCACTTTACATATGCACGGGAAAAAGTCATGCCTCTTCTAAGGTCTCACAGGAAACCAGTATCAAAGACTGAAATAAGTGTATGTATATACATAAATGTGTAGCTGCAAGACTCTTCCTTCCTCATCTATCCTTCTGCTAGCGTTTTCACCCTGTTCTTCCTATTGATCCCTTTCCTTTTTCCTTTGTTTTTCCCCTCCCGTGACACTTCCCTTTTCCTGACAAAGCCCCACCTTACCTCTCAGTTCTTTATTTCTAGACCACTCCATGCTCCTTTCTTGTTCACCTCTTTGCAGAAAAACTTTTCGGATCATTCTCATACTGAAAGTTGTTCTTCTGTAGAGTGATAATGCTGCCTTAATGCTATGTGAGGTCTGACTGGGGTGAGCAGGATAAGGGGTGGCTGTGCTGCTTCTCCTCTGCTCAGAAATGCCAAGTGTAGTCTCCTGTTGGAGCAGAGCTGCAGTGGAACCAGAGCTCAGTGCACACAGGTCAGGCTCGGGAGCCTCGCAGCAGAAACGGTGACAGCAGTGGCAAGTGTCAGCTCTCGCCAGGTGTGACGCTGCAGCATGAAGGCTTTAACTCTTGTAACGACAGCGATGAGTATGCCTAAGTTTGAAGCTTCTCTGAAATTAAAAAGCAAAACACAAATAAAAACTCAGCTGAACAAAAGCTGAGCATATGAGAAGCGTGTTAGTTCCAGGCTCTGTAAAAAGAAGCTGCTTTGGGATAAATCTGACCTGACAGTGACCTTCAGAACAGGCTGATCTTCCCAAAGGAGCTTCCTAATTTGTGCCTATAATGAACACATCATCTATATAACCAATCCTGCATTTGAACTGTGCCGTGTTTGTTCCATTATATGATGAAATACAGGTGTATTTCCAGAGACACCAGGAAGCTATTTCTAAATCATCTTTTGCTCCACTGCTGACTAAATAAAGTTATTCCAGCCTTTCAGGATTTAAAACAGGTTCTTATCTAAACAGTTGTTGAGGGTTACTTTATAGTCCCTGTAACTGCAGAGAGAGTCCTGCTATTTCATAGGAAACTTCCCCAGCACATGTAGAAAATTAGAGTTAATAGCTTACGCTAACCATTTTCTCCAACAGTTTTCAGAAGCTTTAAGCTGTAGTGTAGTGTGTGCAGTCCTCATGCTGACAAAGAAACTGAAGCCTGTCCCTCTCTAACCATATGGTCCTTATGTTCTTTCTAGCAAGGCAAAAACCTCTTGTTTCTCAGGACTGCTTTCAGAGGGGTGGCCTTTAAACATCTCAGAGAATGGAGCAACACCTCCTCTAAAGAGAAAACTGGGACTAACTTCACCTGTAGGTAGGTAGAGCCAGAGATTTCTATGGTTAGCAGACTTCTGGCTTTGAGCTGTTGTGTTTATGCAGTAATGTGTCGATGTCCGTGACTTCTCTAGCCATCACGTTAGGGGTTGACCATCGATCATCCTGCTGTCGTTATTCTTTCCTCCTTTGCCCTTCTGACAGAGACTGCCCTGAGTCACCCAGTTGCACTGAAGCGGTGCTTATTGAGAACTTGTTTATGTTAAAATAGGAGATAAAATAGTCTTCGGTATTTTTAATATTTCAGTAATATTTATGTATCACACCAATGCTGACAGAAATGCATGGAGTATCACCTGTGTTACTACAGTAGCATGCCTCTTCTGCACTCCCACAATTTAGATCTTGCTGTTACAATGTTGTTAGCATAATTGGAAAGATCTTCTGTTTCACTATACTCACTCTGTGCATTTAGATGGTTTGAATTTAAGTCTCTGCGTCCACCCATCCCTCTCCTATTAGATTATTTCTTATGGGAAAATCTCTTTGCTATCTATAAAATCACTAAATATTACACTTCTCAGGAACATGGCAGGACATTGGTATATCTTGGCTAGATTTGAAAAGCAAATTAGTCCTGTGTGGGTGTTTAGGCCAAGTGTCTTAAACTGCTGCAAAAGGCAGTTGTTCCTTACAAGAGTAGCAAGGTTTTCTTCTCTGTCTTTCTGGCTGCAATAGGAGCAGTAGGATGATTCTTCTGACCTCATTCTGCCCTAATTCAGTACGAGTCCTTTGTGTCTCCCCATTCTAGGGTAGAGCAATGACTTCCAGTTTTCTTGGCTCTGGTGAACTTTTCTGGTGACACCTAATGCTCCATTTTTCCCTGGTTGTTGGGCCATCTTGCTCAATCTAATTCTATCACCTGTTTGGACTTGGAGAAAATACAGCTATTGGTTCACAGAGTAAATTCAACTCTTCATTAAGTGTGTATAATTACGAGAAGCTAAGACTTTTTTCGTAATGGGCAGCATGCTGCTCACCCAGGAATGCCAGGTACACTTTTGTTGTCGCTTGGGTTTATGTTGACTGTCTTTGTGCCACCTGCTTCCCCTTCTCACTCCCTTTGCACCAACCTGGTGCAGCAGTTCTGACCTCCAGCACACTCTCAGCAATATGCTCTGGACATGTGCAGTTTCAGCTGTCTGCTGTTACAGGGGCATGATTTGTGCTTCTGTTTGCAAGACAGGCTTCTGCAGTGCTGCTTCCCTGGCTTCTGTAAGCATTCTTCTTGTGTATAAAGCGTTGTACGTACCTGCACGCTCACATGCCTGAATGCTGTGGGAGGCATGTGTATGGCAAACTACAATGAGAACTCCTTGAAAAAAACAAATCCTTGTAATGTGATCAGAAGGGAGCAATCTATATTTCAGTGTACGCTGGACATGTTCTGAAGGGAGGCAAGAGCTTGGCATTATTTTAGGCAACTTTGATATGCTCTAACTGTATTTGCTCTTTTACTTCTCAAGACTTAGATCTTGGCTGAAAATATTTCGTGTCCTGACTGGGCACCTCTAGGAAACGCTAATCCAGCACCTTTGTGCATCTGGTGCTGTTGGATATGATGCTGGGATGTGTAGGTGTTTTGGCAGCAGATGGACGAGCAAGCTCTGCTGTGGCATTCTTACAGGAGATTTAACAAAAAGTTTCTTGGATTGCCACCTTTGCTTCTAAAAGGCTCTTCCTACCTCTTGTTGAGGCAGTTTTCTCCTTCCCCCAGCGTGGTTTTTGTGAGACTTAGCCTGATGCCTTTTGGTTTTCCAAAATCATTTGACCTTATGTGAATGATAGTGATGAAAGGTTAGAAGAGTTAAACTGCAGAGCTTGAAAAAGGTGAAGCTTAAAAGTAACAAATATATAGCTTGGTAAACTTGTGTTTTCCATGATTTTTATGTAATACATGAGATGAAATTGAAAGAAATACTAAAAAGCTGATTAGATCAAATCCAAAATGTTACATACTGATTTGGAAAATCATGGAAAATGATTACATTGTTTTAATTGGAAAACAATGACAGAAAAAAAGTCATACTTAGAAAAAATCATACCACTGTCTAGCGTTTCTTCGACTAAATCTTGTAGAAGCACAATGTCAAATGACCCATTTTTGTCTCTAGCCAAATTTCCTCTTGGGAATTTCCTATTAGGATATTTTCTCTTCAAGTACTCTTTACTTTGAGCTTCTAAGGTAGTTCAGCCTGACTACAATAACAGTTTCAGGATGTTTCTAAGCCCCATTTACTATTGAAAGAAATACTATTCAGAACACTTCACTGATTAATACACAACAGTAGCACATACACAAATGTCCCATTCTACTTATATAAGATTGTACAAACACTGCATTTTGTTTTTTGTGCTTGCATTACCCCCCAAAAAATGTATAGGCACGTTAAAGTGGAAAAAGAGGGGCCAGTGGTACTGGGCTGCATGTGACTTTCAAACTGTCCGTATCAAAGCTCTCAGTAAGAAGAAATGGATCAGATTGCATGGAGTACAAATGAAGTGTGCATCTTTATCTATGTAGGGACATGTATGAGTTTAAGACTTTTTGAGCTTAAACAGCATTAGAGATCAACTTTACTTTCTCCTGATAAGGCTGGTATCACACGACCTGAGCTGAGACAGCCCTCTCAACAAATGTTGCAGGGAAAGAGCTAAGCGTATGGTCATCAGCTGATGCCATATTTTCCTCGCAACACTATCAGTCAGCAGATGCTTTATGTAATCATAAATTCCTGCTTACTAACAGAGAAATCACAAATATGACACAGTGCCCAACATTTGGGCTTTTTGTTATTATGAGACGGCTACAGGAATTTTAAATATGTAGTATAAAAACTAATGAGTCTGTTTTATCTAATTTTCCTAAAAACAGAGCCTCCCTAGTCACCATTTCCAGTCCCTTTCTCTTGTCTCATGAAGCCAATATCTCTTTAGAAATGAGGTCATAAGATTCCTTTATTTGTATCCTGTTGACTTCTTACTAGCCCACCTCTATGGCCTTGTTCCCTGTGCCTTCGTCCGAGTCAGCTGTGAGGGCTGGCCCATTCCAGTGTCCCATCCCTACAGAGAGGGGATGTCTTTGTTTTCACAGATTTAAAACTTTATTCCTTGCATGTGGACAGGACATGCTTTTGGACACCCATCCTTTCTTCCCAGGGGAACAGAGTTTCCCCAAGACCTAACGAAACTATGTAGGAGCTTCTGGAACACACATAAGAAGGGATAAAAAGATCATGAGAGTTGCTCACCCCCTTCCTCCTCGGATTTCTCAAGCTCTTTGCAGAATCTGGTGACTTTCCTGTCTGGCTCCCTACTGCCTTTAAAATATTCTTCCTTCCTTGAACTCGCTGTTCATTAGTTCCCGTGTCCTCCAAAGTGAGAATTTGTGTATGTAACTTGCTTTCTTTTTAAAAAATATTTTAACTGTATTTACCCCAAATAATAAAATATGTCTCTGTCAAAGGTTTTTGGTTTACTAATATCTACCCAGTTGGTTCTCTTGAATTCCTTTTGAGGATCAAATGCAAACTGACACTAGGTATAAAATGGAGTAAGTTAATATTATAGGTCCTCTTGTACCACCTAGTTCATTTTAAAGGTGGTCAGTACAGGGGAAGCCATTCTGGATTTCAGAATCCTAATGTGTTCTATAGTGTCTTAGGAATTTAGACACCTACCTACTCAGGGTGCCAAATATTGAACATTAAGAACATTTGGAGCATCACATAAAGCTGTAGTTTGATCCACTAAGGATATGCAAGAATAGAAAATACAGTTTATCAGAACTTTATCACTTAGGAAAAGCTGTTTTTTCAGGCCATATCTTGAAAATCACAGGCAAAAGTGACCCTAAGCTTGTGACACTAACTTTACATTGCATCCCCATGAGGCGCACCAAATTTCAAGGCAATTTGAGCAAGTATGTGGATTTTAGAGCACTTAGTGTCGACCTTTAAACAGAAATAGGTACTCAACCTTGGAGAGCCTGCGCTCTCTGATAATTAACAGGAGGATTTAGTTTTTAAACTGTATTGTGGGCATGTAAAAGCTCTTTGTTGATATTATTAAAATTGAATATTTGAGCTGCAACAGGTTTAGATTTTGCTCTTACACATTCTAATGAATAGCACTGCTTAGAATATGTCAGAGCAGAGATCTCCTTAAGGGTCTTTACCTGCTATATTCTGGGGCTGTCATAAAATGCTAAAATGCACTTCATTTTGTGTCCTCAGAAAGCATTTGTATTTCCTGAAGAAAATGCTTGTAACATGTTTTGGGTTTTTTTGTTGTGTTTTTTGTCTCAAGTCCATTGCAAGCAGTGTCAGATGGAAGCAAGCAGTCTAACCAGCACGGATGCTAGCATGCCTCTCAACAGCTCTAGAACATGACATGTTGCAATACTTAATTTCTGGAGCACAAGAGCGCATTGTGGCATTAACTACAAGTTTTGTGATGCTCTCATGTGCACACCAGCTGGTCAGATGTTGCTGTATGTTATGGTAACATCAAGTGGTTCCAGTAGAGGTCAGGTCCTTATGGTGGTAAATATTGCAAACCACCCCCACCCACTAAAAACCCTCAAATGCCACCAAACAAACCTTGCCAACTAAGCCAACCCAAAACAGTAAAAGCAAAGCTAAAGGTGCAGATAAAGATAAAAAGATATGGTGGCAGGAAAAACAGCAACAGCAAGGGGATTGGTGGCAGAGATAGAAAGATAATTCAGCTCTTTCTCATATCTGTGTATCTCATCGTCTTCTATGGGCATGCATGTGTACTTTGGAGTCAAAAATATTCACTTATTTAATGGATATTCTAACAATAATTGTAAATCTTTCCATTAGTACAATTTAATATCATGCGTGTTCTCCAGTCTAGCTTCAAGCTTTCCTAAGAAGTGGGACAAGGTGTTTAGTAGTGCTGCTTTTATCTTTCTTGATCTTGCAAGTCTTGTATAACCAGCTGGATTCTGTGATCTTCAGAAGCATGTTCTGGTTGTAATCCAAACTGTAAGGAAAGACTTTAAAACAGTAGGATGTTTTCTCGAATTCTGGAGACACTTACAGTTGGTGTGTCATAAAACTTCTTTTCTGTTACCTGCTTATGATTTTTTGTTGCCAGTTCATCTGCAAAACCCTCTCCTCATGGAGAGTGCAGTGTGATTGTATTTAGGATGGTTTTGCTCATGTGAAACTAGCCTTTACGTGAGTAAGTCCAAGTTCTTCGTCTGCAATGTATCTTCTGCATTTGCACACTTACGTTGGACACCGTCCAGCCCTTTCTCATTTCTGTGTTTGTCATTCAAGAGCTACTTTATTCTTTTTCTTACCTGTCATTAATACAAATGTCAAACGAGTATGGGCCTACCTCAGGACCTTCTGGCTCCCCAGAAAGTAACAATATACCAGGTTGAAATGTGTCAAGTATCTGTCATTACCCTTTGCTTGCAGACCTACAGGCAGCATCTTTCACTACCCCTGGCAGACTATCTTCTACAAGCTATACTGAAAAATTGATATCTAGTTGCTTAGGCAGGGGGACTGTGACATAGGTGTGTTAAATAATTCTATCAAGTGCTTTTTGTGCGCTGTTTTTGAGTGTGTTAAAACAAGAATCACATAGATATACTGTCCTGCTTTTGCTTTTTTAGATTCTTCATTGCTTATTGTTCAGCATTTTTATATTTCATCGTCATTTCCTGTGCCTTCAATGGTTATTGAAAATCAAAATATGGATTCAAAGTTGCATAATTAATGTAATAAGTCCTCACGTATATGTGCGAGTGTATAGGATGATATGTGCACACACATGTAAAAAAATCTCTTTCTAATTTGATTTTTATCTACTTGATCCTATTCATTCACTTACTGTTTCTGATGGTCAAAGACTATCAAACCTGTGGAATGAAAGTGGTATCTACCTTGCTCGCTCCAGTGAGAGTTTACTGTTCTGGAACAAATGCTGCATCTTTTCATTCACTAAAGAACATAAATATAAACCTAACAAGATACACTTACACAATTTAATTGAAACTGCACAAATTGAAAACATGTACTAATGGAAGTATAAGTAGGTAATATTTTAAATAATTTTTAAACTGAATTCAGAGGCATTTTTCTATGTTAAATTTGCTAAGCCTCAGTAACAGATTTATTCCTTTTCTTAGTTGCTCTATGTATGGCGTTTTAGAAGATTTGCTTAGCTTGAAAAGAGCTGTGGAAGGAAAAAAACCTTCATTCCATTGGCGTGACATTGGAGACACAAATTTGAATATCACATCAAACAAGCTAACTTCTTACTGCTCTGTCACCCCTGGCAAGTCCTTTGTCTTTTAAAATGTAGGTGTTTTGGGAAGTGGAAAATTACCTTGTCTGTACTTTTCGTGGCCATGTGGTAATAAAAGACAGTAAAAATAGACAACTAACAAGGGAACATCTTTACAAGAGGGCAAGGAAGCACTTAGACCTGTGGGAGATGACTCTTTCCCCCTCTCTCTTTTTCCTTCTCGCACACACATGCACACACTCAGATGCGCACACACACACAACCCAAGATGTGAGTGATCAATGCACCTGCTGGGCTGGGCTCCTGCTGAAATCACAAGTGGGCTGTAACAAACCAGCTGCCTTGGTGGCCTCCTGTAGCATGCTCTTCAGGACAAGGCGAACGCTTCCCTCTGAAATCATGTTTTGTTTGCATCCTAACTGAAACAGCATTAAAGGGGAAATGGGAATTCAGAGCTGCCAGCTATAGTATCTCTGCTATCAGTTCACCAGTAAGGCCTAGTACAGACCCGCAGAGCCTCTGGATAAATTGTATTTTCCAAGGGTTAATTAAGCTGTCTTGAGCTTCTGCATGAAGGGGAACAAACTGGCACTTGCAGCGTTTTCTGAAACCTGCTGTCGACATTACAGTCCCTGCTGCTTTTAGCTGTATCGATCCGATGCCTGACCTGTGAAATCCTTGATGGCTGCTAACACTGGAAGCTTACTGGAGCTTTCCAAGGGAGCTTCAGGACAGCTTGTGTAGTCAAGTACAATTACCTGTCCCTCCAGGAGAGCCAATTAGTTCACAAAGAGCTGGAGCAGAACAAACGTTTTGTGTGTGATTTAGAATCTTTAAAAAAAAAAAAAGCTTTGTTCTGTCTGACTCTTTTGTTTCTAATTTTATGATTATTGCTCTGTTCATGACAATTCACATTGCATTTCCTTACGTGTCTCATAAAGGACTGCTTGGGCATGAGAAAATGAATTTAGTTGCTATTTTTTGACAGAAAAAGTCTCGTGCAATGCAAAAGCTAACCTTAGTAATTTTAAATATAAAGTAAAAGTAGAATGCTCACATATTGAATGTTTGAAGAGCCTTAGATTAATTTGTTTAAAACTGACAGCATATGTAGATATTTGTGCTGTAACTTTTATAGCACATATATATATATATACACACACAAATCTCACTCAAAATTCTAGGTCTTGATTTTTCTGAGAATGAAAAGACAGCAGCTGTTGCACAAGAAAGACGACCTCTAAAAAGAGTGGAAATTAGAGATCACCACATATCTTAACCCAGTTCATGCAGTGTTTATAACTTTTAAAAGTAAAAATAAAGGACAGTGAACCAAAAATTAATATCCATTATTCCAAACAATCTTACTACTTGGCTCAAATTGTGCAGGGGTAACAGAGCAGTATTGGCTCATAACAAACCTCTTTAATTCATTTCAACTAATAATTCAAGTAAATAAGGATCCAATAATTTAAGTGGTCAGTTACAGTGGACTGAGTCCAAAATATATGATGATCTGCATGTAAATCAGTCTATAGAGAAGGTAGTTGCAATAAGAAAATGTTGGATGGTTATCAGCTGGTGGTAAGAGATGTCTTGGGGTCAGTGATTATGGGTTTTGTAGGTATTCCGCAGTTCGTAGCCTGTTGCTGAAAATGGAATCTTTTTTTTTTTTGACAGGAAGAAGGAGTTAGTTTGGGTTTGTGGTTGGTGGTTTTTTTTTTTAATTTTCCTTTAGAAGCATGGTAGAGAATAGATCTCATTGGCTTCCAGTTTAGGGCTCAGGGTTCAGTGACATATCCATTACATTTGGATTCCTTCCAATCCTAAGAACTCTTGGTGTTGCCTTTCTACTTGAGAAATGGAAGGAAGGGGAGTGGGATGCAGACCTTTTCATTTCAAGGTCACTGGTTTGATGAGGTCTGGGTTAGCAGTGACCAAAAGTTATTACTGCATGATGACTGTTTTGGTTTCCAGTGTGAAATGAGACGATGGTCTTTTAGTCCAATTCCCAGTTGAAGAATGCTCGTAGTACAGAAACCACCATTACAACTGACACTAATTGGCACTCTGCTTAGCGCTGATTGCAGATAGACCAAGGATTGAATGGACATTAGAAAGGATTTATATTCTGATTCTTTGCAGTTGGCCTTCCAATGAAGGCTCGAAACACTGCAGTACAGCAGTGGGGAGATATAATGTGCTGTTTCATGTACTATACAGGTGTGTCTTGTGGGGGATGCAGAAATCCATGCCATCAAGTTGGCAATTTTCACATATAGGAGAAGAAAATAAAAGTTGATCCACACCTGGGCAGATAACTAACTTATTGACCAGAGCAAATGGTAAAAAATTCTTACCATTTTTTAACCAAATTACCATGTAATTTATGTTAGAAAACTGGGAGCACTTAGATTCTCAGCTGAAAAAATCCTGAGTCAGTCCTTATGTGTAAGAAAAAAGGTTTTCATGCTTGTGTACTGGTAAGGACTTGGTGAAAGTTGGGGTTTCCAAGCCTTTCCCTAAAGCATGAGCATATGCAGGAAATAGCTTTTGTTTACTCATTTCCCGAGTTTTCTTTTATTGTTACTCTGAGTGTCACTAAATCACAGGCATCAATTTAGGAGAAAACGTGAGTTTGGCTTAAGGGCTTTTGTCAGCTTCTTTTCATCAGCTTTGGTAACTTGTCTTACCTCTTGGACTGAACGGGTTGACATGAACGGAACATGAAAGAGACACCAGGAGAGAAATCCGCTGCAGAAGCTGGTACAGTAAAATTTGCTGTTGTCAGGAAAGACAGCTATTTCACAGGTGCTTGTAGTCTCTGAAGTTCTCTGGAGCATGTGCAGGTCAGCATGTGGTCCTTCTTTTTTGTTGCATCTAGGTGCATGCATTTATACTTCGTAGGTATGCAAGGAGAAATGTTATTGTGTTTGCCTGCTGTCTTCTTAAGCAAGATATGGAATATCTTGAAAAAGAGATCCAGGAGTGTCCCACGCTGAGGAACACTATTCTTAAATTAAGTTTTCTCAGGCTAAGGCTGTGCCAGGCATTTTCATGGCAGCAGAGCCATTCATAGTGGGCAGGATTATTGCAGTGTCTTCTCTATTTGTGCTTCCGTCAGGTTTTCTTACTCTTAGATGCCTTAGTGAATGTGAAAAACATGGACTGTGTTGGAAATTCATGGGTTGGATTGACCAAGTGACACTGTATAGAATCTGGAGGACTGAGACTTATAAATGTCTGGTTTAACTTCCAGGATGGTGAGTCAAGGTGCTTGCCATTTGAAGGGACCCTCGCTGACTTCCAGAGATTTCCAAGAAATCTACTGGCAATCATAGAGCAAAGGGTGAGGCAGTATGCTCTATAGGTGGTTTATTGTTTGAACTAGCAGTGCCCACAACTATATTCAGCCTATGTTCTTATCAAATGGTAGGTGAAGGAAGGAATTAAATGAACAAATTTTGTCTGGCTTCCACTGGATTATCTGCATACTGCACTAAGTATCAACAAATGCCTGATCTTTTGTGCATTATGTGCTCTCATAGTAATTGTGCTGAGCTATAAAACGATCAATTATTCATATAAGCAGCATAGCAAGTTTGAGTGGCATCTCTGTAACCTGGAGCTTCCCAATTAATAAATAAAACCATTTCTTCTACTGTCAGTGACCTGTATCCTTGCTTGCTGAGCTACATGCTGGGCAGCCAGAAGAGGAATTGTAGGGGCACATGGCCATACGTTTGCTTTGCTGATGTGATTACTTGGCAACATTGTCAATGTTATCTGCCTTGCTTAGAAGAAAAAGGATATTACTGTGAAAATCTCTGCAATAGTATTAAATGAAGCCTTACTTAGGCATTTGCTAAGGAAGTATCATAAATTATATTGCAGCGAGCTTTCAGAACAATTCTTTTCTTTGGATGTATCCCTTTCTTCCCTGCTGCTTCATACTGAGTCCAGAAAACCTCCGTGATGTGGTGGGCAGAAAACACAAGGTTAGCAGTGAGGAATAAGTGTTAACCACCTGTTGTGGTTGTAACCCAGCCAGCAACCAAACACCACGCAGCCGCTCGCTCAGCCTTCCCTGCCCCTGGGGAATGGGGGAGAGAATTGGAGGAGTAAATGCAAGGAGACTCATGGGTTGAGAAAACAATTTAATAATTGAAATAAAATGAAGAAGAAGAATAGAACATACAAATGAGTGATGCACAGTACAAATGCTCACCACCCACTGACCAGTGCCTAACCCATCCCCAGCTAGCGATCCCAGAGGAGAGAAATTCAAAACTTCAATCCTGGAAGAGAGAGAACCTCCTGGCCAACCCTCATTTATATATTGAGCAGGACATCACACAGTATGGAACATCCCATTGGCCATCTTGGATGAATTGCTCTGGCTGTGTTACCTCCCAGCTTCTTGTGAACCTGCACACTAGCAAAGCATGGGAAGTCAATAAGTCCTTGATTTCTTAGCAAAAACGAAAACCATCAGTGTGTTATCAACATTCTCTTCATACCAAATTTCATACTAAATCTGAAACACAGTGCTATTCTAGCTATGAAGAAGAAAGCTAACTCTATCCTAGCCAAAACCAGAACAGCATCACAAATATTGCAGTACTCCTTGCAGTGTAATGATTTTTGTCTTTTGGGTCAGGGCTAAGCATAGTACAGCAGCACTTTGAAACTACCTTACGAGTATAAGAAGTTACGAAGGAGGTCATCTTGTGAAGAGTCAGCAAAAGCAAAATAACGAGGTGTATCTGCGTGTGGGAGGGAGTGTTTGATGTGTTTGTGAGAGATGTAAGAGACCAAGTGAAATCTTCAGGATTAACATTCAGTGTCCAATCCTTGAAGTTCATTTGTGCCTCTTAAGAGAGGTCTGATTCAGAAGTCTTAGGAGGGCAACTTGTGAAGGAAAAATAAGTCAACCATACCACCAAAATTTTGCAGGTTTTCACTTATTGGGTTTTGTCCCCTAATGCCTTGGCTCCGAGCAGTCTCAGGTGTCTGGTTCACAAAAACTTAGCCACTCTTACATGGCCTAACTGTATGCAGGGACGGAGAAGAGTGGTAGTGTACCAGGAGAAGTATCAAAGGCACGTACAGAAGTACCTTCTGTGGCTTCCAGGTGCAAAAGGCTACCTGTCCCCCATTGTGGTCCTCTTCAGTAAATGAAGGAGACTGTTTTCATTCAGGAACGCAGGCTGCTGAGACTGAGTCTTTTCCTCCTGTACTGGGAGAGTCACAGGCCAGCAGATCCTGCGTTACTGTGAAACTGAGCATTTACTTGGGCTGCGGTGTGGAATTGAAGGATTCTGGTACTGAGAGGTGCAAAAAGTCCCATTTTGGTTGGTTGACTGATGGAGGCCTTTTAGCATGTGCTCATTCCCATGCTAAGTCATTGGAAATGAGCATGCAGTCTACCCTGGGAGGCGTAGTACTTCATCTTTTGGGCCCTCTTTTTTTCTACCTGCAGATCATACTTTCTTTTTTTAATGTCCAAGCAGTCCAGACATCTTTTTATTCTTTTACTACAAGAAAGATGCAGAAAAAACAACCAAACACAAACTTCTGTTTTCCTATAATTACAGCAGCAATTTTCATTTGAGTATTTCCTCAGAGTGACTGACTGAGGAAATGTAACATGGTGCTGAATAGCTCTCATGGAAGAAAAGCACCTGTGCTCCATGGTTTCTCTGAGCCACTAGAAGTGGTGCTTGGGGCACGTACTGTCCACTTGGTACAGGCTCACTTGAAGCTTGTAAAGCATGCAAGGAAAAGTGCAAATGCTGAACGTGTGCGGTGAGCTAAGTTAGCTGCATAAGAAAAAGCCCACTTCAGGTGTTAGGATAAGATAGCCAAGATGCTTATTAATTAATTAAATGGGTTTTTTTCATTCCTCAGCATTAAAACAGTTTGAGCTTTTCAAGTACAGAGAAGACTTCATTCCACTCATCCATGGTAATCATGTGCTCTGTGGCCAGAGAGGCGGTCACATAAAAAACCAAACCAAAACAAAACCCCATTGTGTAGCCTACAGTGTCTCTACCTACTGTTGCAGCTCTCCAGTGGTCTTCATAAAAAATAGATTTAGGCAGATTATAACCATTCTTCAAACATCTGTGAAATATTGCTATCCACAAAACACTTTGGCTTTAATTGTTTGAAATGCCTGTCTTAAAATGATCCTTCTGAAAACAATTTTGATTTTTTTCCTTTTCAATGTAAGCAACATTTTTATGTTCTACAAAAAAAGGATCCTACAGCTTTGTCACAAGTGCTGTGTTCCACTTTATGAACCCTGCAGTAATGGCTCTGCAAAAGTATATGCAGAAGCCTGTTATTGACTGCGAAGACATTCGGTACCGATTGACTGCAAACTCAAGCATCACTTTCGCTCTCATACCAGCTTCAAGATAACATTCCATTTGAACCTCTGATTTGATTGATACATCTCAGCAGCAGGACGCTTAGACTTTTATGTCATAAAATGAAAATGAAATATTTTATGTCACTGAACACAACAGCCTGGCATGCAGTAGTTAAAATCCAATGAAGTTCCAATCAATCCTGTAGTTACTAAAATACCTAGAATCTTGCAGCTTTTGTTCTGAGAGGGCTTCCAGGAAAACATCGTAAAGTTAAAACGGTGACTAGTCAGTATTTGTACTTTTAAGGCTCTAAAATTTCCCAGCTTGCAAAGGCTGCTAAGTATAGACAAGCAGTTGTATAAACAGCAGCTTGAAATACAGGGTGTCCAACTCACTCATTTTGCAAACTGGGAACTTGGTATTTTGCAAGCGTATTGACCTACTAGTGTTCAGGCAGACACGTTTTGGGCTTTGCTGAACTCGGGGATGTAGTTTTTGAAAAGTCTTTCCTAAAAACCCTCTTACTAAAATACTTTTAGTAAAATGCAGGTGATATTCGAATTTCTCAGGTTTTGTAAGACAAATATCTGTTCATTAATCTAGAAAATATTTAACTTGAACATCTCCTCTCAGCATTACTTATGTTTTTTGTTGTTTTTTTTTTAAGGGGAAAAAAAGTAAAGGTTGTTTCAACTTTTTATATGAACTGCTCATCTTGACAAGTTCTTAACTTCAGTATATTGTGCCTCATTAGTACTTTAAAACCTGCTGAAGCTAAACTGCATCTTGCTTGCCTATTAGTTCAACCTTAGGCCCATCAGTAGAGCATTACCCAATGTCTTGGGAACAATTAAGGCATGCCTTCCCTACCAAACAGTTTTCTAAGTGGACAAAACATATTTAACAGTAGAGTTTGTGGCACACAGAATGGAAATGCAATGAAAACTACTGGGAATATGCATTAATCCTAATGCTGAACAAGTTCCTAATAACTCACTCAGAACTCCTGGGGATATAGTATCAAGTATGTACTCTCTAAATGCTACTAATGAAACATTTACAGTCTACAGTGATAAAAGGAAAATAGAAGAGTCTGCGGCCAGTTAAAGGGCTACTTGAACAACACCCAGAATGCAAACTTAAGATGTACGGGATTATTGATCTTTTCAGCAAAAAGACTTTATGAATAATATTCATAGTATACCATTAGAAGCTAAAGTAGCCTGGGAATTGAGCATCAGCAGGAGAGCAATTGATGGATTTAGACAGGTCAGACAATGGCTTTCTAAAAGCAGCTAATCAATATGGACAAATGTGTCAGAAAGGTGATTTGAGAAATGACTTTATAATAAGGGAGGGGAAAAAAAAGCCAGGTTCCTCAGGTCCCAAAGTTTTCCTCCTTCAGAATTCTACATTATTGAAAGGAGGTTGTTAACTGTTTCACACTTCCGCAAGCAACAAAAAGAAATTAAACGAAAAAAAACCTGCAAGGGCAAAGCTACGCTTTCACCGTGGTGAAGATGAGTAAATAGGCTGACACTGGGGGAAGTTTGCCTAGTGTAGCTACTGTGGTCTCCCTGCTGTCCAATTTCAGAGCTGGGCCATACATTATCCCACCTTGTTTTGAATCCTCTTTGAAGTTGCAAACTTAGCACCAGAATCTGTGTAGCATTTTGTTGAAAAGGGTTGCTCCAGCACTCCTGAGGAGGCAAAACCTTTCTGAGCTGGATTCTTTTTGCAACAAAAGAGCTGTGATGGCTTTAACTTGCTGGCTTAGGGAGCTTTCCAGCTGCTTTGTTCTCATTCAAGTGGTGCGAAGTGGTCAGAGAGATGCCACTTGATTTGTAGTTGGACTTCTTCAGGAGTCGGCTGCCAGCCATTGGATATTGTTTAGCTTTTGTCTGTCGGATTAAAAAGTGCGCCGCATTACAGCGTGATGTTATTTGCCCTTGCGGTTCACCATAACCTATCAGCTGTCTGAACAAAACACGCTTGTCAGAGCTTGTCTAATTCCAGACTCACCCAGCCAAACTTCTCACTGGCATCTGTCCTCCCAAAATGTCCAGGAAAATCTTGTGACTAATGCTTAGGGTTCCAGGTTAATGTGAAGTAACTGTTTCTACTTCTGACAAAAACTTCCTGTGTGACCTATTGGACACATAACCAAACCTGTCCTTTGCTGCAATTTGCCCATCTGTAAAATAAGTAGAATAGCACTTCACCACTTGAAGTTCACACTTACCAACTCCCCGGAGGTATTCCAATGGAAGGAATAAAAGAAAACGTTTATAAGTACTTAGTGGATTGTTATTATTTCTGCTTTTGTCAGACATGGCTACCTTCAATTTATTTGAATCTCAAAAAGTAGAAAAAACAGGTCATTGAAAAGCAATAGGTGTGGAAGGTCAGAACGAATTTTGTGTTCTTTTTAGTCTCTGCTGTCTCAGAAAACACTGTTAATTGCATCAGTCCTTCTGAAATTCTTTTCTGTCATCTTCCCTCTGTGACTTCCCTCTCTTTGATCCAGTAGTTGAATGTGTCAGCTGACAGGTGATGTTTTCTTCCCCAAAACGGCCTTTCTTTTTGAGGCCCATCTGTGACATGTCACCGGAGCAGGAATTTCCGTTTCAATATCCTGCAAGTATTGTACCACATCTGAGATGATTCTCGCCGTGTCCCTGGAAGAAGAAATGCTAACTTGGGTGTCATCAGTAACCTCTTAGCAGAGTTTTTTATTACCCTTTGAAAACATTCTTATGCCATGAGCTGGATGAAGGTGGTCAGAATGAATGTGGTCCTTTCTAGCCTGCAGAAAGGAGGGCTCCTGGGGAAGGTGGTCCATTGCCACCCTCTGGGTCTTCTAGAGAGGAATGAATAGAGTCATTGTAATGTGGTGCCATCTGGAAGCAATTGGAGGCAGGGTAAATAATGAGGAACAATTCAGCCAGAGTCAATAGGCTTTGGCTTGCGTAGGTACTAGGTCAATACATGGCAAATACATTTGGACGTGAAAAATAACACGGGATCAAGAAGTACAGTTGGGGATTATTTACTCACCAGGACGTTTATCTAGCACGCTGCTGAGGAAAAGTTTTTTTGCAGTTTCAGTGGGGCAGTAAATAAAACTCAGCCAAGACCTAATGTACGTGAACACTGATGCCGTTGTACTTGCAGGAATGGAGACTTGTTCAAAGCTTTCATACTCTTTCCTTTTGTTGCTAGCTGTTTGTTAGACATCTATGTGTTTACTCAATCCTGAGTCTTGGTTTAAGGACTGCAGAAGATGTACCTGTGGTGAGGAGCAGCTTATACATAGCCTTGATTTTTACCCGGAGAACAGGCCTTTCAGCTCTGGATCTGAGCTGAGGCTAAACCTTAGGGCCAGTCACAGCACTTGTAACCAAAACATGATCCTCTTCTCTCCTTCTCCCCTTCTGACATAGTTGAAGAGGTTTGGCTTCAAGGTTCCCATTTCTTCTCTTACTGTTGGCAATTATTTAAATAAGACTAAATCCCTAGAATGTGCAGTATATACCTTATTTATTACTAGATCATCAGTTGTTGGTTGCATTAGTTCTGTGATCAAATTCAGAGGAAAAACCTTTAAGAATATCAATTTTTTTCTTTCCTCTATAGTCCTGCCTCTTTGGCATGGGTGCTCACAGCAATTCCCACTAGTAGCAGTAGGTATTGAATAGGGTTTTTCTCCCCTTAATGCTACTTCAGTTGTACAAGGTCAATGCTTCTTTCCCTCTGGTTTTCCTACCTCCAGAGAGTAATGTTTTTGAACAGCAGTCCCCAGTGTTTAGAGCTACAATGTCCCCCAATCCTGAAGCACATCTTTGCTGCTAAGAACAAAACCATATTCTCCATAGTGCAACATACCCAAGGTATTAACCCCATAACCTGCTGAGCTCCTGTCGCCATCTGCAAAAATAGATCCAGAGTCTGTTTACAAATCATGGTGATATTCCCAGGAACACTGTGTTGTAAAACAACAGTTTGTCTTGAATGTATTTTGATTTTTCAGAAGAGTTTTATCTTGAAAGCAATCCTGTAAGCCTTATCAAGCAAAGCCCTAGTTCCGATGTATCCGTTTGCTGAATTAAACAGCGCTAAACATTTAACATTCTAAATGAATTAGTCTGGGAGATGTGAAGAAAGCTGAGCTTTAAGATGAAATGTAGGACAAACTGCAAAGGATGTTTTGCCTGTTTCATTCGGCATTAGTATCTTGCCTATAGGCCTCCCTTTGAAATAATCTGTGAACATGGTTACCATATAATTAGCTGAGCAGTAAGTTAGGTGTTTAAAAATATTTTTTCAGGTGCTTTTTTGTATTCATGATAGCTTCGCAACACCAAAAATCAATCTCAATCAAAGCTGCTACTGAGTTTATCATAAATTATCATGAAAAGGTTTTCTACTGAGTAGATGGTTAATTACTATCTAATTTGAATAATTTTGCATATTAATGAGAAATGAATGAAAATCATTTTTAGATTTTTAACTTCAGCTGAGAAACCCATGGAGATAATGGCCCCCTTTTAAGATGCATGTGATCCTGCTACTAAAGGAGACTGAGAATTTTTTTCATTTACCAACTTGTTTTAAATTGATTAATGGATTAGCGTTTTTGTCATTAATAAACTATATCCAAATGAAAGACAAGTTCATTATTTGACTGTGTGGCCTTATATCTGCTGCCAGGAAAAAAGTAACTGACTGAAAACAGATTAAGGCTTTGCTTAGGGAGGATGTAGCCTCGCACAATCCTTCGTAAATGCCAGAAAGCCAGAAATCTGCAAAGTTAAGCAGAGCTGGTTGGAGGTAGGTAGTAATTCATGTGCATTGCTGTACGAAACATGAAAAGGTATCACAAACACAGCCTCCTTTCTTCTCCTCAGCACCCACACCTGACTGTCGGTGGGCGAGAGCCCTGCCTGGGGCAAATGGGGGTGGGATGCAGCCCTGTGTGCTGCAAAGGGCAATAGAGCTACTTTGCCATGGAGCAGCCTTTGTGCTTTCAGTGGGCTCCGGAGGAAGGACCAAAGGAGCCTTGTTGGGAGCTCATCCTGCATTGCTCTCCTTCAGGCTTCCTTGTACACCAGTTTACAGGGAAATTAGCTGAATTATTGTTGCCTCACTGGATCACACCAGTTCTGTGTCTGCAGTGAGACATGCGAGACTCAAAATGTAAATTGGCCCAGCAATAGGAGCATAAGGACATTGGACATTGGGAACTGTAAATGACAGTAGATCTGGGCACTCTGAAAACCTTCTGTATTTTGTGTTGTCCTTTGCTATACGTAAGGCGGTTAGGCAGGTGACAGTCTCTTTGCAGAGTACTTAGAATAACGAAGCCCTGATTCACAGTTGTGGGACTCTGCATGCTGCAGCCATACAAATATAAATAAGGATAAAAGACACACATCACTGTATGGAACCACATGCTTGTTCAGGGATGTCTAGTTAATATTGCATCGCTTAGGACTTGGGTTTCTGGGATTCCTCCCTTCTGATTTCAACCATGCAGTGTTTAGAATATGAGCAAAAGACGTTCATGATGAAATTGAAAGGTTGTACGTTAAAAATGAGTATACAGTGCACTCTTAGAATAAATAATTAATTGCCAGACGATATTAGTGAAGCCTAAGGAGTGGTATTTCTATAAATATAACAAGGCTATCTAGATTTCTAATGGCAAATATTTAAAGACAGAAGGAAAATTTTTTGTAGGAAAATAAACCATTCTGCTTCAAAGCATGTGCCAGACATTACCTAATGTGAGCTGAGGAGCAACTACGCGTGCTCATTACAGTTTGCTTGTCTTCCTACAGCAATTGGTAACAGCCTTTGTCAATAACAGATTACTAAATACTAAGTACACCAATCTCCAGTCATACCTAAATATTTTTTAAATTGTTTTTCTTCACTTTGATGAAATGGAAAGGAAAAGTTATATGCACTCTTTAATAAAACTGGGAACTTTTAGAGCTGTGATCCTTACTCTGGATTGCAAGGTAAGTGGTGCTGTGTTTGAGGGGAGTCTGAACTTTCCCAGGAAGAAGTTTCTTAAAGTACGGTGTTGCGATTGCTAAACTTGCACAAAATAAGAGGTTGGAATTTTCAAAATGGAACACGGTATTTAGCACAGGTTTTTCATTCTTGATAAATGTACAGCTAAATCTACCTAAAGGTTTGGGAGGTGTAGATCAATGTGAAATGTAACCAAAACTGTAGGGAGATGATAGTCTATTTTGGAGTCAGTTCTGGTCCCTGCTATGATCCTTTCCTTGACTCTGTCTGCATTTTTGCAGACAGAGTTACTTCCCACATGTAAATGTTACTTCCCACATATAAGATGTTTTGGGGGGATTAGAATTTTTCTATGTTGGCAAAGACTTCCTAACCTCCATTCCCCTCCGTTATCTGCTTCCATATTTTTACTTCTGGAAACAACTACCATGCGCATGGCTAAACCAGCGTTTGGTTGGATTTGTCTTGGGGGACCTCTGAGGATAAGCTGTGGACCTCAGACTGTACCACAATCAAAAATGGTATGTCAGCTGTCAAAACACTGGAAAAGTAAAGATGCGAACTGTGTATCAGAAGAAGCTGGTTAATTAACATAATTTCTTCAGCATGACAGTATTTTTTTAGGACTTGGAATGGAATACCTGTAGAAAATACATGTTGAAATGAACAATATGAGAATTTAGTAGTGATCAGTACACTTCTCTTGCTTGCTAGCAGGGCACTTATATATCCAAGTTCACCCAAACGAAATATTTGCTTTTGTTTAGAACATCATTGCAACCTGTGCTAGTGCTGATAAAAAGACCTTAACAATCATTAACTCTTAACAGCATATGAAAATTCCTATGTTTTGTCAGTGTACAAGCTAACAAAAATGTGACTAGCATCTTTTTCTGGCATTAAGCCATACTTTACAGGCACTTATATTAATGTATCTCAAATTATTTGGTGCAGCTCTTACAGTCTTCATTTAATACTCTGATTTCAAAAGAAATTTTGCCTGAGTTTTGATTGCCTGATTGAGTCAGTAATTTTGTCCCTAGGAGCACTATTTCAGCAAAAATAACCTCTGTTTGTAGAGGATCTGGAGGTGTGGTTTGTACATAATACCAATGGATTTGGTCAACAGGTCAGCAAGAAACAATGAAGCCATGAGATCAGAAGATGTGTTAGCACCTTGAAGTCACCATGCATGTATACACAGAACCCAGTGCCTGCCACTGATACTGGAGTATCTAATGAACCATTATTTTCAGGTTTTCTGGGTTCTTACACTGTAGAAGAGGCTCTACAGCTTGTACATTTTCTGGTGAGTAAAGTATTTGCTATCATCAGAAACATCAGCAGAAGGTCAGACTGACTGCACAAGAACTGTGTGAATATTTTTGCAGCTTTCATTAGCAAAATTATTTTAATTAGTGAAGCCCAAAGTAATTGAAGGAGAAGGTCATTTTATTTGTTTAGGATCAGTGCCTGCATCACCATCCTGGTAGAATGGATTTCTCCAGTTGTGAGGACTAATTCTAATTTGGTGTAAATCAAGAATAACTCCATTGACGTAAAATAGAGCCTCTCCACTACAAGACTTGAATCCTAAACACTGCTTTAATGGTGAAGAAGGAAACTGTGTGTCTATTCACATTTGGTCCCTTTCAGTGGCACTTTGCTTCCCAAATAGTTCTTGGAATATTTGAACCTATAGGATTATCTGCAAAACTGTAGTACACTTTTAAGTATGTAATGATATGACGTGTATGTCATGTCCATTATATCCAAGATATTATATGAATGTAGTAGGGCACTGACCTTGTTCAAGGTGTGAGCAAGTTGTAGTGGGGGGAAAGATATTGCAGGCTGCTTCACACTGCACCTGAGTGTAAATGTCTGGTTGTGTATTTTCCATATATCCAGTTATTTTTCAAGGGGACCACACATAGGTAGAATGAGAGGAGTAAAGGCAGCCAAAAGTTAAGAGCTCTGTTGGCATTACATTTTCTTTAATTTTATGATGTTTTCACCTCTCTACTATGTACATAGGCCCATGCACAGATTTCCAGTGCACCTTTTTCTGAACTTCTCTCTTAAATGGCACAGCTCTAACCTCAGAATCAGTCATGAGAAAGGCACTATTCCTAGAAGCCAGTGAGCTTTTTAAGATCCAAATGCTTCAAACACTACTTGAAACGATCAAGGGCAGGGACCACTCATGAAAATGACCATGTGCCAAGAAGCTAGGCATTTAAAATAAAACCACCACAAATACTTGCTGGGCTTGTTCTATATCGTATGAATTCATAGAGTAATGACTAAACTGTGGCACAGCTCCACTCTCACTTATATGGAGTGTAAATTTATAGTAGTTGCAGTGAAGTCAATAGCATTTCTTTGGACTTACAAAGGTTACTGAATGTCAAATTCTGCTTTCAGGCTGAGAACAAAATAATTCTAGAGATATACTGAGAGCATGATCCTAATTTGCTTCGGCAGCCTTTGGCCTCTTTGTCGTATAGAAACCCAGGAAATTACAGAAACTTCAGGTTTGTGTTGCTTTTAAAGACGGGATGATTTTTCAAAGACCATCTGAGGAAGCAGAGTGTGTACCAGTTACATGGTGGCCTGGTTTTGAAGGCCTGGTGGATATGCATGCCCTCAACTGGAACCAGGAGCATTCACGTGCTCAACTGGAACTAGGTGATCTTCATTTCCTTGAGTAGAACTGCCTACCTCAGGGCAGGTGAAATTCTCTCTCTGCTTCCTGCTGTGCCCTGAAGTGCACAGGCTTGACATACTTTAAAATGATAAAAATTCCCTGAACTCCAAACAGGGCTCAGCCCAGGGCTAGCTGTTCAGACAAGCCATGGAGATGTTCCGCCTCATTTCAACAATTAGTGGATTATCCTTATGCTGTTTGATTATCTTTGTTGTAGCCTTGCGTGTGTTACCGAAGTCTAATTCCCACTGATTTCTATGTGTAAGATGCGTTTTGTTTTAATGATAACTCTGGAACCTGGAATTAACTATGCCAAATGAGGTTGCACATGGAGGTCCAAGTTAATTTCTGTTTAATAGAAATAAATACAGGTGACTCTCCCTCAGGAAAACAGTCTGCAATGTCGTTTGGCTTGCTGAAACATGTGGATGATGCTTCTAAGCCAAGCCTAAATGTTGGGCAGGATTAGAGAAGTTTCAGAAGGTCATTTTGAATTTGCATATGTGCAGATCGAGTGGCCTAAACCAAAATATCTTGAGAAATGAGTCCTAAAAAAGGAATGGGAAGTGTGGAAGGATGGCTTTGTGTTTCCTCAAGTTGAAGTGAATTCCCATAGCTGTGTCTTTATGCCCCAAATAGGCTGCTGTTCAAACCGTATGCTGGTGGAAGTGTGTTTCGGGATGACCCTGCTGGGTAATCCTTCAGATGCACCCACAGCTTTGAAATCCCCTGTAGCACAAGCTGAAATGCACCTCCAGCTATTCTACCTGCCTTTGCAGGAGCAAGATCAAGCAGAGAAGACCTCATCTGTTGTCCCCTGCTGTGAGGACAGACGGGATTTATGCGTCCCTGAATTTGTTAGCTGGTCAGACGAGGTCCCAGTGGCAACTTGGGATTTAGAGCATGCCTGGGACAGTCGTGGCAACCCATGTTGCCTCCTGCACATGCACAAAGGTCATGGATGTGTTACACCACTTGCCTACGGAACGGATCCTATAGCTGAAGCTGTGAAGCTTTATGCTTTCAGCCCCAGTCTAATCCACCAAGTCTCAGCCAAAATGTCACCTGTTACAAAAGGTGCTTCTGATGGTCGCTGTGGTGCTGAAACAAGGTTGCTTCTCGGGGAAATGCAGTGACCAACACAATGAGTTTGTTGGATGAATTAAGTCTTGACACTCATCCAGGCAAAGCAGCGGAGATGACAGATAGTTTGGCAGAAGAGGTACAGTCAGCATATGAAAGCATATCTATAACATATGGGCATCAGTATATATTTGTGGATTAATACATAGCTATTCTTCTGAAAAATAGGTTTTTAAATTGTCCTTTCTGCTTAAAAAGTCAATGAAGATTTAATTATAAACCCAACCACACCTAATACATATGTAAGAGAGATCTTTGGAAAAAAATTTCAGAGGACATGAAATGAAAATAAAGCCAAAACTTTATGGCAGCATAACCATTAATTGCAATGGATCAGTGCCAGTTTACACCACCTGAGAATCTGGCCAATAATACCTATTTAGCACACACTGTCCTGCACCTCTTGTGATATTTATTTTTAGTCATTAGGATACCTTTGACAAAAAAAGTCCTGCCTTATTCCAGAGACAAGCCTTAAATGAGCTCTAATGCCTAATGTTCTTTTTCAGTTTTCTTTTTTTGTGTGTGTAGAATAAGACAGCTATATACAGTACCTTAGGAACTATGCATTTCTATGGGCTATAGATTTTCTTATATATTTATATACTAATTATATATAACTAGTTTTGTAAACTTGTACTTCTTAGGTAAGATGTTCCAGAAATCAAAATAGTCAACATTAAACACCACAAGTACAGCTGCAGTTTTAAATATTTTATAATCCAATCAAATTGTTTGAGTAGTAATGCATTTAAATGTTGTTATGGAATCCCCTCTAGACTTTTTAAAATGGTTACTCTGTTCTTGGCTTTGCTATTTATGAAATTCATATGGGATGACATTTTTAATAATAGAGCATTTGACTTACAGAGTAGCAATTCCTGCAGTGTCTCAGTGTAATCTATAATTTTCTGACTGAACTTTCAGAGGGACACAAACACATATCACACTTTTATTAATGAACATATACATCTGTTGATGTTGCCATAATTGAGATGACCTTAAGTGAGAAGACCTACATAAGTCATTTAGCATTTTTTATGATGCTTGGGTGAAGATGCTGTGCAGATGCAGCTTTAGGAAGCTAAAGCACGAGTACAATAGCTGTGCTAAAATGACGAAGGGAGGTTTAATTTGGAAAAAGGCATGAAGCAAAGAACAGCCCACATATAATTAAGCAACATCCGGTAGTATAGAGTCAGGCAGAAGCGAGCTATCAGGGAGTCCAAGTTACCTCTCCTGCCTAGAGAGGATGGCACTGCGGGGTCAGGGCTGTGCTGAATGCTGGGTAACACGAGGGTATTTGATTGCAGTTGCTTCCACTGTGCAGAGGTTGTGGATAAACTGAGGACGTCATTTCTGAGAGGCAAGAGTTTCTTAACCTCCTCAAGCACAAACATGTGTTAGAAGGGCATTGATAAAACAACAGCCAGGGCTTTGGAAAGGAAAAAAAACCCAAACCCATACCATATAGCAAGCTCTTGTTCCTTTGCAGTTCATCTTAGGCTCTCTTCAACTGCAAGGCATGGTCAGAAGCCAAACAACTGCGTGAAACTGGGTCAAAAATTTACAAAAAGACTGGTGGGGGGCAGGACTCCTCTGGGCCCAGGCCAGCAGTGCCTGATTCACCTGGCGTCCCGTGCCCCAGCTGCTGGTGGCAAGAGCACAGGAAGAGTGCGGGCAGGGAGCCTTCGGTCTCCCCACTTCTCTGCCTGTAAAACCTGTGGTTCCAGGCAGAGGAGCAGATGTCAGCTTCCTCTTCCTCAAAGTTTGTGACGACTTCTTGCTGTGCTCTTGCAGGTGTCTCCTGTGTGAGAGGGTGTGCTGTGAAAGCCCCTGGCCACAGCTGTGCTGTTTCCTGGCCAGTCCTACAGTGAGGGAAGGGGGGGTCCAGGACATATGCACAAGCCTCCTGGACTGACATCCTGAGAACCACAGAAATGTAGCCAGGGTTGTCAAGGTGGCCTTGTTTTGTTTCAGCAACGTTTCTTCTGCCCTTTCTGTGTATCTCTTCATCTGCTTATGTGTGTGGAATGATTTTTCTAATGATTATGGCCAAACCAGATGCTCACATGGTGAAAATCAATGTATGTTGCTCCACTGGCTTCAGAAGCATAAACTAAGATAAGGCTGCTGATGGTTTTCATTTGCTCAGTACTGTGGAGAGTTTGATTTGGATTTTAGACCAGAGAAACTTTTGAGAGCCTACAGGTGGAGATCCTGCTCCTGCATACACAGTTGTAAATCTCACTACATGAAAGCTCTGGAGCTACTCCAGATTAACTGAGCCTGGAATCAGGCCCTGTGGTGCCTGAGTTACTTCAGACTGTTATTAATTTGAAGAGAGAAAATGAATTCTTGTTAAGGGGAAATAAGCAGTCTTTATTAATAATAATTAGAGAGGGAAGACATTAGTTTTGATATATTGGCTTCATTTGGTAAATAGACAGATCGGTAAAAAATAGAATTAATAATTTTACCAACTGGTAAACGTTTTCTGTAGTTTAATATTAATTGTGTTTAAAAGTTTCCTTAAAACTGTGGGTTGCTCCTGCAGTAGCAGGTACACCAGCAAGTCGTCTGAGCATCCCAGCTTAGTTGCAAAGTCAGGCGCCTTCTTCGGTCCCTAGTGATGAGGTGGGATCCCCAAAGGGCAGTGAGCCTTGCTACTGGAGAGGTAGCACCAGCAGGGTGTAGTTGTGCCACCAGCAGCTGGGGCACTACAGATTTCAGTCTGCATGCCACTGCCCTTCTTAGGGACTGTTGCTCAGGATTTGTTTCTGTCTGTGCTTTTTGCTCTGGTTTCAAGGCATGTAAAAGATGAGATGTGCTGTTAACACAGCACCACTTAAAGGCATCCTGTGCTGAGGTGTGAACCTCCTTACTGTAGGACCTGGAGACTTTGGTTGCATGTCTGTTTAGATGGCAAAATTTAGGAGAGGTGAGGGAAAAGAGGCTCGGGATGTGTGTGCCAACAGCATATCTGAGTCCCTTTCCTGTCATTAAACACATCTCCTCTGAACTACCAATATATTGTTTCTTCACTGGCCAAAATGGAGCGGTGACACTCACCACCATCACTTCTGAAAGATCTCACTGGTACTTTGCTTTTCCACCTAATCACCCTAATCTTACTCCTGACTTTTGTTGGGATCACAGCACAGCGTAAGGAATGGCTGCAGTCCAAACTATTATTTGACAGGAGCTAAGTGGAAAAACCACCGGTATCAAATTTCACCAGAAGCCGTACGCTAACGTACCAGGATTATTGTGTTCTTCATAGTCTGAATGATTGTATGTAATTTTACATGTAATGTTCTTTGAACATATGGTTCGTAACATAAAAATCCCTTCATTTTAATTGACACAATAGACTGGAATGGCTGCTTTTTTCCTTGCCAAAGTACTTGTTATGGTCTGTATCACCTATAATGTGTGCTCTGTAAAGCTCCTAACTAGGTATTTGGATGCCAGAATGCAAGAGATAGCTATTTATGAGACCATGAGACCACCTAGTGGGTCAATGATTTGCATTTTAAAAGTTCATTAATATGTACTAAGATCACAATAATGCCCGTGTTTTGTCAGACCAACCTTCATCTCCTTCTAGTAATAAATATATTTTTAAAATGTCTTTTAATATAAAACAGAGGAGCAAACAAATATGTGTTTTTGTAACTCTCGCATTGCTCTAATTGAAAGTTTAAAGGACACCAGGCAAAGCATTTTTCTCCCAACAGTAGATAAAATCATTTTTTCCCTCCGTTGTTTTTAAGAATCCACTAGAGGCTTGAAAGTGAAATCAGTTTTCTTATCTAATCCCTTTTTCTTCCTTCACGGACACATACTGGTTCGCTATTGTAAGGCTGCTTATAAGTGCTAGTCTGCCTGGCATTGATTTTTTTTTTTTTCTCTCTTATTTAGGAATAGCACTACTGTGTATTTGTTTAAGAGAAAATACAAATATAAAGAATTATGTGTTTTTTCACATCTGTTACAAAGAAATATAAACTTTCTTCTGCAAACTATGTGCTATTTCTTGTGCTCTGTGCCTCATCCAGGCTTCACGTCGAACCGTTTTACATCCCTGTACCCGGCTTCAGTTGAAGGAGCCTTTATTAAGCATAATCAGAAACACCCTTTCCTCTCAACCCTGTGTTCGTTTTGATCCATATTCTTTTCCCTTCAATAGAGAAAAGTCAGTAATAATAATTCGGCTGACGGGAATTATTTTTTTTTGGTCTGTTTCAGAACCGTAGCGTGGAAGAATTTACTTTAGACTCCTTTTCATTAAAGTTGAATCACTAAGGCATATGCAGAGTGAGGTGAATGCCTGCATGACTTGTCTGAAATATAGGTTAATTAAGCAGGCTAAATATACTTTACGGAACAGAACAATAGGACATACGGCTCTGCGATTGAATTCGGGAGATTCTGAGACAAAAGTGATCATCGCCGCGTTGGCGCTGAGCTTCCCCAGGCCTGTTCGGAACTTTATACAACAGCATAGACTAGCGGCAAGAGGAGAGATTGTAACCGGGGTGCCTTCCCAGCCTGGAGGGTCTTCTGCTGGGCTGGGACCCCTCTGGCAAAAGCCACAGTGAGAGCCTGACAACCTGTAGCTGTGGAAACAGGTCCTTTAGGTATTTTATAGAACACGAATGTAAATTATAAATACCTTAATTCTCTCAATCTACTTTCTGTTGACTGGATAGGCAGAAAAAGATCTGTCATCTAATAAAATAGCTAACGTGGTAGCAGTACGTAAACTCAGAGACAGAAGCAAGTAGAGGCACTTCCTTCCCCTTTGTTTGATTGTGGAGCTCTCAGTTATGTGCAGCTCCGCATATTCTCTTACTTTTTTTACAGTATGGGGTTTTCCTGACTGTATTGATGTAGCTGTTCTATTGTGTGATCTGGGATGTGAGTTGGGGAGGCGACAGTAAACTTTTTTTTTTTAGTTCTGTTTTATTTCATTTATTTCCGTTTCTCAGTGGATTCACTTTCTCAGTGCTTTCAAACCCACAGGACCAGTAGACTGAACAGAAGGAGCATTTGCCTGTAGTGGATGGGACTCTGCCTCTTCTCTTGCTCAGGAGGTTTACGGTATTTGGCTGGACTTTATTTTAAGTTACATCTGCCTATAAACAAGTTCTGCAGGCCTCTAAAGATGCAGAACTCACACTGATTTCAAATGGGGCTTGCTCAGTGACAGGACGCAGTGTTTGGCCTGAGGAGCTGCAGCAACAGCTTCCTTATCCTTAGTGCATGGGAGATCCCTGCTAGACTTCCCCTGGGGAATAGAGCAAGACCACACATAGGATAAGGAGACTAGCTTCTGTTTTGCAAAAGTCTACGTTATGGACTTCAGCATTTTGTTTATCCATTCCTGTCTACCTTATATAGTCATTCACACTTAGGCAAAGTGGATGTAAAATCTGAAGGAAAACTGACAGTCATTTTCCACACCTCTTCTGCTGTTACTGATGACTAAACGAGCTGTGAACAATGAAAAATCTCACTGTCAGAAAAGACCAACTTGTCAGACCTAGAATAAACCTAGGACAGATTTCGAGTAAATCTGCTGGACTTCTTCACTGCTTACTAGCTAAACCAGTTTCACTCAGAGGCTTGACGTTGCTATCTGATCCACCTCTGGACTTTGAGAAGAATTTATTCTAGCCATTAGTGAAATACATACTGTCTTTAGCCTGGCCTCAAAGGAACCTAGTGTCCCAGATCCCTTTCTCCCATGCAGGGAACTGTAAGCACATAGCACCTGCGAGCTGGGGCATAGCATACACTGGGCTTCTGTTGAGCTTCTGCTGGCCCTGGGGATGGCCAGCCAGGCTAGTGGGCCGTGTTGCTGGAATCAGGAGTGCCATGGGCGGTGTAGATAGGAACGTATTTACAGCTCTGAATGGTGTTGGTCTCCAGGTTTAATAGCTTGGGCTCTGTCTGATGCAAACTTCATCTAGAGTGGGGCTGGTGTGGGTGAGGTAGGTCAGGTGCCAGGCTGTAGGTAGAGAAACAAAAGTGGTTTGTAATGTTGGCAAGAGGGAGATGAGGCACGTGAGGACAAGATGGTGATGATCTGTGGTTAAAGGAGTAAGGCAGCAGTTGTAGAAGCAGCCTGGCAGTGGAGGGGGGGGAGAGACCTGGACCCTGAGAGGTAGAGAGTATGGACAGTTTTCCCATGCTTAGCTGCAGAAAAGCTAGTGTAGCAGGCAGCTGAGTGGACCAAGAATTAAATGCCAATTGCTTTCGCTTTGTTTGGGTTGGGTTTTTTTTTCTGCTAATAGGAGTAGAATCTTACTGCTCTAAATCAAAGGGCTATTACTGGTTAGTGATAAATTAGTATCAACTGGCAGAACTTTACTAAATTTTTACACAGTTGCTCTGAATTAAAACACTGGAGAATCTGGCATAGAAGGTAAGTAGTTGATTCTGCTAAGGTTTTGGACTCAACCTTTTTTAGCTATAACGTCAAGACATTCAGTTCTGGTCTCCATGTGACTAGGCTGGGCTGAAAATTGTGCCTGCAGTTAATCATGAGGGAAAAGCTGTATTTGCAAAGAAATCAGAGAACCTTTCAAATCTAAATCCCTTAGCAGGCCTGCAGGGGTTTTATCAAATCCTACAACTGAACTGGTAGCTTCATTCTGGGAGTGACCAACCAATGCCACTCTACAAGCTGAGCACTGAAAGCTCTGTGTGGCTGAGAGCTACGTGGCCCACGTTGCACAGCCCAGATTCCTGAGCAAAGGAGATGTCTGGAGCAGCTCTCAGGTGGCTCATGATGGTGGCTCTCCCCAGCAGGTTGTCTGCTATGGCAGGAGATCAGCTGCAGTCTGCCCAGCCTCTGCCAGTCCAGGGAGGTAGCCTTGGCCTAGATGCCTCTCTTGAACTGCCTAAAATCCACATGTGGCAGAAGAAACCATTCCTGCTCCCTCCTCTCCTTGCTGTTTAAAATCTCAGAAGAAGTTTGAGAGATCTTTTCTCATAACTTTTTTATCTACTATGCTTTGGGATATGTTGCAGAACATAAGTTTATGATATTTTATTGGAAGCTAGTAAGAGTTACGTACTAACATCAAATGTATGTACGCACGTATTCTTTGCACAACAAAGTTGATCACAGTTTGAGCAATAACTCAGAAAAAATAGCACTTTCTGAATTTCAAAGAGAGGAAGTGAAGGAATTGGAGGACAGAAGGACGGCACAGCTGGGCATTTTGCCGTTTGCTACTGCCAGAACTAGTCTATGACTCTGGATTATAGGAGATACTTGAATAGAAGACAAAAATATGTATCTAACTATTTAAGGTGACATTAAAGTGATATTTGTAGCAATCCTTTTGATTAAGCTAACATTTTTCCCTCCTAGTGTCAGGAACCTTGTCAAAACGTAGCTGTCTGTGCTCAGCACTGGCTCTGCTGCTGCACAGCTGTGCAACCTTGGACAGGACTGCTGTGAACAGAGCTATGTGGAAACTGGTGTTGGGGGCTTCCTCCACTTTGATCAGGAGCTGCTTTTAACTCGGGCACTTGCTGTGGCTCCTTGCCTGAGCTGCAGGTGAGCCTGTGCTCAGCCATGCACCTTCCTGATGCTGATCTGGATTCCTGACCTGCTGACTTCTGGATTCACCCACCCTTTTTTTGCCATAATGTTGTCTGGCAATCAGCGAGCTCTTGGCTGATACTGGTTATCGTCACAGGACCATTTCTGGGTGCTGTGAGACTGCGCCCTTTCACGGTGAGGATACTGCCCGCCTGCTTTGCTGTCCCCCTCAGCTGCTGGCTCATCTCTTTGAGGAGCAGCATACTCTTTTGCTCCCTGACACTCAAATCCTTTGATGCTGGGAATCTTCACCTGTGGTAACAGTGTTCTTACTGTGGCCTGCCGCAGTGTTAGGGCTATGTAATTACTAATAAGTGCCTAAGACATGCCCTACTGGGTCAGAACAGTGGCTCGTCTATACCCTGCGTCCGCAGCAGTGAGAGCAGAAGGTGCCAGTGCTTCAGTTACAGACTGAAAATCGCAAACCTGCCTGCAGTCAAGTCCATGGGACACAGAGTCCTAGAAGGTATCCTCAGGTATACAGTTTGAGGATAAGTGTCTACTCTTCTAAACTGAAGAATACTGTGATCATGCCTAGAAATAAAGAAGCAGCCAGAGAAAAGGAGAAATCATGTAAAAATGTAGACAGCAGAAGTAAGATAAGGACTGCGGAGTTCATGAAAGGAATATAGGAGGAAAAAAAAAATCATATTTTCTGCCCTTATATCTCTCTTTCTGCTCTCTTATCACTCTTAGTTCTGCACATTCTTTTTTCTTGCCCCTTCTATATTCTTCTCTTCTCTTGCTCCTTCCCTGACATGATGTGATACACTGTAGCTTAAAATCTTGGCACTCTTTTGAACTGCCAAGTTTAAAATTCTGAAGGCTTTGAGTGGTAATAGCTGAAATATTTCATATTAGTGAAAGGTTAAAGCTAGGTCACCAGTTCCCAAGTACAGTCTGAGAGAAAATTAAAAATGCTCAGATTTGCTTACTTCTTAGTCCATCAGCTTCAGCAATCATGCAGAGTCAGTCTTTGCTGCTTCTCTCGGAAGTGCAGTGCAGAAAGGAGGCACTGAGGGGGGGCTTTAAGTGCCTGTTTGTAACCCCCAGCTCCTAGGGCAGGGAGCCTCGTGTGAAACTTCTGCACGTGGGCATTGCTCTCTTGCCATCTCAGCGTTGGCAAACAAGGGAGCTCTTGTGTGGCGCAATAGTACGTTGGAGTTGAGGGCTGAATTTAGAACAGATGAAGCACTGTAGTTTATTGGGGTTTTTTTCTTTATTTTTTTTTCATCTTCTTTGATTTGCAGTGTGCGCCTTAGGGTCTGGAAGGTGAGTGAAATCATCTATATATGAATTCTTTCATGAGTCAAAAAAAAAAAAAAAGATGATGTCACTTTGGAGGAGATCAAGTGTTTCTCCAGAATGGCTTACAGAACGACTCTTCCTCCTCTTCTAGGGAATTTAGGAACAATCTTTTCATTTTAGGATGGTTCTTCATAGTTTGATGGAAGAGGATTATCATACTTCTCTCCCAGTCCCTAGATCGTGTCAGTCCAGTTCAGTAGAAATTCAGGGGTGGAGTTTTTTCTTCATCTGCTTATTTATCCACATATATCTCCAAGTCAATTCATTTTCTCACTATTCAGATGTCAGCCAGAGAGTCACAAATCAATATCTGACCAGGTAATTTTTTGGTGTAGGAAATGAGGCATGTTTAGGGGGTTACAGGAAAAGAATGACAGAAAAGGGCACGTTTTAAAGTGAAGTTAACACTCTGGAACTGGACAGATTGACATCAATCAATACAGCACAAGGAGCTGCTCAACGGTTGTTGCTTAAGCCTCTTCTAGAATGACCATTTACAAGGGAAGGTCGTTCCATTTTTGTGCCGTTGTATCTCTCAATCCTGCCTCACAACACATGCAAACACCTTCCTATGCAACTTCTCTGGTTCTCAAATTAACTATTAATGAAATGGCTATTGGATTACGTTGGTATTTATTACTGCTGTGCTTCCCAGTTACTAGAATCTTGGAAATGATCCTTTCCATACTATCATCCAAGTCATTACTGTGAATAATTAGAAAGCTATGCTGTACCCTACTGGTAACCTCTTTCCACCTTGAAATAATCCCATTTACTTCCACTGTTTGTTTCTTGCCCTTCAGCCAATTTTCAGTCTATGTAGCCTGCCAGTTTTCTTCCTATTGTGTGAGTCTGCACCTTAGGCACTAGTCTCCCATATGGAAATGTTTTCAGACAATAACAACTGAATTTCTTGTATCCAGTCTTCCTCTAATCATTGTGCATTATACCATTGTGCTTATATATTCAGTATTTCTTTTCCCTCCCTTGTCAGAAACATTTGCCAAATGGTTTCATTGCTGGGTCCCTTTCAAGTGGGCTTGAATTGCCTCTCCATCTTCACCTTCCTGTCTTACTTCCAAATCACATCCCTGAACAGAGATTCTAATTCCTTTCTGTAATAATTCATGGGCAGGCAACCCTCTAGATAGCTAACTGAGAATTTCGTGGGTAGAGGATGAGGTATCTGGTCTCCATCTTTGTGTAAATCTCCGAAGGGGCACTAGTGTTGCACGATCAGTGTTTTTTGTGGGATAAATGGGGGGGATTTTGATTGTACAGGAAATTTAATTAGATTTAAGGCTAATTAAATTCATTTTTTTCATATTAACATGTTCACAAATATTATTGCATCTCGTTAGATTTCATTCTTCTATCCTTACTGAACAATATTCACTGGTAGTTTCAGATTACAATAAGTTCATTATGAAGATAAGGTGGAATTAGTGTAGGAAGCTCAGCTGGTTGGAGGGGTCTGTGCTTTAATTACTGCAGAGGGTGTGCATATTAATTACAACACAAGTGATATTTACTGTACCTCAGGAACATATGACAGGGTAAAGATACTGACAGCACCAGCTAATAAACTCGGTATGATAATGAGGAGAAAAGACCATAAAAATAGAAGGAAATAAAATTATTCATAAAGTATATTGATCCCAAAGTAAAGACATTAAGCTCTGATGAAGGGCAACAAAAGGGAAGCTCCTCACTTTATCAAACAAATAACCAAAGTAGAGAAATGTTAGCAGAGAGACAGATTGTCATTATACTGGTCATGTGACTGTGCTCTAGAGAGTACATGTGAGCAGTAAAATATAAGATTTTTTTAATAAATCAGCAGAAAGTCAAGTCTTTACCTGCAGGATATCAGGTCACAGTGGTTCTGATGAGCTTGGGGGCTGGATCTGTTGCAAGGTAGTGTTTGAAGAAGAATGATGGGAACGGATTGTTCTTTGGATAAGGAGCCACCACCAGCTACACAAAGAAAGAACAGTACTAATTGGTTTAGGCTGCAATAATTACTGCTGGTTTTTTGTTATTTTCTTTTTTTTTTCCTAATACTAATTTCTGAAGCAATTGTTTCAAATCATTTTTGAGCCACTTTACAGACAGCCTCCAGGGTGCCTTGCTGGGATGACGCACCATCAGAGTGGATAGTGTAGGCTCTTGTTGCTTCGCTTCCGTGGGCCTGGTACTAGTTGCACACTTCATGGGACTTGTGTCAGGACAATTCTGTTCATCTGTCTTCTCTATGAACTAAGTTCTCTGAGTTCTATAAACTAAGCCTGTGCAAGTGAGTTGAAAAAAAAAAAAGTAGTGTAAATAATTTCTTCCAGATATTATCTTCCTTGATGTTTGAATTCCTAAATCTTAGTGTCTGTATTATATGACTTTTGACCTAAGGTCTTAGCCACCAAAACAGAGAGCAAGAACCTCATCTTTTGAATGTCATTAGTGTACACCCTCATAACTCTGTAGTGATCTTTTTGCACCAGCTATTTCAAAAGATTTTACCTAAATAAAATCAAAAGAAGCCGTTCAGTCTCGTTTGGTGTCTGTGAATAAGCGGGGACTGTGCAGTGCATGGAAGTTTTAGTACGTACAATTCTCTTTACTACAAACATTGTGCTACACAATGTGTTTTCCTCTAAGGGATTGTTGGAAGTTCGGTGGCAGTGAGGTGAAGCTGGCAAGCAAGTCAGCTTGGTAGCCATTCATCTCTAAAGACCTATATTCAAATCACATTTAATGAAAGCTACGTATGTTTGCTGCTTTGTTGTCATCATAGCCTTGGCAGACGTTGGTTACCCATTACAAAGCTCCTTCACATCGGATATATATGACAATCTCTGCTTCATAAAGACACTTGGATTGAAACAGCCGCTCTTGGTCAGGTTCTCTCCTCTCTAGAAAAGCCTGGAGTGAACACCTGTTTCATCCAAATGATCCTTTCACTTTTTGAAGCACTGGTGGGTTTTTTTTTTTCTTCTTTCCATCTTACAATTAAGAATCCACATTTCTTCCTCTTCATTTTTCTTGACAGGTCAAGGAAATAATGTTAATACTTACATTTTTCAGTACACTGGTTAACGTTAAATTCAGAAGAAAAAAATTAAAAACAAACTTTTGTCACTGGTATTACTCTAGTGCCCCTAAGTTAAATGCTTATTTCCATCTTATGTTGAAGTTCAGTTTACAGGCTACTGTTGAAGATTCTAAATTTTCCACTCTGTTGTTTATTCTGTAGTAATTCACTTTTCCCTGTGGCTGTCCCTCTGGCTCTGGTGCAGTGTAAGGGCGGAAATCAAACTTTTTTAAACTGGTTTGTTGTTGTTTTTTTTTAAAGTCAGTTACTAGTTTTACGTATTGGGCAGACTTAACTGTACTTTAAATATCCAAGCCTCTTGAAACTGTAAAACAGATTGAAAATACTACAAGAGCAGTTGGTATCTTGAAATTTCAGGTACTTTTATCCAAAGTCAGGAAGCTCAGGAATATACACAAAACAGGAAAAAAAAATATGACAAAAGTATATGACCACTTTCAAAGCTTCAAAAAAGGTCTGATTTAGATCTGAGAAGATTTTGGATGATTTTGTTTTTCTTTTATTCCAGTGAATCTGCCTATCCCTAGCTGTAATTCAGTGAACAAAAGACTAATGTCATTCCCGTGGCCTTTGTGAAATGTGTTGGTGTTCTTAGTTTAGTTCCCATACTTTGTGGCAGTAAAACCCTTTCTGCTACAGGCACTTGTGCTCCTGTGTTTGACAGAGGGATTGAGGCTTCATTTAATCTCTCACCCATAGAGATGGTCCTTCCAAGATTAGGACTGAAGCAGATTTGAGGACACTGGGGAAGCATATGTTCTTTCTGTGCATGCTTCACATAGCCTTAAATTTCACAGTTTCTGAGCTCTGATTCAGTGCCTTTCAGTGATGTATTTATCAACAGATTTTTAAAAGAGGAAAAAAACATACAGAAAAGTTAACCTCTATCCTAGTTCCTCTTGCAGTTGCTACTTGCGAGGAGCAACAAGGAACAAAAAGCAAGACAATGATGTCTTGATATTTTTGATGATCTGAACATGAAGAATTGCTGATCTAGATGCTAACGCTTAAAGACTGGTTTGAAAATTTTCATTAAAAACACAATTTTAAACCTCCCCTTTTGCATCCCACTGTAAATCCATTGTCGTCTTTGGAAACATTCTTCACTTAGCCCTGTAAGATGGCTACACGTATGAAGTCATGCTTACCACGTGTACTTAATTAAGTAAATGTGTGCACTTAAGTGTTTCCCTAAATCATAGCTTAAGCCTAGGAGAAATTCTTAAGTAAATTTGCCTGTTATGTTGACTTAAAGCTAAGCATTGGGCTTAACTACTTAGATGAGTTCAGCCTAACTGCAGTCAGAAAAGAATTGGGACATCTGGCACATGTATGTATGTCACAGGTGTAAATAAGCCCAGTTTCAGTGATGTAGAGCATAATGATGTTTCCAGGATCAGAAGAAACTGTTGATTTATGCTAACAGTCAGTGTGACTGTGAGATTTATTTTAAAGGACTAGCAAAGTAGGGCAGACAAGCATTAGTGAATTCAGTATATGTAGCCTTTCAAGGGTTTTCTACAGGGTGTTAAATAAAGACCTCATAAGGAATCTTAGTAACTTCAGGATAGATCCTTGTTTGAGTTTAACACCTGTTAAAAAAGAGAAAACCAAGCATAATAATAAATTTGCCTTCCTCTCCTCCCCTACAGCCCCTACTACTTACTTTTGACTTTCTGCAGGATCTGATGTGATATGCTGACCATACTAAATAATTTTAGCTACTTGGTGTTTCGTAACATTTTGAGGAATTCCAGGGCTAGTCAGACTGTGGACAAATATAATGAAACGCTGTACGATGAAGTTCAGGTTCTTGGGCACGCTTTTACATTTTAAATTAGCGCTAACGTAAGAGTCAATGAAGTCCGGTCAATTAAGATGGCTGCTTTGTAGGACGGTGTTAGTCATCAGTCAGAAAGAGATAGAATACAATGTGAGGGTGGTCAAAGAGGATAAATCATAAAGAAGAAAATATTTTAATGCCACCATATAAATCAATGGCATGTCCTTACATTGAAAATGGTGTTCCCTTTTGGTCACCTTATCTCAAAGGCATAACAGAAATAGAAATGGTCCAGAGAAGGGCAAAGAAAATGAGTAGAGCCATCTGAGAGCCTTTCATATAAGGCTACATTAAAAAGGGCAGGATTATTATTTAGTTTGGAAAGAAGAGGAGCAGGAGGAAATGTGGCAGAGGCATATAAAATAATGAAGGGCATAGATCAGGCCAGTCTGCTGCTTCTCATTACGTTTGTCTGTAACAAAAGAAAAAGGGAGAACTCAAAATAGAACAACAACAGGCCAAAGAGTGACTCATTAGAGTGAAAAAGTGCGGCACACAGCGTACACATTTCACTTGTGGAACTCAGAGCTGCAGGATGACACAAACCCTAAAGTATTTACATTAATAAAGCCTAATGCAAATTTACTTTTAATACTCAAATTGTAGCTTATGGTCCTTCCAACCAGTATTTAGCTAAGAGCTGTCATTACTCCTCATGCAGGCATAAGATATTTACCAGCTGGGCCCTTGGTACTGTATTGTACAGTTTAGGTACAGAACGAGGCAGGAGAGGGAGTGGACCTTTCTTTGCTGCATTCGTATTGGTGTTATCAGAGATAGGATGCTGCTTTACAATAATTACACAATGGCAGTCTTGAAGTTACTGCCCACTGGCAATTTATCAGTGCAAAGACACTGATAAATTTATACACTGACACAAATTTATAAGAATTCTCAGTGCAAAGACATGCCACCTCTTTGGGGTCTGGGTTTTACTTCTTGTTTGTGCTTTTTGTCTTCTGTCTTTGGTCTTGTCAGAGTTTGGTGACTGGCTTTGGGTAGTTAGCCACAACTGCCTGTCATTTCCCTTTCTTAGTTGCCTCAAGTCTCCTGGTGACCGTAGAATAAGAATCAATATACTACATGAGCTTTTAACAGCCTGATCATTATAAGGCGAGCATGATCATTAAATGATCCTCACTTTATTAATGCACTTTAAGTGTCTTTTCCTATATGTCTGGCAATTGCACTTGAGGTAAGTTACGAACAATTAAAATGCTGAATAAATAAAAATAATATAGGTAAGTAACAGTAAAACGTTAGAATATTCAGGGCACTCTGGAAGATAGACACACTCTATCTATTGCACCTTGACTTCATGTTTAGCCATTAGGGTTCCTCTTCTCCACTTACTTTTCACTTCTAAAGAATGCCAAAATTTACCAGGCTGCCTTGCTGCAAATAAAGACTTCTAGTTGAACTCAGTGCTTGCTTTTCTCTTAAGTTCCTTCTTAGATGATGTAAAATAATAGAATATTGTGAATAGACTGAAAATCTTTCTTAACCTCTTACTTCGGCAGTCAACAGTTACTTGTGAGCTTTCTGACTTTTTTTTTTCAGAGGAGAGGCAAAACGTCTTTGTTGTTAGCAACATATCTCTGATTTGTAAAATACAATTTCCTTTAAGGATATTTGAGTACACAGACTTAGCTTCTGCTTAAATGGAACATAAGCACTTTCCTGCTAAGTGAATTTGAGCTGAAGAGGTCTGAGCAAAGTAGGGAAGAAATACTCTCAAATATTTGCTGTATTAAAATAAAAAGAAGAGCTGCGGCTGAAATCTGCAGTGACCTTGCCGCGTTTGCATTACCTGAACAATAAGAGATCAAATCACATTAGCTCAGATGCTTGCAAATACTGGATTTTATGCTTGTATTTCTGAATATTCGCAGTGAACAAAATTCTTTCTTGTGCTGAGGGCGAGCAGCATTTAGGTATCACCTGTTACCCTTGCCAGCCCCATCCTGCCATTATACAGCGGGTTTGTGCTGTACGTATTTCACCCTATGTGACCTACGCAATCCACGCCAAAGTGGAACTTTTCCCTTTCCTGAAAGCTGTCTCCTCCTTGCCTGTGGCTTGCAAAGGATGCTCCATTGTTCGCAGCACTGGTGTTTGGCTCTTGTCTAGACCAATGTTCGCTCGTCACAATACCCCTGTCAACACCGTGCTACGTATGTGTTAGCTGCACTGTATTACTGTTGTCAAACGGCTCTGCTGTCATGTAGTGTTTCAATGTAAAAGATATAGGTGACGATGTGAAGCTGGAGATTTGTGCTGAAAATCTGGGGTTTGAGTTGTCTGCAGTGCAGAAGTTGAAAAGCTGAGACAGTTTTACAATAAATGTAAGCAGTTTAAGCAAGCTTGTAGCTATCAAGATGTGGATGTATGTTTTCCCCTCTGAAACGTGCTGCCTTTCAAGAACACAAGTGTGGCATTTAGGTGACACGGTGCTGCTCATCCATTTGCCCTTTCTGGGGATGACTCTGCTGCTGTCTCCTCCTGTCTGCACACACTGTGACTCTAAGGGTCTTCAGTGACCCTTCACAGGCTACAGGACCAGTGAGCTGCAGAGGAGCTCAGACTTCTAGTGGTGTAGGAAAAGATGACAATGAATAAAATGCAGAAATGTGGTGTTCTTTTTCACTTCTATCAGTTTTATTTCAGATCTGTTTTTTTCTGTTTTGTTGTTGGTTTGTGTGGGGGTTTTTTTCCCCCCTGTGTGCTAGGAAAGCTTTATTTTTGATGACTTTTCCGTGGTGTTACTTGCCTGCTTGTTTTCAATTTGTTTTTTTTTGTGTCTTGATCCAGTACTCATAGATGTTCCTGGTCTTTCCCTGAACTGGGTTGTGGGTGAACTTCCTAAAATCCGGTGTGTGTTGAGAATAAATCTGAGTTTCTGACTTAACTGGAAGCAAGCAAATCAGAAATAAGAGAAAAGACTGCTTTCTTTCCTCTTTTTCTGTTAAACTGGAGCAAGGGAGACAGCACAACTTGGAGCAGTCCTCAGAGAGGGAACTGATGTCAGAAGATGGCTGGTTTTTGTTACCCTAAACTGAAGCATAGACCCTAGCCATATTCAAAGAAGAACCCAAATGTCTCTTGGTCTGTGGCCTGTGGTTCCTAGCAGACGTAGCTGGAAATCCAGCTCGATTAAAGACCAGGGAAATTCCTTGTGTGCACCATGCCAGTCTGTCAGTGGTACCTCTCAACACTTCAGGCTGATCCCTGGGTCTCTGCAGACTGAGAGCAGCTGGCTCAAAGTTCCAGGGAGCTCCAACTGGTAGAAGTGGGCAATCCTAAATCCTAAAGAGGTCCTGAACCAAGGAAGGGCTGAGCCCATGAAGAGTGGCCCATACGTTATGAACTCTAACCTGAGTACAGATGCTGTTATTTATCAGTAATGCTTATACAAAAAAATGCAGGTTTCTTTATTGTTACCTTTTTGATTTTATTGCAGTCCCTATATTCCTTCAGAAAAGATTACCTTTCCTTAAAAAACAAACCCGAACAACCCAACCAAAAAACCCTGACACTTGCAATTAGTCATTACCTACTGTTGCTTGCGATTTGTTGGCAGATCAAGCTACAATCTGTTGCACTATGACAGATCAATTTCTGCAACTCACAAATTCATTACAGAACTGAGAGAAAACAAAACAACTTTCTCTCTCCTTCTCCCTCCCCCTGGGGAGAAGACACCCCGCTTTTCCCTACCCTTCCTGCTGCAGCCTCTGGTTACCTGAGATCCTTGGACTATTGTGGAAAGGAGCAGATGGGAGGCAAAAGTGAGCCTTACTCAGTGTAGTGCCCTTAATCTGAGTACATGTGCATCTTAATGTGAGATCAGTCCCCATCCCTGGAGCAAACTACTGTGCAGTCCTAAAATAGCATTTCAGTTACTGGATACAAAATACATTACTACATTTTTGCCCAAACTTGTCCTGGTATTGTAACCGTTATATCCTGCCAAAGATTTGGTCAAGGGTGGGCGGGATGTTTTGTATCAGATTATTGGTTATGAGATTAGACATGAACATGTGCTTCCTTTCAGAAAACTGACCACTTGCTGTTTTGTGGGAGCTGCCCTTCATCTTTCCTTTGCATAAGAAGATGTAAGACACCTAACAGTCATCTCTCAGTGTGTTATTCTTTGAGAGAACTGTAGTCATCTTTGCATTGTCTCCAAGAATGCTTAATTAAATAGCACTAATGGTTAGGACTCAAAAAGAAAGGTAGAGGAATGTTTTCTTTTTCTAGTACCTTTTGTAGCTTTTGTCACCTGACTTGGTAAGCCCACCTTCAGTGGAAAAAATAGCACAGTGACATTTTCAAAACATGCAGTCCCTTGAGCCTGGAACCTAACACAGACAAGAAAGCTCAGCTTGATTCCAACACTGCTTTGTGATGTGTACTCCTCTTTTTCAAGAGCTGGGCTGCAACAGCTGCTAAATACAGAGAAAAGGGGGAAAAGGTTGCTATTCTACAGAGTTTAGTTGTACAAAAAGCAGATGCTCTACATGGATTTTATAAGTGAACACACTCAGCATTCCAAGGCATCCTAGGTTTGTTGCTTGTGCTACCTTTGCTCATTTTGCATAGTAATGAGCAGCCGCTAGATTGTTTGCTCTCCTTTTTTGTCGTTTTCCCAAACGGCTCAATTCTGGGTAACATGTAGTGCCATCGGATTCTGCTGGGTCAGGGAGCACTGATATTGGACAGCTTCTTGCAGGAAGCCCTTAGCTTTTCAAAGAAGGGAAGAAAAAACTAACATATCTTCCCCGTGTTATAAAAGTACATCCTTGTATGGGGCCAGATTTCTGGAAGTGCTCACGTTTTAGCACCTGAATGGAGCAAACAGCTTTTTTGACAAGTGCTGGGAGCTGCCACTGCTGAGGATAACAAATTCCCCCAGGTGTATTGTCAGGGATGGTGACGGCAAGGAGATTTAACTGAATGCATGTGGCACATCAATGGAACTTTAGTGACAGGGAGGGTCACCATAGCAATGTATATCTCTGGTAAGAAACATCCAGTGAAGAGTGTTGTCCCACTTGTGTCACACTGTGCAATAGGTGTCAGCCCCACCATTCCCCTCCGTGACTCATTGTGGTTTATGCTGTTTAGGACAGGAAAAGCTGAATGCCTGAGCTGAACGTTTTGGAGTGAGGAGGAAGCAGCTATCCTAAGGTTTTCTTCCTTCTGTAAGCACTATTTTGAAAATGCTTACCAGCCCCCCTCCAAAAACTGAAGTTTTGCATTCTCAAAGTATTTCTCAGTCTTTGAATGAAATGACACACAGGTAGGGATGCTGAACCAGAACACAGAGAAGAGTCTCCTCTCTCAATACTTTAAAGTCCCTTCATCGTCCCTGAATTTTTTGCCTCACGCGTGCGTGGCATGCACTGTTTTAGCCAGCAAGTTATCCAGAAAACTTCAGAACACTGAAAGTAAAAAAAAAAAAAAAAAAAAAAAAGCCTGTTTTTTTATTGCAAATATTTTTGCTAATGTTTCTGTAGCTCTTTCTGAGGCAAAAATTTCAAGCTGATGTTTGCGGCAAGTAACATTAAGATTCTGACTGTAGTCTCTAACACAGAAATTGAGAGGATGACAGACTGTTTTTAAACACCTTTAATCACTGCTGAGAAAGGGGTTTTTTGTCTTTGTTTTTCAGGATAATACAAGACAGTGTAGTTGTGCTCTTGCCCTTTAAGAATGCTCTACTCAAAAAAAGGTGTATGCATATTGAGTTGTATGTAATTCAATGTATTAATTTGTTCATCATCATTTAATAGTGCTGTTCTGATAATGAAGGAAAACTTCAGAGTTCCAAAACTGAAATGAAAAATTCTGAAATACACTCTGTAGAAACTGTGTCTTGGATATGTGCAGAAATTCGGAGATACAGATGGGAATTGAAGCTTTATCAAATTATTTGGCTTTCATTAGAGCTGAATAAATAGTAACACATGAAACCTAATTCTCTCCAATTTCTTTGTTCTGGTAAATTACTACCTACGCCTCTAGCTTTTCTCGCTTTTCTCGTTCCTGCGTTCCTAGAGCGGCAAGTGCTTTTTCCTCTCAGAGCGTTTTGTTTAAGCATTTAACCCCTCTCTACCACCTCATCCCTCCCCTCAACAATATATAGACATTTCAAAAGAAGTAAATTTGGAGACAAGCATTTCTGGAATCAGCTTTGAGTACCACCCCTGTGCAAGTTGTCTTTTTGGGTTTTTGATGCTTTTGGCATCCGTCACTTTCCGTACCGTGTCGGTAAAAGGAATGTATGCTTTTATTTGGACAGTAGAGTTGTAGTACGATATAGGATGTTCACTTTTAATTTCCATAATGTGCCAGATATTAATATTTGCGCATCGGTGGCTGACGTGCAGGTGAACCACAGGCCTGACGTGTCAGTCCTTAGGGGAATCGATTCTCTGCGCCGAAACTGGCGTTGCTCTGTAAAGGCGAGCTGCAGACACAGACAAACAATCGCAGAAAATATCCCTAATGTTAAATACAGTATAAAGAATCTGTTTTTCCCCCTCTTATTATTCCTATTGTTTTATTTCCAGCCCTCTTGCTAGTGGCTGCCTTTGTGGCACTTCAGCTGTGATTAGATGGGCGGGCCAGCAGCTTCCTCTCAAGCTGAAGCCAGCTGGGTGAAAAGACTGGCAAACCCTCAACTCCCCGTCTACCCACCGCCTTGGCGGCTGGGTTTATTATCTCCATAGCTCTGTGACATGCCCAGTCTGCGAGCGTGAGTCAGGGGTCTCGGAGCAAAAGTCAATATTCGGGAGTCAGAGCTCCCTTATTGCTGCACTTATTGGGATGTAGTTGTAACCTAAAAAAACTGCCTAATAGCCAAGAGGCTGGGGGGAAGGGAGGAGGAGAGGCAGAGAGAGAGAGGGTCATCCACTTCTAATGCTGGAAACCCTGTGATAATCTGTTCCATGCATTCAAATGAAAATATGACTTCTTGGCAGAGAAGAGCATTATAATGTAAAATCCCATATGCTGTTATACAGTATGTTGCAATCTGTTTTACTGCTGCCTCTATTCTAACGAGTGAATACTGCCAATAAAGCAATTGAAGATAACACTAATTGCTTATTTCTGTGATCCATAATTTTTATGGCTGCCTTATAGCTCTTTAGTCAAATAGATGTTTTTTGGCCTCTCAGATCTAGAACTCATGTACTGTAGCGATTGAGGCTGAAAATCTGCATGCTGGCCTCAGAGATTTTTCTAAGCTGATGAATAGTGTGTGTGTGAGGGGGAAATAATTGAAAAGTGTTAAAGAAAATAGAAGTCTTAAATCAGTCATAACAGGTCATAACACTGGATTTTGTCAATATTTTTTAATATAAATTGGGCTCTTTCTCTATCCCTGTTACTTTTACAGAATCATCTCTGCTGTGGAGTAATCAGACACTGGTTTTCAAAAATAAAACTACCTTAAGCTTTTAAGAGCAGTAGTGACAGCCTGTGTGCTGTTCCACCTTTGTGTCTCCAAGAGACAAGAAATGACACGGTTGGTGTAAGAGGCTAGTCAAGTCCTAGTCTTGCTGCTTCAAATCAGGGCTAATCTCATGAATGACCATTTTTTTTTCCCTTCCAGGGTAGGTCCCACCATCTCCTAGCAGCTCCTGTGTCCTCCCCCAAGTTTGCAAATCAAAGGTGCAACACTAACCATCAAGTTTTGAAGGCCAGTGAAGAGAATGGGCCAGATTTGTAACCCATTTGGGATTCCCTCATATTTTTGGGGTATTCTATAAGGGGCCAGTAGAGCTGCCTGTCGGGGCATTCCCACACCACGCTGAGGTTGTGCAGCAGCTTCTAAAGCAGCCGCTTGCAGACCAAGGGAAATGAACTGATGAGTCCCCAAAAGACATGTCTTATGTTCACTATTAGGAAACTGAATTCACTGTTAATGGGAAGGTTGGAAACTTCTCCTGAACAGACACTTGCCCACCTGTGCCATGCTCTGATGTTTAGGGCACTTGCCTTGTTTCAAGCAGATGTGCTTCGTATTTCTAATATGAAAGAAGAGTAGGTGAATACAGCACCGTTTGTTGGGTAGTGAACATTTCCTTGCTTGTTTAGTAACCTACTCCAGTGTGCCATGTTGCGGGGAGCACTGGTGAGGAGGATGGGGGCTAGCTCCCATTGTAGCCACGAACCAATTTCCACATTTTATTGTGCTGTAGGTTATTGCTCCTGTGCTCGAAGAACATGACTGGCTGCGTTCCTCGAGGGCTGTTAGTGTGTGTGCGCTTCAGCCTCACAGCAAGGATAGACTCCGAGGTTATTTGCAACACCGGGGAGGAAGGTGGTTTTGGGTCCTCTCTAGCATCTAGAAGGAAAAGCACCAGTCTCTTGCCCCAGTGGGAAATAGGGAGGCAGGTACAGGCAGCCAGCTTTCTGGCTGGCTGTGAAGGGGAAACGGCATCAGGGCATGGAAAACAGGCTGAGGCAGCTCCGGCTCGGCAGCTGCCTTCCCCCTGCCGCCGACCTCTCAGCAGCGGTGCTGCT